>NC_044301.2:15909226-16213993 GCF_004027225.2 Strigops habroptila
CTGCTCACTCTCCAGCAGCGACACCGTGATGCCTGCTGCAGGAGCCCACACAATATGTTCACACTCATCTCGCAGCTGCCCCCAGACAGCCTGAGGTGTCATGCTCCTCCCCGGTGTGGGGGCCGCGGTGTGCCAACAGAGCCACAGCGAAGCCAGGCAGGCACCAGCAGCGGGGCAGGCAGCAATGGAAGGGGCTGGACAGACAGTGCCAGAGACTGTGGTCAGACTGGATGCCACATGGTGAGATGATACTGGAAACACCACCAGCACTGGGTTGGGATGTGCCAGCAACCCCCCATGCCCAAGCACCCCAACCCATGAGCCCAGGGAACACCAGATACGGGGAAAGGCCTGACCCTGACCCCCATGTCACCACAGCCCACCCTGCTCCACACCAGTGAAGCAGGTTTGCCACCACCAGAGGAAGTGCCACAGAAGCAGGTGCAGCACAGCCCCACTCGATGCTGCTTTTGGGGTAGAGTGTGGCAGCCCCCAGGAGCCCATTCCCATCAAGGGCCTGACCCCCATCCCCCCTCCTCATGCCCCCACCCCTGGGGAGCAGCAGGTTCTGCACCGCCCTCCCACCCCACCACCCCCCCGGTGACACCATCTCACCCACAGGCAGCAATTTGGGTTATGCGTAGCCCCAAAGTGACTGCATCTAATTGTTCCAGCACACACTGGCCCCACCGCAGGGTCTGGGTGATGGAGCAGGTGGCATGTGCTCAGCCCCCTACTCCATGTGGCTCCCCGGGCCCCCTGAGGCTGGTGGGGTGCAAGCATCACTCCATCCCATGCCAGCCCCAAGAAGCAGGGCTGCTCTTGATGGCTTTGTGCTGTGCCATAAGTGGCTTTGGATAAAGCTACCATCCCAGCCCGGGACCCTAAGGAGCTTTTGTACCCTCTCATTAATGGGTTTTGGCTGGGGGGGCCATAGGGTGCAGCACCCAGCACTCCTTTGCCACAGCCTATGGACCCCAGCCAGCTGCTCCAGCATCCCCAGGAGAAAGAGACGGATGGAAAGAGGAAGGTTGGCCCTGCCACCCAGCTCCCAGCCCTTTGTGGCAGCCCTGTCCCCTCGCAGCAGCTGCCAGGTGAGGCAGCAGGCATGTAGATGTGGCCCGGGGGTGTGCGTGTGTTTTGGGGGGGGTCCCCCACAGCGGCTCCCCCTGCCAGCAAGGCAAGAGGCATCCCCCTGCATGCAGCCACCAGCAGGGAGGGGAGCTGGAGCCCAATTGTTTGCCAACTTCCTCGAGACGGCACAATGGAGGGGGCACAGGCAGACCTGGGGTCAGAGGTGAGAGCAGCAATAAGTGATAAATGCCTTTTGTGAGGAGGCTGAACTGACAGCTCGCTGGATTAACAAAGACATCCTCTGTTCCCAGGCAGGTCATGTGGAAAGCAGTGCGCCAACCCTTGTCACTTTTTTTTCCTTTTTTTTTTTTTTTTTTTTTTTTTCCTGCAAGAACAGACATTTGCTTACCAGGGAACAAGGAGGTGATGGAGGGGGAGGCAGGGGGGCACGCAGCCACTCGCTCCTGGCTTTCCTTGAGCTCCTCGGGGCCTCTGGGCACAAGGATCAGCAGCTGCTTGCTGCTCGCTGCTCCAGCAGCCCTTGGCACATCACATCCCCTCCCGTGCCTCAGTTTCCCCAGGTGGTGAGATAAGCCACAGCTGATGACAATACATGAAGCCCTGGGGGATGCCAGCACCTCCATCCCACTGCCCAGGTGGTGCTGGGTCCAAACATCACCCCCCTTCCACACCAAGAGCCCCCCCATGCTTGCCACCCCATCACCCCAAGGTGACTGGACAGAATGGGAACTACACCCTGCTCAGTGCCAGAGCAGTTCCTGTCCCATCGTGGTGACACACAGCTCTTTCTTATGTCTGCCAATCCCTGCCAGGCTGGGAAATGGTCTCTGCACCCTGTTTTCAAGGCAGGGGAGAATGTGAGCATCCCATCCATGCACGGACAGCTCCTGGCACTGAAAGGGGAGCTGGCCCTGCAGGGAACAACCAGCCCTCTCAACTCTGCAAGGATTTCCCCAAGGCTGTGCAGCACAGAGCCTTCACTGTCATCATTAGACTCCAGAGTAAACAGATGAAATAGCGCCATTCCACACAGAGATAAACTACCATGGCTGAACCAGAGACCCTCCTGGCCTCTGTTGTCCCTGCAGCTCCCATCTCCCTCTGCCACTATGTCACAGCCCCAACTCCATGCCAGCACTGCCTGTATCCCCTCAGGACCACAGTGTGCTGGGCTGGGAAGGGAGGGATGCAGCTCACTGCAGAGCAGGGCCTGCCACCCAAATCCTGCAGACACCCCATGGGACACTGCTGCTCAGCCCTGGGGCCCTGCTCCATCCCCTGCACTCCCCATCCCCACCTCAGGGACTCAACAACCCTGCAAGCCAACGTGGCACCCAGCTCACCCACCTCTAGCTAGGAGCTGCCGGGCAGTCTGTGGCCACTGTCCCCTCCCCAACCAACCCTAAATACCTGCCATGGGGAGAGGCAGCTGTCCCAAGGGGCTTTTCACCGTGGAAAATCTCACCCTCCCCACAGCAGCTCATGTTTTCAGGTTATTCCCACACATGCAAAGCCCCATGGCATGCTTGAAGGTAAACCAAGGCAGGGAGGATCAGCTAGGTGGGGATGGGGGACCCCATCCACTCAAGGGGGGCATGTCATGGCAATCACATGTGTGGCAAAAGCCCTTGCCTGCCTTGGTGAGAGCCACACACCAGCCAGGCAATCAGCTTGTGACATGATGGCATTAAAGCCTCAATTCTCACCGTGTCCCCCTCTTCATCCAGCAGGCAGCTTAGCACCGGTTCTCAGCTCCCACCTACCATCTAAAGACAGACTTACCACCAAGTCCAGTGCTTCGCTAAGCTGCAGATTAAACACACACCATCTGCAAGGGGAAGCTTTAATGCAGGATAATACCTGCAGCACACACTCTGCTGTATCACTGTGCGCCCAGGGCATGCCAGGCTGGTGAGCACAAAGCCACCACTGGGCTAAGAACTGCAAAATTATGACAGCCATGGCTCTGGCCCCAGGTGTTGCAACCCACGCAGGGGCGATCTGTCAGGCCAGGAGAGTCCAGATCCTGCTCCATCTGAGCCCACAGGCAGGACAGGTGCCAAGCTGTGCCCACAGGCAGCTGCCTCTGGAAAAGAGCACAGAAATGGGCAGGGGGCCAAGGCCAACGCGCTGCCTGCGCCAGCCCCGCCACACACAGCGCCAGCATGGGGTGTCACCTACAGGGACAAAGCCACGGTCCCCAAGGTGCCTCCCTGTTCAGAGGAGCCCTGCAGAAGCAGTGGTGAAGCACAGCAGTGAGAGCCAGCCTGCAACACCCAGCTAAGAGCAACCCTCGCCTGCAAGCAGACAGCACAGCAATACCAGCCCATGCCAAGAATCCTGTTTCTCTCCCCAGCCCTGGCACTGACTCCCCTGGGTAAGCCACCTCCTGCCCTGCTGCCTCAGTTTCCCCAGCACCCAGGAGCTGGCAGGGACACAGGGGGCAGCCATGTGGGGAGCCCAGCCCCATGTTTTGGCTGCTTCTTGCAACATGCAGTGCAAACCCACTGCGGTGCAGAGCTTGGCAAGTGGCCCTGCAGCATGGGGCCCAGAGGGAGGGAGGGAATGGGGCTTTGTATGGGGACAGGCCCCAGTGAGACAGCAGCAGCAGCCACCTGCCGCGAGCCACCATAGCCACAGGGCCCCTCCTCTGCTCCTGACACCCATCGGATGGAAAACAACCCCAAAAAGGCACAGCCTAGTCATCCCAGCAGCACAGGGGACAGCCAGCCCCACATGCAAGGACATTGGGTGCCGGTGGTGTCCACCCTGTCCCCCACCTTCACAGTAGGGATGTTGCATTGCTGCCAGGACACATGTGGGGGTCAGCCAGTGCTGCCCCTGTACCATTTGCCCTGATGAGGGTGGCACTGCATCCCCTTGCAGCCCCCCAGGGATGATGGAACCCTTGTCCATGCCAAACAGCAGAACGCATACCAAGCCAGCTGCCTCCAGCGAGCATGAAAGGAGGTTTGTTCACCTGGCAAGCATCTTGGTGGTCCCCAGGGCCAGCTCCTGGCACGCAGGAGCCACTACACCCTGGCAGGGCCGCCTCCCCAGCCATCGCAGTGAACTTACATGCGTGGCTTGGCACCCACCCTGCCTGCCTACCACACATCCCACCCCTCTGCCCCGCGCTGGCAGGGAGCTGGAGGAGATGCAGACAGACAGACGTGACAGCAAGAGTACAGACCCCTGCACCAGCTGCCCCAAGCCCTGGGGTGCAGGTTTGGGCATCCCCTGCCCACACCACGACCTGGCAAAGCCCGGGGTGTGGAGGCTAAGGAAGGGCAGGCAGTCCTGCAGGGATGCTGTGCGCTCCCAGGGCCACCCGGCCTAAGCATCCCTTGGGGTCAACAGCTCCAACCTCAGCTGAGTACCTGAGGGGTCAGAGCTGGGGGGAACTCTGCCCCCCATCATCCACAAATAGAGCCTCACACTACAGGGAGGCTGTGGCCACGTGGAACAAACCCCTTCACCCCAATCCCAAGCACTGCTGTCCCCCCTTTTCCCCCCCAAAAAGCCAGACCCAAACACCCCCAAGGATGAGTGCATGTGCTGCAGCCCCTCAGGTTGGGGTACCCCACTGCATGTACCCCAGGAGAGTGGCACATGGGCCTGCTGGGGTGCAGAAACCAATTTTACTACTTTTTTGTGTGTGTGTGTGTGTGTGTGTGTAGTCTTTGGTAAATATAATAAACTCCCTCAGCAGAGGGAGCCCGGCCCCACATGCAAAGATTGCGGCAAGTTATGCAGAGCCCAAGTACCCACCGCAGGTCGGGGTGTGCAGGGGTCCCACTGCTGCATGTCCTCCCCCTCCATGTGCTCACACGCACCCTTCAACAGGAGCAACCCCCCATCCGGGCACCCCCCCACTTTACGGCTAGCAGGGGGCACGCAACAAGTCGGGGGAGGACACAAAACAATCCTCATACACCACCCCGCTTCCCCCCCCACTCCAAGGGCTGGCGCAGCGTTCCTCACCCCGGGCAGGGCTGGGGGGGTACTGCCCTGCACCTACCTTTGCGGCAGCGTTGGGCGCGGAGCTGGGGTGCGGGCGAGAGCTGTGACCCCGCGGGCGGGAGGAGCAGCGCCGCGCACACGCACCATCAAATCCCGGAGCCGACGGCGAGAGGCAGCGCGGGGGTGGGTGTGGGTGTGGGTGGGTGTGGGTGTGTGTGGGTGTGTGGGTGGGTGTGTGTGTGTGTGGGTGTGTGTGTGGGTGTGTGTGTGGTGGGTGTGGGGGTGTGTGTGTGTGTGTGTGTGTGTGTGTGTGTGTGTGTGTGTGTGTGTGTGTGGTGTGCGCGTGCGTCAGGGAAATTAATAACCGAGAAAAAGGCACTTACCCCCTCGGCGGGGTTCGCCGTGCCGCGGGGTAGGCTGAAGGGTGGCGCTGGGGAGAATGGGGGGGGATTAAAGGCTGGCGGAGGATTGGGGGGTGGGGGTGGGTGGTCCTCGCCAGCCCCCGCTGCCTGCCACGACAAAGAGCCAGACACAACAAAAGCAGCATATGGCCAGAGTCGCGCGGGGCTGTAAATTAAACATAAAGGGAAGATTAGATAATTAATGAGCGCTCCCGGGCCGGCCTCGGGGGGAGGGGGCTGCCTGCTGCGGGGAGCCCTTCGCCCAGCCCCGACGGGGAGGAGGGGTGCGGGGGCCCCGGGCACTGGGGGGGGGGAGGGGAACACCTGTTGGGAGAAGAGGATAGGCCGGACCCCAGCGCCTAAAATGATTAGCGGGGGTATCCCCTCCCCGGAACCAGGCCTGAAGCTGCAGGGCTGCGGGGGTGTCCCTTTATCCCCACCCCTCCGCCCCCCGTGCTCCCCACCACCTTGAGGACCAGAGCCCATGGCCATGCAGGGGATACGGTGCACAGAGGCACGGCTCAGCATCCCCCCCCCCCCCCCCCCCCATGCAGGCAAAGCGGGTTCTGCACTGCCAGGAGCCCAGATTTGCAATGCCCAAACCCACCCTGCTTGGTAGGAGGGGAAACTGAGGCAGGTAGGCAGGCAGTGAGTCCATGCCAGCAGCTCAGACGGGGGCTGTCCCCAGCGTCCTGAGGGACATCACCCCCGAGGAGGAGGGGATATCCCGGGAAGGGGGTGCCAGAAACGACATCAGGCTCGGCCCCGGCCAGGGGAAGGAGTTAATCCCATTATTGGCAGGCTCACAGATGGCGACTGCACCGATTCCCCTGCTTAGCAGATTTAACAGATAAGGAGGGAGGGAAGGAGGCAGGGGATCCTCCTGCCCCAAAAACACACACAGCAGGGGCATGGGGGGGGAATAAACACCCCCCTCCAAGCCGGTGAGCACCCAGGGGTGCTACCCCACTCCTCACAGCATGCCCACAACACTGGAGGGCGCAGAGCATCCAGGATGTGGCCAGTGTGCACCAAACCCTTTGCAAAGATGATGTCCATCCATCCTGCCCTAGACAAGGGGTGGCAGACAAGGCAAGGGACTTGGGGACATCCCGGCTGCATGCTGTCCCCATGCCAAGCCCACTGCCCCCAGCTTCTCAGGGAGGTCAGAGGCCAGGTCCTGCTTTCCTGGCTTGGGATATTTGAGCAGCTGCTCCCAGCACTTGGGAGGTGGCATCAGCAGCTGGGGCTGGAGCCTGGGAAAAGCCTGGCAGGAGGCAAGATGAAGAGGCTGGAGCATCCCAGCCCAGGAACAGAGAGGACAACCAAAAAGGGATGGATGGATGGAGCAAACAGCTCCTCATTGCTGCAAAACCACTGTGCCTCCATCCCTGCCACGAGCTCATCAGGGCTCAGCAACCTTCCCCCCTCAGCTGTTTCCTACCACGGCCCCCCTGGAGCCCTGGGATAACCTCAGCCGCAGCTGCTAGGTCCTGGCGGCGCCCAGCTGGGCCAAACCCGCCCACTCTCCTTTTAAGCTGCTGGAAAACACTGCACCTTTGATTCTACAGGCAGCAGGGCAGCTTGGGACAAAGTGATGCCCAGCCTGGCACCTCTCAAACTATCACACACACACACACACCCCCCCCAGCCACCCACACCAGCCCTCCATAACCCCCTTGTTCCCCCCGGGGGGGACCCCAGAGGGATGGGGAGGGCATATGTGAGAGATCCCCTTGCAGAAGGCACTGATTTAGAATCATAGAACGGTTTGGGTTGGAAAGGACCTTTAAATCATCTAGTTCCAACCCTCTTGCCATGGGCAGAGACGCCTCACACTAGACTATGTCACCCAAGACTCCGTCCAACCTGGCCTTGAACACTGCCAGAGATGGAGCATTTACCACTTCTTTGGGCAACCTGTTCCAGTGCCTCACCACCCTCACAGTAAAGAACTTCTTCCTTATTGCCATGCCTAGAGGTTGCCATGGCAATGGGAAAAGCAGGAATCCAGGTGGAAAAGGGGGGAATGTGATACCTGCAGGGTGCGGGGGCACAGCATAGTGCTGCCTCCCCCCCGAGTCCCGGTGTGCAATAGAAGATGGGTTGGGGTGCTCTGGCACCCTCCCCCATCTTCTGCCACAGGCAGGGAATAAGACTGCACCCACCACTGCTTGTGACTGGGTGCCTCCATGCCACTCTCACTCCCCTGCCTTGGGGGCTGCTGGCAGGTTTGGAGTGCAGGAACATGGGCACCAAAGCAAGCACAGCCCCAGCACCCTGACATGGCTTGTCTTGGTGGCACTGACACCAAGGCAAACCTGGCCAGTGTTTGACCCCCAGCAAGAGGAGACAACCCCAAAGCCATGGGGACACACTGTGTTTAGGAGTACCAGGGAATCCCTGCTGGGCACCCTGTCCATACTATAGTGCAGGATGGGACCCAGGGCAAGACCCCAGCCGTGAGGGGAGGGCAGGCTGCTCCCCAGCCCCACCGTGCCTCAGTTTCCCCTGCCATTAAGGCTTTACCGGCTGCAGGCAGGAATGCTACAAGCAGTTTTCCTGGCAGCCACCCAGCCCCATGGCTCACCCAGCCAACCAGGAGCAAGATACCAGCACTGCTTCCAAACCTGCTCATCTGGGAGCTCCAGCGCAGCTCCTGCAGACCCACCCCATCAGCTGGCATAGGGGATAGGATGCTTGGTGGCCAGACTGCAGGCACCCCTCTCCTTGCTCCAGGCACCAATTGGCCAGCTCAGGAGCCTGTTTATGCCTCACAGCCCTTGGAAATGCACCCTGCAGAGCCCTGGCATGGGCAGCCCCAGCTCCTGCCTCCATCCCACACCAGTGCAGGGCTCCCCATGCCAGATCATCCTCAACTCAGCCAAACCCCGCTGCTCCCACAAAACATCCTGGATGCTCAGCCATCCCCAGGCACTCGAGGAGGGTCCCCCTCCATGCCTGGCTGGGCAGCACAGCACAGGGACCCCCCTGCTGCAGCACACCAATTTCCATACATTAGAGATCTGATGATCCATCAGCTGGGAGCAGATAGGTTGAGGCTGGGAGCTGCCTTCCCCGTGCCAGCCCAGACAGCGCTCCCAGGGGACTAATACCAGCATGTAAATATTAGATTTTTTTTTTTTTGTCTCCTCCGAGGCCAATTACACAAATCATGGCAGCTCCCACAGGACTCTCTGCTTCTACTTACTGTATCATCATTAACAGCTTAGAGAACAGCTGCTCAAAGAGAGAGGAACAAAAAGAAACCAACAGGAGATGTGCGCGTAGGAGGACAGGCTGGGAAGCATGACCTCCACCCTACTCTGGCACTCAGGGACACCCGCACCCATCCCCACAGTGCTGCCCAGCCCTCTCTGCAGTCCCAGCAGTGGGACTAGTCTGAAAACCATGCTGGGATCCACTGCAGGATTCCCGGGAGGTGCCGGGAAGGGGGCAGAAGGATGGTCCCTGGGGGTGTCTGCAGGACTTCCAGGATAAGCAGGAGAGGGAGCAAAGCTACCAAAGCAGCCTGGCACCCCCTGACTGGGGACATATTTGGGCTGGAAGGTCCCTTCATGCCTGGGAGGGAGATTATTGCTCAGCCTTCAGGTGCTTGTCACCTGCCCAAGGACAGCAAGTCCTCCCCGGGTGGCAGGAGTGGACAGATCTCACATGGGGGGGGGGGGGCAGGCAGGGGACACTGAGGAGGGGGCTGGAGGCTGTGGGATCAGCCCATGCCTGGGGCAGTGCTGTCCAGCACATGCTCCTCATCCCCCTTACTCTAGGATGGGGGGACACAAGGTTTGGGATGAGCCCCCCAGAACAGCACAGCCACTCTGAGGGGGGATGCACTCCCTAACCAACCGCAGCATTATTAAAAGATGCAGCTAATTGGGAGCTGGACACTCCTCTCCCTCCTCCTGGTCCCCTGCAGGTGGTACTGGCCAGGACAGAGGGGCAGGGATGTTTTTTGGGGTGCCACATCCCTCCACCCCTCCCGGCTCCCCCATGGGGCAAAGCCCCAGGTACAATTAAGTATCATCAATCACAGCCCTAACATCCACTAACGATGTCCCCTGCAGCCACTGAGGGCAGTGGGTGCCTCTGAGGCCACCCCGGGGTGCCGGTGGGCGTATGGCCAGGGCAGGTGGCCCCGATGGCTGCTGTGTCCCCAAGAGGATGCCACAGCATGCTTCTGGTGCACTCTAGCGTCAACCAGCATTAATGCATTGCTGGCACTGCGCAGCAGCACAGCTGAACACGCGCACGCACAGCGACGCCTGGCACAACCACCAGATCCCCTTGGAGGTAGGGGGACACAGCCACCAGCTGCACCTCACCCCTGCACGGGTGGCTTTGCAGGGCTGAGGTTCCATACCGGGGGGGGGGGGGGGGGGGCAGATGTCCCACCACTGCAATGCAACCACCCCATGCAGGAGCAGATGCTTTGCAGAGTGGGACCTGCGAGGTAGGGGGGAAGGGGCAGGGCCCCCCCGGGGCTTTGGGGGACTGCACACGAGCAGGGAGGCAGCAACTGAATGCTAATTATCCTTGTTATTCTGTGTCAGACACTATGAGGCACCAGAATGATTTGCTCTTCCCCTGTAATTAGGCACATCGCAATTAATTACCATCTAATTCAAGTTCAAGATCCATGTCCTCATGACCTTCCCAGCCTCGACACCATGTCCCTGCTCATCATTCCAGGGAGCCCACCAATGCCCCCACCCCCACCCCATGCCTGGCTCTTCAGTATGCAGGAAGGGAGAGGGGTACCACGCATAGGGCACAGAGCATTCCCACACTCCCCCTCAAATCCCCCCAGCCAAATGGGATGCCAAAAGCCCCAAACCAGGTCTGGGGCCCCCCTCCAGGGACAGGAGGGTGACAGTCTCCAGCACAACACTCTCCAGCATCCTTGAGCCCTATGGATTTTGTTCCGGCCACAGCAGAACCCAGCCCAGCTGCCACCCTGTTCCCTTTAGGGTCATTTTAGACCCCACAGGATATATTTAAGCACTCCTGCCATATCCAGGTCACACCCTCAGCTCCCATTCCCAGGAGAACAACAGCACAGGAACAACCATCCAGCAAGAAACCTCCCACAAGGCTTTTTCTTGCGGCTTCTCAGCATGGTGCTGACTTGCTTGGAGATTTCCTCTCCCCATGGTGGTTGCTTCAGGAAGAACTGTGTCTCCTTTTGGAGCATCCTCCCAAGCAACCCTCAGCCCTGAGCAAAAGCACCACAGATACCACAGCACTGTGCCATGCCAGGCTCCATTGCTGCACCCAGCAGCACTGGAGTCGCCACAGAAGGATGCCCTCCTCCTCCCAGCAGCTAATTAATCCTTCTGATCAGGCACAGCTCATTAGCACTGGTGCAGCACAAGGCTGCTCCAGCTGCTTGCCCTTCCTGGCAGAGAGCAAGGTCAACACAAGGGGCTGTCGGGCACTGGCACTACCACGCTTGGTCTGGGATCTGCCTCCTGTCCCCCTTGGTCTTTCCTGCAGGCTAGTGGTGTTTTCTCAAGCTTATACCATAGGAAAAAAATAAGGAAAGAGAAAAAAGATGGGGAGGGAGATAAAGTCGTCCGTCCCCCCCCCCCCCCCAAGCGTGAGGGTGATGGAAAAGCAGCCGAGGAAAGTAGAGTCGTCAGCCAAATGCCTTGCTCTGTGGCAGGCAGGGCATGAGTGGGCCACCCTGTAAATGTTTTCAATTTCCAAAACAGGAGGGAGAAGCCAAGAGCTGCTGAGTTCCCCCACATGCCAAGAATGACAAAGGGTATCCCTGTGCAGCAGAGGTGCAGACAGGCACCCAGCACCCCAGCTCCCCCCATCCCATCCTGGCTCACCCATGGTCCCCTAGGATGCACAGCAGAGGGATGCAGTGGGGAGGCCCCCAACAGCTCAGCTCTGATTATAGCTGGGTAGAGGAAGCACAGCAGCGCTGGGCACAGAGCTGGCAGGTCCCACACTGGGACGACAGGTGGATGTGTTTGGGATGTGCACCCACTGGGAAAGCCTGGAGCAGAGCCCAGAGCAATTCTGCACATGGCAAAGCCCCCGGCTCCCCATCCTGGCAGAGCAGGAGCCTCCCAGCACACACCTCCTCAGGAATCTGCCCCCTTCCAGGGCTAAATCTGCTGGAAAAGCCCTGAAGGCAGAACACTGGAGGCTCTCCTTGCTGCAGGATGCTCTGACGCTGATCCTGGTAGGAAATCCCAGTGCCCACCCTGGCTGCTGGCAGGGATGCAAGGATGCTGCGTGTGGTCCAGCCCCTCAGAATAATCCCCTGTCCCAAAGGGGGATGCTGCAGCCCAAAAAGCAGAGTGTGCCTCATAGGAAAGAAGAAAGGGATATGGGAGATGGAGTAGCATCCATGGGAATGCCGACAACACAGTTCCCACACTGGGGGGAACATACCCCCCCACCACAAGTTATAACCTTGTGCAGATTATAATCTTAAATTATAATCTTCAACAGACCCAAAACCCCATCTGCTTAATCCTGTCCCCCCCAGATTTAAACCCTGGATGGGGGGAGCAGGGCTGGAGGGAGGGGGCAAGAGCATCCATGGGGGACACCCCACCCCACCCCCCAAGCAATGCACTACTAGGTTAGGAGCAGGCAGGGAGACAATATAGAGCCTATGCAGCCTCCTCACTACCAGATGTGTGTTAATAAGGCAGCTGCCCCCTAAGCTAATAAAGTCACTTACTGGCTCCAGCAAGATGAGAAAACAAGCAGGGGCTTGGCTGTGGTACAGCCTGACTTGGCACTCACTGCACGCCAGCTTCCTGAATTCTTGCCACTTCCAGAACAGTGCAACAGAGTGGAAAAAAGCAGATATAAACACCCACAACCCCCCCAAATAACCCCTACAGCCCACCCTCCTCCATCATCCCCAGTGCTGCTCTTCACCCCACTGCAAGATGGGCAGTGGGTGAAGGGCTTGAGGGGGGAGGGGAAATATATATTCCTGCAGACTTTCCCAGCAACAGCAAGCAAAGCAGCAGCACTTCCCCACCCCGCTCCCTCCCAGATGCTGGCTTTAATCCCCTCAGCTGGTGAGGGGAACACATCAGGAAGCAAAGCTGCTCCCCAGCCCCACACCCCAGCTGCTGCCTCAGAAAGGGGGTCCCATCCCCTAATTGCCTTCTTGTGACCACATTAGGAGCTGACAAGGTGTCTGACAAGGAGGACATGGGCATCCCCAGCCACTTGTGGTTGGGGAACACTGAGAGGGCCTTTTGTTTCCTTTGCAAAGCCCCTGTTGTGGGGTTTGGAGGAGGTGACACAATGTCAGGGCAATGGGCGCAGCAGAGATGAAACCTGCCTGCAGGGTGGTATGGATGCACTTGGAGTATGGGCAGAGGTTGGCCAGGCAGCCCTCCTGGTTGATGGATGGACAGCGTGTCTATCCCAGTGGCATAACACCACAACTGCTGGACCAGAGCACAAGCCGGCTCTCCCACACCCCTGGCAGATGCAGGATGTTTCAGGCAAAGCTCTGTGAGTCCTCCCTGCAGCACTAACAGGGGAAAGGATTTTCATCCCAGCCTCCATTGCTGCCAGCTCCTGCTCACCAATGCCCAAAGGCTGCTGCTGCATCCTTTCCCCTAGGTTTCAGTACACAAGGCTGAGATTAAACAGGTACTAGCAGAAAAAGGAGTCACTCTAAAGTATCATATCCTGCAGAAGCGGCTCTGGGGTTGGACCAGGAGCCAGGGGTGCATTCACCTTCCCTCCAATTAGGGGACCATGTTTATCCCATGGGGCTGACAGCATCCAGGCCAGCCCCCCCCCCAACACACATGGACCCTCATCACAGTTGGGAGCAGGGAAGTAAGCTCTGCAAAGTGAAGGCAGCTGCAGAGCCCCAGGAGCCAGAGGGCAAGGGGGATGCAACACCAGAGCGATGGCCCTACCCTGTAGCATCCCAACAGGGGAAACAGCTGCCAGCCAAGATGCCCATAAACCCCCTCCTCACTCAAGGGCTGGCCCACAGCACACCCTCACACCTTCCCAAAGACTGGGGCTTTCCCTCCAGGCACCCCAATCCAGGCTGGACTGTGCTGGGGGGACCAAGTCATCTGTCTCAGGGGATCCCCACATCCTCCCCTACCACAGGCCCCAGCAGCATGGTTGCTCCCAACTGGCTTGGTTCTCCCAGAGAAGCACCACATGGGAGGCTGCTGCTCTGGCTCCCCAAAGCAAATAGCTCCCAGAACACACACAAAATCTTCCTGAGCTGCTCCAGAGCCCATAATTGCACTGCAAAGGCAGCAGGGCTTTTTGGAGGGTATGTTTTTCGGGGTGTTGGTTTTGCTTTTTGGTTTTGTTGTTGTTGGTTGTTTTTTCCTTAAGACCAGGATCCCCTACATACCACTTAGCAGCCAGGAGTTCAGAGGGAGCAGAGATCAGTGCTTTGAAGCAATGCTCTATTTGCCAAGAAATAATCCCAAGGAATGAAAAAACAAAATGTTGTGGTTTGAGCCCAGCCGGTAACTCGGAACCACACAGCCATTCGCTCACTCCCCTCCTTCCCCCCCCGGGACAGAGGGATGGGGAGGAGAATCGGAAGAATGTAACTCCCACAGGTTGAGATAAGAACAGTCCAGTAACTAAGGTATAATACAAAACCACTACTGCTACCACCAATGATAATAATGATTAGTGAAATAACAAGGGGAGAGGATACAAGTGCTCAACACCTGCTGACCGATACCCAGCCTGACCCAAGCAGAGATCTGCGCCTTCCAGGTAACTCCCTCTAGTTTCTATACTGGGCATGACGTGCTGTGGGATGGAATACCCCTTTGGCTAGTTTGGGTCAGGTGTCCTGTCTCTGCTTTCTCCCGGATTCTTGTGCCCCTCGTCCCTGGCAGAGCATGAGACTGAGAAAGTCCTTGATCGGGGTAAGCGCTGCTGAGCAACAACTAAAACCATCGGTGTTATCAGCGTTGTTCCCAGGCTGAAAGTCAAAAACACAGCACTGCACCAGCTACTGAGAAGGAGAAAAGTGACTGCTATAGCTGAACCCAGGACATTTAAAAAAAGAGCCTCTTCTCAAAGGGCTTATTTCTTGCTGTCTGCAACACCATGGCACCAGCACTCAGAGGCCTGGGGATTTTATTAGCAGACACACCCCCCAAACCCCACTAACAGATTTGTGTGCCCCCCCCAGCACACTTGGTTCACTGCCCCCAGCCAGGCATAGTGTGGGGCACAACCCCACATGAGATTCTGCATCTCTGAGTGGGGTTGCATTGGGGTCACTCTCCATCCCTATGGGGGGCTGCAACAGGGACCCTGAGGATGCAGGGCTGCTGCGGGAACAAGAATACAGGAGCTAGAAAGGGGGCGAAGGGATGCTGCTGCCCCCCTGACACCCATCAGAACCCCCTGGCAGGGAAGGAGCCACCCTTCAGGGTCTCCCCAGAGACAAACAGCAAGAGAAGGCAGGGCAGCCCAACCCTGGGGGTGCATTTCAGCCCCTCCCCCCCCATTCCCCCTCCCACCTTTAGGGCCCATAGAAGGGATGCACCACCAGGACCTGGCACAAGCAATCCTGGCAGCAGCATCCCCCCCCCGCCTCCACACCATCATCCCCTTCCTGCTGCTTGACAGGGAAGGGAATGCGAGAAACGTGCTCACCTTTAGAAAAATTTAACTGGGGACAAAGTCAGTGGAG
This sequence comes from Strigops habroptila, assembly GCF_004027225.2. Taxonomy (NCBI): domain Eukaryota; kingdom Metazoa; phylum Chordata; class Aves; order Psittaciformes; family Psittacidae; genus Strigops; species Strigops habroptila. The sequence continues at coordinate 15,924,383 of NC_044301.2, forward strand.
CAAAGGTTTATTTACAGCGCTGGGTGCATGCCTTCATATCCCACATGCACACTTGTGAGTACAGAGTCAAAGTTTCTTATAGTCAAGCCTTTTACATATTCATAGGACTTTTAGGAAGACAAATCCCACCTCCCAATGCCTGATGTAATCTTCATTCTTTCTTCCAGGAGGGTTTTGTTTGTTTTTTTTTTAAAAGCTAGTTGATAAAGGCTAGTAGTCTCCTTTGATTTATTTAACTCTGTGCCTAAAGCCCTTATCTTATACCTTGTTCTGTTACTTCCAGATTAGATGTTGATTCAATCAAGCATGACTGCCATACATCCTATATCCAGCTGCACAAGTCCCTTATTCCTGTTTGTTTCATAGTTTCAGGAATTTACATTCTTCCCGTCCACCTATACAATTGTGCTCAAGCAGAATACAATGCAAAAACAAAGATAAAGCAAGCTTTTACTGAAGCAAACTATTTATATTATTAATCACAGGAATAAAAGAAAGAAGAGCTGAGAAAAAGCTTTTCAGAACCAGCCCTTCCTGCTGCTGCTCCCCCCAGCATCTCCCTTCTCCTCCTGACCACAATAAGCCAAAATCTCCCTGCACCCCTCCAGCCAGGGGATGGGAATGTGGAAGCAATTGCACTTGGAAAGGCAGCAACAGCAAGTCAAAAACAGTTGTTTGGCTTGTCAGCCAGCCAGGCCCTGCAGCACTCTTGTTTTCCTTTGCCTGCCTTAACCCCTTCCAGCCCCGGCCCCTCTCCCCACCAAGACCCATGGCCCCCAGCCCTGCTGTGGAGAAGGGTTGAATGCTGGGATAAAGCCTCATCCCACCCCTGGCTGCCCTGCTCCTAGAAATGGGATGACAGGCAATTCCCTGGTGTGAAAACCCACAGTAAGAAGGTGCACTGAACCTGCCACAGTGCTGGCATGGGGCAAAGGGACATCCTGAGGCTACCAAGGAGCAGGATACCCAGCACTCATGGAGCATCCCACTCACCCCAGGAGGTGCAGAGATCCTTGCCCCACTACAGAGAGCATCCAAGATGCCCCTTGGCAGGGTGAAGTGACATGGCCACATGTGCTGGGGACCTCCATGCAGAGCCAGCCCAGTGGCATAGAGCTATTGAAAGCTCCAAGCACAGCCTCCTCATCCTGTTTACAATAGTTTAGCACATCCCAGGCTGCTTCCCACTGGCTCCTCCATCCCTTTCCCCGCCAGCCACATCATGGTGAGACCAGAAATGCACCCAGAGCTACCACATGCTGCATCAGGGTCTCTTCTCCATCCCCAGGTCACCCCTCACATCCCAAGATGGAGGACCAAGGCCAAGAACTCAATGTCCCCTCATCTGGCAGCATTGTATGTTGCTGGGACCCTATCTCCGTTCAGGCTACCACTGATTCAGGGCAAGGTAGGGGATCAGCACACAGACTAGTTTGGGTTGGAAGGGACCTTAAAGCTCATCTAGTTCCAACCCCCTGCCACAGGCAGGGACACCTTTCACTAGACCAGGTTGCTCCCAATCCCCATCCAACCTGGCCTTGAACACTGCCAGGGATGGGGCAGCCACAGCTTCTCTGTTTCAGGACCCATCCACCCCATCCCCATCATAGAGGGACAGTCATGCAGGTCAGAGCATCCCCAGCTGGGACCTCAACCCCTCCAAACCCACACCCCAAACACCACACTGTTGCTGCGTTGCTTCAGCCAAGACTTGCAGAACTAAGCCAACCCCTGGCTTAGGGCTAGAAGATCACAGACACCAATATGGAGGATGACCAAATAGCGTTTTATTAAACAACAGCAGGTGCTTTATACCTTTCGGCCACACGGAAGTACCTGTTCTGACCCAATCAGAAGGGCAGGTTAACAAATTTACCTTTATGGTATTGTCCAGCCTAGCCCCACAATTCCCCTCTCCATGCTATGGGGCTTGTGAGAGTACCTAGGGGGGGGGCTCTCTCTTTCCGTACATCGCGATATCTTCCGGCCGCCATACCTTAACTACCTACACCACACCAACAAGGAGACAAGGAGGGAGCCCAGGGAAGGGGCTACTCCCTCTCTCCATTTGGGGAGGCCCTCCCTGCATCCCCACAGTACAAGACAGCCAGGGCAAGGGGGATGGATGGGGAAGAGTTAAACTCCAGCAAGTGCATGGGGAGGAAAAGTGGAGGGCAAGCCCACACACTCACCTGGGAGACACAAAGCAAGATGCTGGAGCCAAGAGATGAAGGTGAGGATGAGATAAGAGGGGGAGCCAGGGTGTGTGTGCTGGAGCAAGGGAGAGGGGAGGAGGAGGAGAGGTGGGCAATGACCAAAGTCACTGAACATTTTTTTAGCACACCTCCCCCCCAAGCATCCTGGCCATTGGCCCAGCTCAGAGCTGAACTTAAACTCCTGTTGCAGCCATCTGCTTGATTTTAAAATAAATCAAACAATCTGCTGATCAAGTTTCCATCTGTGCAGACGCCTGCTAGCTTCCTCAGAGCCTCTGCTTGCCTCTACCAGCCAAACACTCCTGGCAGCATGTGGCCTCCCCTTAATTCCTCCAGAAAAGGGAGAAACCAGACCTCCCCCCTGCACCCTGGCTCCCTCCCAGCCATTCCCCACCACCCTCCTAACTCAAACCAAGAGCTATTTTTACAGCCACCCACCCACCCACCAGAGATGTATGATGGGATTAAATGGGAGAAAAACAGGGCTGCATGGGGGGGGAAGGGGGAGAGATCCCAAGAGGTCCTGAGCTTCTCCATTGCTGCCCACACTAGGGACTAGGGGGATTCCTCATCACATCCCCATCCATCCCACTGGTCCAAGGGAATGAAAAGGAACAGGGCAGCAATGACAGACCCTGCCTGTCCCAGCGCTGGAGACCACGGCACAGAGGCCAGAAATAGCAGCTGTGAAGCCAGCATCATGTGGCTGTCCGTCATGGTTTAAGCCCAGCCGGTAACTCGGAACCATGCAGCCACTCGCTCACTCACCCTGCTTCTTCCTCCCCCCACTCCCAGAGGGATGGGGAGGAGAATTGAAAGAATGTAACTCCAATGGGTTGAGATAAGAGCAGTCCAGTAACTAAGGTATAATACAAAACCACTACTGCTACCACCAATGATAATAATGATAAGGGAAATAACAAGGGGAGAGGATACAATTGCTCACCACCCGCCGACCAATACCCAGCCCGATCCGAGCAGTGATCTGGGCCTTTCGGGTAACTCCCCCTGGTTTATATACTGGGCATGACGTGCTGTGGTATGGAATACCCCTTTGGCCAGTTTGGGTCAGGTGTCCTGTCTCTGCTCCCTCCTGGCTTCTTGTGCCCCTCCTCCCTGGCAAAGCATGAGAGACTGAAAAGTCCTTGATCGGGGTAAGCATTACTTAGCAACAACTAAAACATCGGTGTTATCTGTGTTGTTCCCAGGCTGAAAGTCAAAAACAGAGCACTGCACCAGCTACTAAGGAGGAGAAAAATAACTGTTACAGCTGAACCCAGGACACTCTCTAAAGGACCAGGACATCAGGTGCACATCACCTCCAGGTGCTCAGCTCCCAGCCATCTCCTCCAGGCAGCATGCTGGCCCTTGAGCCCACCCAAAATCACCCCATCCTGAGGGTTTCCCCCATCCTATGGGAGCAGGAAACCCAAGAGAAGGCAGTGTTGCTTGCTTATTTAGGCACTTGCCCCAAGGTCCCCAAAGTGCCACAAGAGGGGTGGCATCTCCCTCCTCCACAGTCTCTTTGGGTGCTGCAAGACCCCAGCTAACCCTGGGCTGCCCTAGCTGCAACCCAGCCACAAGCTCCACACATGGGGACCCATGAGGGAGACAGCACCCACCACATCCATAGCCCCAAACACCCTCTGATCAGTAGGTCCTTTCTCCAAGCCAGGGTCAAACCTCTGCTGGCATCACCCAAGCTTTGCCCTTCTTCCCCTGGAACTCTTCCGCCCTGAAGTGGAGGGCACTGGGCATGAGGCTAGCACAGCCAGAAATAGGGCAGCACAGCAAAGGCACAAAGAGGCAAGCAAAGGAGGAGGAAAGTGTTGTGCACAAAACAGAAAAGGGTATGATAGAGGATGGAGCAGGGTTAGGTCTCACCAGACCCCAGCAGCTCAGGTGCAGGAAGGTCAGGCTGCTGAGAGAGCAAGGGTTGACCATGCACAGGGTAGGGAGGAAGGACATGAGACACAGGAGGATTTATTCCTCCTTGAGCTGTGCAAATATCAGGGTGACACATTGCCAAAGGTCCCCACGGCACTGCACTGTGGAAGCAGCGGCAAGGAAGAGGAGGTGCCTGGGGCACCCAACACCCAAGCACAGCCCTGTCAGGAGCTGGAGCCAGCCACAGGATGCAGAACAAGCCTCACCCACACAGGATGCTGCCAAGAGCTGTTCCGTCCAGCCTGGGGCCAGGCTCGCCAAGCCGTTCCCTGCTGGAAATAACAAGGAGCCAAGGAGGGGGGAATTGTGATAAGGGTGGCCCCCAGCCTGCCACAGTCCCACATGCTTCCCACTGCAAGCTCTTGGGAGGGAGCCACAGGCAGCAAAGGGGTTGTACAGTCCCAAGCACACTCCAAGCAGTGCCCGGGGCTCTGGGATGCAGGATCAGGCCCAAGAGCACAAGGAGGTGGGAATCAGCAAAGGAAAACTGGCTGGAAAAAGTGACGTAGCAGCTCGTGAGACCCCAGTGCATCCCAGTGCCACCAGCCACCCACCCTGGGAGCAGCCCCATGGGAAAACCTGCTCCCAGGGGAGTCCACAATCCCAACAGGCTTCTCAGAGGGTGGCTGAGACAGGGGGTCCCCCAAAAACCACCCCTACTTCACAGTAGCTGCATGGAGTAAAATCCTGGCACAGCCCCAACAGGAGGGAGCAGGTTACACAGCACAAGCAATGGAGAGAAATGGGAAGGGGGGAGAAGGACCAAAAAAAACCAACCACCAAAACCCCTTTTGGAAGAAGAAAGGACTGACAGGACCTGTCTGAGAAGCAGGAGAAAGCCCAGATTCCCCAGTTACTGTGCAGATGTTCTGGACTGAAAACAGAAGACGGCAGGAGCAAATCCATCTCCCCCCTCCAGAGATGCCACATCTGGGCATCTGGACTCTGTCTGCAGACAGGAGAGGCACCTTCCCCCAGCTCATCAGGGAGCCCTTCCCACCAGGGCATGAAGAGCCCCCCGGGGTGCCCACCCACACCCCAGAGCCAGGGCAGCAGCAGCAGCAGCTGCCAGGGCCCCATCCCCATGCCAGGTTGACCTTGGCACAGTTACCTCCCAGGAAAACTGAAGGGCCTTGTCTTTGCCATGTTTTCACTTTGAGATAACTCATGCTGCCTGCTCTGAGGAGTGAGGGGAGAGATGGAGAGAAGAAAATGCAGCTGTTTTAGCAGTGAAGACAAGGAGGGAGGGTGGGAGACACACACACACACATACATACTTATTCCTGGCTAGGGTAATAACTAAAATCACTAGCACTTGATCACCACTCAGTGAAAAGCATAGCCAACTGAAGTCAGCCAGCTTCCAGAAACATGCTGCAAGCAGATGGGAGGTGACAGTGGCAATTTGCTGCTCACCCCACACCCAGCCCCCAAGACACCTTGCACAGCTGTCTGTCCATCCATCCCTCCCCAGGTCTGTCCTCCCTGCCATGGCTGCAAAGCATCAAGCGGGAGGCTGACACCCTGGATGTCACCAAAATGTTCCTACTAGTGACTGCAGCACCTTTGTGTCCATCTCCCTGGGGACCAAGGTGGCTTTCAGTGGCCCCACAGAGCTATCAGCTGATGTGCTCCCCCCTTCCAAGGAGGGAAAAGCAAGGGGAGGATAATCAAAACCATTTTGGAGGGTCAACAGGGGAAACCACCCTGCACAGGGCTGCAGTGGGTCCTGCAGGGACAGGCACCCAACCCCAGCTGGGCAAGATGCCCCCACAATGGAAGTCCCCAGTCCCACAAGCAGCAGATGCTGGAGACACCATAGGTGCCAGCATGCCAGGACACAGACTCATCCCTGGGAACAGCCTGGGCTCTGTGCTAAGTCAGCCCCAGCATCCTCCCTAGCTGGAAATCACCACAGTGCTCCTTCCCTCCAGCCACAGCAGGCAGCTGCCCAACCTCTCACCAAAGGGCAGATGATCCTGGCTGCAGGGTCGCCACCACCCATCTCCCCTAACGACCTTCCCTTGCATCCCAGCTGGGTCTCAGCCTTGTTTTAGCTCTAAACTAGAAGCCAAAATACCACCAGGAAAAGCACAGAGAGAGCATAGGGGGCAAACCAGTCCCTGCAAGCCCTCATCTCCCCTCTGCATCCTTCATGGAGATGCCAGGACCCTCCCCATGCACCCCCAGGCAAAGCCAGCCCCAAGACCCAGCACCCCACTGCTCAACCCCTGCCAGCCACGGCAGCACCAGCCTCTCCCCAGGTACAGGGATAGGCAACCCCCAATAAATCCTGCAGCAGCTCCTCACTGCAACCGGGAATGACCCATCCAGCACCAGTGCTTGTATAGAGGCACCAAAACGCAGCGTCTCAGCAGATCTCTAGCTGGAAGAAGCTCCTACACCTGTGGAATGACAGTATGGATGCCCCAGCCCTGTTTTACACGTGCCACCAACATCCAAGCCAGCCTGGTGCAGCCACGGTGCTCATGGTGCCCTGACATGGCACCTCGCCACAGGCTAATGGGTTAGAGAAGGAAAACCAGGGCAGCTGCTGCTCCAAGCACAGGTAAACAGATTACTTCGGTCTCCTGAGAGCTACTGAAGCCCAGCAGCACTTGCACTAACCCAGAGGAAAATAAGGAAAATAAAGAAGGAGAAGCAGCATCATATTTATGCCAAGCTGCAAAGCGCACCCAGGTAATGTCGTTGTCATCATCTTCCTCCCTCCTCCAAAACTCCCTCCTGGAACGAGCCCTTTCCTCCCTGCTCTGCTACTGAAGATCCGGGGGGGGGGAAGAGTCACGCCACAGCCAGACTAGCAGAGAGAAAGGATTGAGCAAGCACGAACACCAACCAGATTGAACACAATCAGCCCTTGACCTTGGAGCAGCAATAGCACAACCCTTTATCCCTATAGAAAGGGCAGTAGGGCTCAAGGGGTGGCTGAAGTTCAGCAGGCACATCCAGCCAGGGACACAGGCCAGCATCACCTCTAGGCACCAGCCAAGTCTGGGTGTTTTATGGTTTATTCAAAGCAATCAGCCTCAACATCTGCTCTGTTCACAGCCACTGCCTGTCCCACAGCACCTCAGGAGCAGCAATTCCCACCCAGCAGCAGGGGCTCAACCACAGTATACACAGTTTGTCTGAATCAGAAGGATGAGACATCATAGCTGGGGGCAGCAGCCACCCCAAACTCAGGAGCCCTCCACGGATAGGTGCATAGATCAGCACAGGCCCACCTTGCAGGGGGCACAGCTAGAAAGAAGATGCATTCTCACAGTGCACATCTGCATACCTTGGAGAAGACCAAAGGTGACAAGCCAGAGGATACCATTTGGTGAGATACCCTTACCAAAGCTCAGCATTATCATTATTTCTCAATAGGAGAGCCCAAACCCACCCCACACAAGCCAACAACTGCAGGGCTTCTGCAGCAGCCCCTCTGCTAGGCAGAGCTTACCTCCAGGAGACCCTCCTACAGCAGATAGAGCCACAAACACCACCTACCCCACTGCTGTCTAAGCCAACAGCAGAACTACCATCCCACTCAAAATACCCAAGCCTCCACTCTGATGACCCTCAGATGCAAGGTTCCCTCGTTAGCACCTCCAAGCTGTTATAGAGAAGACCTGAGCCCCATCCTGCTCTTGTTACCTTGCTAAGAGAGAGGGTGTGGGGCTGTCCAGTAGCATTTAGTGCATGTATCAGGTGCCTCAAACTTTGAGCCATCTGGGTCAATCACCTGCAGGCAGGATAGCAGCAAACCACCAGTTCTACATGCAGGGGGATGTCAATCCTGGGCATGTGAAAAAGCACATACATTCAAAAAATGAAGTTGCAGAGCTGCAAGGAGGATCAGGGAGATGGTTTTAACACCTCGGGTTCATTCCCTCCTGCCTGGTCCCATCTGAAAGGGGGCCTGGATGTCACACAAAGAGGCTTGTCCAGGGTGACTTTCAGCAGCAGGCGTGGTTGAAGGATGGTACGGTTAAATTAGCCAAGCACCCTACCCAAGCATTAAGCCATGTTTTAAATAACCTTGACATCTGTGAGGTCTCAGCCTGATGGGAAGCATATGCGGACAGGAAGGGAAAAAGTAAGAGGACCTTCTGGCTAGCCAGAGTCACCACTAGGACACAGCAGAGCCCATCAAAGCAAAACAGTCCCTGGACCAGCTGTGCCCTCCCCAGGCAGCTCTGCCTATTGTAGCAGCCCCTTCATTTGCTCATTAGCGAACCCAGAACAAGAGGGAGGAACTGAATAGCATCCCTTCCCCAGGACACTCTCTGTATCCTCGTGGGAGCTTGGGGCTGGGGCCAGCAGGGAGGAGGACTGGTGTGATAAGAAATGTGGGTTCCAGGGGGGGTCACTAAGGAGCCCCAAGGGAAGAACCCTCAAGCACCCAACAGGGACATCCAAGCTGGGACAGAATTGCTGTCCATAATGTCCCCATGACATGGCTCAGGGACACTAACAGGACAGAGGTGTGAAACACCAGCTGGGGACATGCACCCACCCAGGCTCTGCTGGAGCATCACCCCAGCATCATCCCCAGGTTAGCACCACAGGATGCTCACCTGACTCCTGAGCCCTCCAGAGCTGCCAGCCGGGAAGGGCTCCAGCACCTCTCAAGTGCCAACAGACCAGGGGATGGACAGATGGACAGCATGGCCATGACCACATGGGCATCGCAACCCATGCAGCCCCACATCCAGAAAGTCTCCACCATCTCAGACCCCTCCGCACACAGCAAGTTGTGCATCCATGAATGACCTGCAATGATGCTGGGGCTGTCCAGCTCGGGATGACAGACTGGGGGAAACCACCCGAAAGCAATGGTGGGAAAACTGGGGGAAATCCAGAGGATTCCCATCGCTGATGCCAACCCAGCCTCCCGTGCCATCCTGGCACTCTCCACACTGGCACCACGCACTGACCTCCAGTGCATGCAGCTCCTGCCTGGTGGCTTCCTAAGCTCAGGAGCCAGCATGGCTGAACATAAAATTCTATTTGTAACCAGCCAAGGGAGAGTGACCAGAGAGAAAAGGAGCCTGTCTTGGAAGGGCTGGTTTACATTTCTAAAGAAAACGCCAGTGCTCCAGGTTCTGGCTACGAACAGAGCTGAAAGGCTTTGAAAATGAACTCAGGGATTTAGGATGCTGGCATTTTACAGAACCTGGCCTGGGGCCTGGTTTGCAGATACAGAGCAGCAGCTCTCCAGCACGTTCCTGCAAGCTGGAAATTTGGGGGGAAAAGCAGTTGTTTCCCCATCCCATGAGAAAGGCAAACTTGCAACCAGTAAACCTTTGCTCTGCCGTGCTGCTCTCTAGGTGATGCCCCTGAAGCACCCTGTGTAAACCCAGGGGAAGGTGCAGAGAAGAGGTGGGGCAGCACCCGGGCAATAACACCCAGGACACCCTTCAGAGCTGCAAGGCTCCATTGCAGTGGCTCAGGGATGCTGCCTGGGGGTCCCTTGCTGCAGGACAACCAGAGCAGCACAGGCTGGGGTACCCAGCCCCGAGCCTGCACACCAGCCCTCTGGCTGCAGGAAGGGCTGGGGTTTCTCCAAGGGGAAACCCTTTGATTAAGGCAGCTTATAAAACTGGAGATAACTTGGGAAGTTTCCTACAGTGGCAGAGGCCATGAGCTCCTTTGAGCTTCCCAAGGATGCTGTTGTGGAGGGCAGGCCAGGCAGCCCTCTATCCCCTCTGGCACCTCTGACCACCCTTGATGGCCAGTGGTACCAGATCAGGATTTCCTCCCTTGTGCAGGGCTGTGAGTGAGCAGGTGCCAGTAACACAGATACTTCTGCAACAGGATGGGTCTTGGCTCTCCCCACCTCCTGGAAGGATTTTTATCTGTTTTTTTGCAGCTTGACAGCTCCAAAAGTTCATTGCTAAAGGCACCCCATCCATTAGTGTTCGCCCCTAGGGACCAGACCCAAAAGGAGAGCATCCATCTATGTCACCGCTCCACCTCCTCCATGCCAGAGCTGGGAAATGCTGACAGGGGAAGGATGGGGTCCAGGCCAGCAGCCTTACCTTGGGGAGGAGAGCCGGGGGTGCCGCCGCCAGCAACTCCGGCAGGGTCATGCTCTTGCCAGCCAGGACTATCGCACCACACTCAGCGCAAGCGCCAATGGTCAGCTGCTTCCCGTCATCCACCAGCAAGCTGTTGGCCACGCGGAGGGTGTAGAGGAAGACTGGGAGCCTGGCCACTTGAACTGCTTTTAATCCAAGGCATCGCTTCTTCTCCTGCCGGCAGAAGAAGCAGACGAAGGTCTCCACTTTGTACTGCCGGGACCAGGCACTGCTGGAGTGGTGGGGATTCCTGCCCTCATGCTGCAGCCACTGCCCCAGCAGGTCATGGTAGCACAGGATGCAGGTGGCCACCAGCCCAGTTGAGTCAGCTAGTCTGGCCCGTGGGGCAGGCGGGTAGACTGTCAGGAAGGGGAAAAAGGGCTCCTTCTCCCCAAATCGCCCTGGTGGGTTGATGTTGAGCTGGAACTCTTTGCCAGCTCCCAGCTCGGCACCGCAGATGTAGCAGACAGAGGTGGGAATGGGCTTGATGGCAGGGTGGCTGGCCAGGCCACCAGGGTCACCAGTGGAGAAGACCTGGTGGTACCTCCCCAGGAAGCTCTGCACTGAGGTGATGAGCTCCTTGTTGTGGCAGGCCCTGTACATGGCCCAGAGGTCCTGCAAGATGCCGAAGCACTTGTGGCAGCTGCTCACCTCCCAGTGCTTGTTCAGCCCCTTGGCGCTGGGTGGGCAAGGCAGGAGGCTGAGGAAGGGGAAATGCATGGTGCTCTTTGCACTGCCATTGGTGATCTTGGCTGCCACCCGCCTCGCCTTCTTGCCGCATTCCTCCCCACACAGGTAGCAAGCCTCGGGCACCATCGGGATGCCCACCCCATCCTCCTTCAGCCCTCGGCGGCCCTTGGTGGGCATGGTCCCAGCGTTGAAGGGCACCACATAGAGCCGCTGCAGCACGGGCACGTTGGCCAGCTCAAATCTTTGCCACTGCTGCATGAGGGAGGTGAAGCAGCAGGGACACACCAGGGTGCTGCCGGCAGGCGAGAGGGGTTGGGCGCCCGGCGGGGGGCTGTGCAGACAGAGGAAGGGGAAGAAGGGCGCCGGGGAGGTCTTCTGCTTTTGCACGTGGACGTGCTGCTGGGTGGTGGGTGACAAGGGGCTGCCGCAGATGTAGCAGGCAGTGCCCCACGCCCAAGCAGGCCGCTCGCTGCCTTCCTCCTTCTCCTCGCTGGTGATGTTGATCTCGCTGTCCTCCGAGGAGCAGCAGGGCGGCCTCCACTTGGCCGCCGCCGCAGGGGACCGCGCCGCGCCGCCCGCCCCTTCGGGCTCCGAGAGGGGCTCGGCGTCGGAGAGCTCAGAGAGGTCGGAGCCGGCTGCCGGCCCTTCCTCCCCCTCCCCCTCTTCCTCTTCCTGGCCGGCGCTGCGGTGCGGTGGCGCGGTGGGCTCCCAGCCCGCCGACCCCCGCCGCAGCTTGACTCCCCCCGCCGCCGCCTCGCACTGATGGGGCCGCTTGAGCCAGTACATGCGCTTCTCCACCGGCGTGCGGCTGCGCTCGAAGGAGTCCCACTGCTCGCTTAGGAAACAGCGGCAGACGGCGCAGACCAAGGCGCAGCCCTCCACCGAGACGGCGCGGGCACCGGGCGCCGGTTCCTGGTGCTGGAGGAAGGGGAAGAAGGGTCGGTGGTCGCGGGGGGGTCGCACTTGAAGCTTCAGCTCTTTGCCGCGGCTAATGCCGCCGCCGCAGATGAAGCAGCAGAGCGGAGGCGCCGGGGGTTGCGGAGCCCCGGGGCCGCCCGCCGCCGCCTCGCCGTTCGTTAGCGCGGCCATCAGCCGCTGCTTGCGGGAGAGCGGCGCCGGCATCCCCAGCCCCGCCGCACTCATCACCGCCCCCGGCTCATCCCGCGGCTCCGCCGGACACACAGGCTCGGGGGGCGGGTTTGCGGAGCGCTTCCCCACCACCACCGCCCGCCTCCTCCCGCCGCAGGGAAGGCAACGGGAAAGAAGAAAATGAAATAAAAATACAAATAAAGATCCAACAGCTACAAAAAATCTCCCCAAACAACAAAAACAAAAGTTCGGTTCGAAAGTTTGGGTGCCGCTGGCGGCGCGGAGGAAGGACGGCTGCTGGCCGCCTCCCGGTCCCGGCGCCCCCGGCCCGGCTGCTCCCCAGCCCCCCCGCCGCGACCTGCCTGCGGGGGGAGCCCGGAGGGAGGAACGAGCCGGAGCCCGAGCCGCAGCCGCCGCAATCCCCCCCCCGACAGCCCGGCTCGGAGCCGCGGGGGTGCGAAGGGACCCCACGGAAGGTAAGGGGGGAGGGGCATTTACCACCCTACCCCACCGAGGGGGTTTATCGGGGACGGCCCGCACGCGTTGCTCCCTCCCACTTCATCAGCGCCGTCCCCTCCGCCACCCCTTCCCCACGGCACAGCCTTTTGTGCGGCTCCCCCTCCCCAAAACGGCGTGGAACGCCACCGTGTCCGCGTTCACACCGGAGGACGGACCCCACAGGACTGACTCTCCCTAAAGCACCAGCCACGTCCCTGCCCTTCACAGTGCTGCCCGCCAGCCCTTAACTCAGCGTCCCAACCACCCGGTAATTTATTTGGCATTTAAAAAGTCCTGCTGCTGTTCCAGTTCAATACCAGATTCTATTTCCTGCTCGGTCCTAAAATGCTGCATCGCTTTGCCACTCACTGGTAAATAGCTGATGTGTTCTCAGCTGGAGTTGGCCGCGTTTCAGTGACACATGCAATAATCCTGGTATATCCTTACCTGCCTTGCAGCCTGCGATAAGATTTAATGCTTGTAAAGCACTTTGCTGTCCTTGGACAATAGGCACCACGGAAGTGCAAACTGTACTGAGGTCCAGCCACAATTAAACCATCTAGTCAGCATACCCACCGGCTCAGCACAGCTCTCCCAATAAAAACAATATATTAGTAGCTGTAAGGATATTTTTCAAGCAGTCAGGAGGAAGCCTGCACACGGCAGTACTGCTGAGTTTGAGTTCATGTTAAGTCACTGCAACATCCCTTGTCCTGTCCTTGCAAAGCCCTGAGCCTCTCCTGCTGAAGGTGCTGTGCAGGATTAAACCCTAAGAGGCAAGGTCGGTAATTGCAGTAGGGCACAGGGACAGGTGGGACAGGGCCTGAGAGCCTGAGCCACACATCAGGACACCCAGCTATGCAGCTGATGCAGAGAAGCCACATTGTCCCCATTCCTCTTCCTCATCACCCCCGGTGCGAGCATGGTCATCACCCTTGGGGCACCCCAGCTACGTCCCCCTTGGGTTGACCAGCCCTTCATGTCATCTCCCACGTGGACCACAGGTGATGGCATCCAGCGCTCCCCAGCAACTGGCCATGAGATCAAACAGATTGTGTGACATCAGCTGGAGTGCAGGCAGGGGCCAGGAGGGCTCTTCGGGGACCGGATCCAGTTTCCACACAGATGGCTCTGGCAATAAAGAAGCAAGGGGGTGGGAGGTGACACACAAAGTGGGGAACATGATACTTTGGGAGAAATGGCCCTACGGGGCTTTTTTTTTTAGGGGTTTCCAGAAGACAGCAGGGCCTCGTTTATTTTTTCTTTATTTATAGGCCTGATGTGGCGGCTGCTCTATGCACCAAGGGCACGGGGAGTGTGGCACACGGTGAGGTGGGCATGACTCAGATTTTCTTTAAAGGTGCACATGGTCTCTCAGTGTCACCCCTTTGCCCAGATGGGAAGGGGCCATACAGGTAGAATGGAGTCCTTGACCCCAGGCAACAGCACCACTGGATCAGGGAATACTTCACCCCGTCTATGCGTCCTTTGGGTTTTCCCGGAGCACAGGGTCTCGGTTGCCCATCCAGAGCTCCCCAGGGAGATGCAGCCACCAGCTCAGCCCACCCTTTGAGCGCAGCCAACAGATGCTCTCCCACCTGCTTCACAGATGGGCAAGAAAACAACGCGCTGCATTCAAGGACTGTAGCTCAGCAGGGCCAGACCCCCCCTCCCCACACCACCAACCTTCTGTACCACTCTCTGGAGGCGCTGCAACCCCCCGGCTCCCCCCGGGATGCAGCAGCCTTGGAGCAGCTTCCCGGGCCTTGGCTGCACACAGACAGAGCAGCTCATTTATCATCCTCTGCTGTCTCAGCCCTGCGGTTGCTGTTTACAACAGAGAAGCTGGGAGAGAGAGAAAATTTCTCAAGTCAGCTTCGGCAAGAACTGAAAACATATGCCCTGGCAGCAAACGCGTCCCCTGGGGCGCATAGGGATCCAGGCAGGCCTAACACAGGATTTTCCACCACAGCTCCTGCCAGCGCACAGCCCTCCTGCTGGAGCCAGCATTTTAAAGTGACCCCAGGGCTGGGGATGGTGACAGCCAGGTCTGCTCTTCCAAGCCCAGCACTGTGGGGATAGCGGGATGCAATGCAGACAGAGGGGGATGCAGTACAGGATGGGTCCTCTCTCAAACTGGATGGCTGCAGTCCAGGTTCAGGAGGCAAACATCCTCCCTGTGCCCATCCTAGACCTCTTTGCTGGCTTGCAATGCACAACCATCCCCTTGCACAAAGGCAAGCCCCAGGGACAGATGTCCCTTACAAAGCAGGGGTGATACAGCTGCTGTGTGACTGTATTGCATCAGGCCCTGGTGCCAGTTGTGCAAGGTGCTGTACAAACAGCCCTGAGCAGCCTTGTGGTACAGAGCTCCATTGGCTTGCATGAGGCTGGGGCTTAGGATGGATCGATGAGCATCCTGCCTGGGGCTGGGACCATGGCCATGGTCATCTCCATCTCCATTCCCAACCCCTCGGGCACTGCAGGATAATGCCCAACAGCACCCACTTTGCAGCACACTGGCAAGGCGCCATTGCACCCTCCCAAGCAGACACATGCTGCAGATCCCCCATCCCCAGAACTGGGAGGTTAATATGGAGATTACCAACTGCTTATTCCTTCCAGCTGTTGCTGTGAGTCATCAAGTGCCTTAAAGAGCATTTCAAAAACATAGTGCCTTTGAGACAGCATGACTGTTTCCTCAGCCACCTCCTCCAGATAATCCTCCACAGGGTCTGGCATTTGAAAAGGGAATATTTCTCCAAGGAGGCACTTCCCAGCCATGTGTGGCCAGGGAGGAAGAACAGCCTCTGCCTAGCCGTGGCACCTGACCAGGCTCCCACCTTTGCCCATGGGCTCCCAGCGTCCCATGGAGCAAACCCTGGCACCATGCCGGACCAGCCCCATTATCCCTGTTCTAAACCCACCACAGACATCCAAATGCCACCACATGTAGGTGTGGGTGATGATCCCCTCTATGCCACATGGGGAAACTGAGGCACGGGGCAGCCAGCCTGAGGGCCACAGTGTCACCTGTCCAGGGTGAAGCTGGCAGTGTGGCTGCTGTGGGACACTAGGGCACTTGCCTAGGGTTCAGCGACCTTGAACTCTGCACTGCTGTATTTTTCTCTGCCAGCTTAATTATTATTTTTTTAAAAAGGCTGATCTCTGCACTCAGTGCTGATTTTTTAGATGGAAAAGATAGGGCTGGTTTATAGAAATAGTTGGGATACATCCTTTATCCACTGCTTTAACCTTTCTTTGATCTTTTGGACTTTCTTAATTGATTTTTTCCTATTCCTTTTTGCTGGATGTCCTGGGTGGGGCTTAAACCATGACACTGGAAAAGCCCAGCCAGGTTTTCTCCTGCTTGCTTGTAAACTATTTCCCTCAGTCCTTCACATGGCCATGCAGGTGAGTCAGGGATGCTGTCAGCCAAGATCGCAGCTGGTGTGAGCAGGAACATCTGCCTCTGCATGGCTTGGATCCTGAAATAGAAAAAAAGACCCAAAAGAAGCTGCACACAGGTGATGGAGAGCTGTGGGGTGAATGGAGGGGAAGGGGACGCAGCCATCCTGTACCCAAACCACAGCCATGGACCAGAGCACAGGGTCTGCGGTGAGGGAGGATGCAGGGTGGTCCATGCCTGGGAGGGAGGGAGGGAGGGATGCTGCTTGGGATGGTCTCCACGAGGCAGGATGGAGAAAGGTGACTGGGGAGGGGAGAGGGCCACCAACTGCCACTGCAGCCCTGTGGGGACACACTGCAGCTGAGCTGGAGCTGCTCTGCTCTGCCAAGTGCTTTTGAAGATGCTGCAGCAAAGAAACTGCTGCTCCTGCAACAGCCAGAGGCTAAAGCCATCGCAGGGATGTGCTCAGTGCCTGGCCGGGCAGTCACCGGTGGCTGGGTCCAACCAGGAGCCCCAGGGCCAGCCCGGAGGTACACACGAGCATGCACACCCCTGCGTGAGTGCGTGAACATATGTGGAAGAGAAGCGAAGACCCAGCACCCTCATCCCCTGCCCCAAATCCCTGCATGGGCATCAGGCAGTGTTAACCCCATCCCACACCTCCCAGCTCACCCTCACCAGGCCTGGGCACTGATTCGCCCTATGGCACCATGCCCTGCGAGGCAGGAAGGAGCCACATCTCCCGCAAGGCGCAAGGGCCAGGTTGCTGGGTTTTTGTAAGAGGTTTCTATTCTTTTCTTTTCCTTTCCAGAACGAGCTGCTCTGCAAATGCCAAATGTTGATGCCAAGGGGCCATGTCAACAAAGAAGAATGAGTGTGGCTGTTAGAGGCTGCTATTAAAAAAGGGTGTGTTACCGCAGAAGACGGTCAAAGAAACTCTCTAAGACTGGATTTGGAGTTTTAGAAAGCAGCATTCTTTATTGCAGCGCTGGGCGCACACGCAAATCGTTTGGCAAAGGTGAGCGCACCTGGAGTCTACAAGCAGCATCCATATATCCAACAAACTTATGCATATTTACAACCTTTTTGGGAAATGTTTTACATATTCACTAGATTTCCTGGAACTAATTGTGATATTTGCATTTTAATTACCAGCCCCGTATGTCTCAGTTGCTCCTTTGTTATCTTCACAGACTACCCTTGTTTTATACATACCCCAAGGTCGGACCAGCCCGTCTTGCTCTCAACAGAGCGGTCCCAATTTACAACTCAGCATTTTAGCTTACAGGTAGAGAGGAGAGGAAGAAGGAGGTGGGGGGGGGGGGGGGGGGAAGGAAGAAGAGTTTTCTCAGTGCAAATAGTAACAGTTTGCACAGCAGGAAAAATTCAGGAGCACCAGCCAGGCCCCTGCAGTACCCTCGCACTGAGCAGGGACTCTGCACCCTGTGTCCTTCTGGGGTCCAGCAGTCTGGGGCACAAATGCATCCCAGGCCCTTGGCATCCCCCCACAGACAGCACAAAGTGTTTTCCAAGTTCAGTGTTTTCCCAGCCCACTCAGCTCTTGCTTGGTCACCAAGCCCCAATGCAGGGAGCCACAGCAGGGCTGTGCATGGCATTGGCTCCATGGCACACGGCAGGGCAAGTCGAGGTCCCCACTGCTGAGTGGGATGGAAGGGAAGGAGCTTCTCACATGACACTAAAGATGCAACGGGAAGACACAGTCTCTGGTTTCAGCTTTCTATTCCCAGCCTGTTATTCACCAGTGGAAGATGCTATCTGCCCCATCGGGCAGCCGCAGGGAGCCAGGGCCTGGATCTATGTCTGGTGGAGCTCCAAAAGATCCCAAGGGAGTTAGGTGCCATCATACCCCTGGGAAAGAGGCAGAGGCTAAGGCTCCTGCTCAGCCAAAACTCCCCCTCCCTCAGCATTGCCTTGCCTCTGCCAATACCTGGTACCTGGGATGTCAAACCGAACTGGATGCAGCAGTGCCTGGGATGCCCAAGTAGCACAGCATAGGAAAAGGTAAAACTAGCTATATAAATACAGAGGGAGAGATAACCAAAGGCTGAATCTTTCTCCAAACTCCAGATTGAAAGTCTTCCTGAGGTTAATATGCTAGTTTATTCCATTTTGACATTTAGAAAGATATTCTAGCTTACTATTTTTGAAACACACCTTAGGCTTTCCTTAGCCCTGATTTTACTTCTACCTCAACGTGTACCCTGCATGCTCCACAACCCACCCTCTTCTGCTCATCTCCAAAGCAATGTTAGGAGGAAGGCAAACCTCCTTGAAAGGCCTGCTTTTTAAGTACTCTTGCCCAAAAAAATTTGGTTAAAATTGAGATGTTCCCACAGAAATTGGTATTTCCTGAAGGAAAAACATTCCATCAGCAAAACGCTGACCTGCTCTGATTACAGCCTGGTCATGGCGATGAGGCAACCCAGCTAGGAAAGGAATTAAAAGGGAGCTGGAGAGATGCACAGCTTCACTGCATCCCGCAGCCCCAGCTGTGAGCTGGCAGCAAGGACCCCGTTCCTCCTTGGTGCTTCCCAGTATCAGGATATGGATCAGCCATGAGGAGCCAAGCTGCTAGCACACCACCCAGCCAGCAGCACCCTAGGATCCCAGCACCAGTGGCTGTCACCCCAGACCCATCATGACCCCAACCCTGCTGGCACCCTGTGATGTCTCAACAGGGTATAAACATCCACAGCCTCTGCTACCCTGAAGCCGGCTGCTGCTTATCTGAAGCTCAAGCAAGCCAAGGGTATCAGATGTCCCCAATGATGAAGCTCTACAAACAAACTGAGCCCAGCTCATGTTTGTTATTTGGAACATCTTGCAGGATTTAGTGAGCTGTAGGAGGAGATTAGCAGACCAAGGGTTGGGAGCTCAGTAGGCTCACCACTGGGACTGGAGATGAAGGGCCACCTTCGCTCTAAGAATTGGTGGAAATGCTTGTTTGGGAGGTTCTCCTGTGCCTTTGGGTGGCCAAGCGATGGACAGGGTTTGTTTTCTTTCTTTTTCAAAGGCATGTTGGTAAATGCAAGCTGTAGTAGATCAGGAATCAGTTGTCCCATCTGTAGACGAAGGGTGAGAAGAAAAACTTCTGTATTGGAAAGATTTTGTAGGCAATAATGGGGCAGAAACCTGTGGCCATGCAGGGTCTGGCCCCACTGTGGCAAGCACCAATATATGGGGAAGGTGCTGGCCATGCAGGAGAAGCAGGCACTCATCCCTGCTGCTACAGGCTCACCTTCCCTGTATAGCACTGGATCCCATCATCCGTGACAGACACATCCCTTTGGACACAGGATGTAGCCATCATGCCTGGGGATACTGAGGTGAAGGGGCTAATCTGCAGGAATATGAGCCCAGACCTCCCAAATTCCTATAACCACCAGTTCATTCCTTCCCTATACCAATGCCCTCTCTCACCGTGTCTGTCAAGAGGCATCAACAGCCCCCAGAGCCCCCTCCCCAGCTTAGCAGGTACCTCTTTGGCTGTGAAGCCCTCCATCTTCCTCCAGCTTCCATGGGGGCCAGGCCTCCTTTGCCACCTCCTGTCCAGTCTGTCTTGTTAAAAGTGTATTCTTGTGTCCTGCTAACGGCTTTCCCAACCAAACATGGGTTTCCAGTGGAGATTTGCCACCTCTAGCCATTCAGATGCTCTCAGCACACAGCTGTCCCTGGGACCTTCCCACGCATCCACCCATGGGGTATTTAATGGGCAGCACGGTTGGACTCAGGAGCACCGGTTACAACAGGGACACTGAACCTCTTGACCTGTGCCCAAGTTGTCTCCCAGGCAAGCAACATCCCCTTCCTGGGAGGAATTGCACCTGTGTGTCTCCCTTTGACTTCTGCTAAATGCATCCATCCCAAAGGATGCACTCACTGCAAGCAGCAGAGACAAAGCCTGATCCCACTGGGCAAATATGCCTTCATCCAAGGGGACTCTGCACTCCCAGCCTCAAATCTGGGTGCACCAGGGAATCCCCATCCCCAGCCTCTCCCCATTCCTCCCCACTCTTGCCCCTGCTGTAAATCAACACCAGCAACACAAACTAAAAGCAAGTTTATCTTAAAGACTTTTTAAAATACATATTAAAAAAACCAAAAACCAAACAAATCCAAAAACAGCAGCTCCATGAGAAAGGCTTTTTTTTTTTCTTTTTTTGGGGGGAAGTTTATGCCTCCTCAGAGACCTTTTCAATAACATACATTCTGGCTCTCCGAGCATCTGACTGCAACTTGGGTTCCAGCCATTCCCTTTCTGTACCGACCTGCTGGAGTCAGCCGTTATTCTTGGCAGGGAGCCCTGAAGAAAAAAAAAATCTCTCCCCCCCCGGAAATGCTGATGACATAACACCTTCCAACATTCTTCAAGGTCAAGAGGGGAGAGGGGTTTTTTTGTTGTTGTTAGCATGGGTTACTGCTTCGCTCAGGCATTGCCCTTTGACGCTCTTGCTCCTTGTTACACAAAATGCTCCAGGCTCACCATGCCACCCAGCAAAGTGCCAGGGGGAACCAGCTCACTCCCCCTTCCCTGCTCCCCAACAGTGAGGGACTGCACTCCCAAGGGCATTTTAGCACCAGCACCACATGGGCTTAGCTTAAACCCAAGCTGTATTCTCCTACATATCCCAAGGAGCATCACATCTGTTCCATCTCGCACTGCCCCGCAGAGCTCCATCCTCCAGGGCTGCAGGGACATGGACACCTCCCTGTCCCTGATCATGCCAACGAGGAGCCTGCAGTACCTATTCAAAACCAAGTGAGCCAAAAGCTGCCTCTGTGGCATCTCTCCATGGCACTGACCCAGGCAGAAAGCCCTGGTCCCCCGTGGCAGGCCCCAGGCACACAGCATCCTTCAATGTCCTCTGACTCAGGACTTCTACTCCAGCAAATCAAACTTAGCATTTCTCTCCTTGAGATCCAACAAATCTCTGCTAATTCTCCTCCTCCTTTCCCCAGCCAAGGTGCCAAGCTCTTCAAGGCAAATTGCACACAACCTTCTTGGTGCAGCTGGTATGGAGGGAGTGAGAACAGAGGACAAGTGGTAGCACCCATGTCATGCATGGACAGCACCAGTGGCAGGGGAAGATGCTGCACCCCTCAGACAGGTTTCAGTCGATGCCCCAACTCTGGACTGATGTGGTACTGCTGGAGCTGATGGGGCTCCCACCTCTTTGCTAGCTCTCAACCCTCCCTCCTACTATGGGAACTGACCTATGCTTTGCAGAGTCCCCCTGGGATTCACCAGGGCCACAGGCACCCAGGCTTGCCCTATGGCTGGCTTGAAAAGGAGCAGTGGAGGTACAAGTCCAGGTAGATGATGTCAACTGCTCTGCCCCATCCATCAGTTCTGTAGCCCTATCATAGATTTCCCCTTAGTGAAGCCATGTTGGCTGTCACCAACCACTGCGTTGTTTTTCATGTGCCTTAGCATGCTTTCCAGGAGAATCTGCTCCAAGATTTTGCCAGGCACAGAGGTGAGACTGACTGGCCTGTAGTTCCCTGGGTCTTCCATACTGATTTACTCTGGGATGTGATTTTCCCACATGGCCAGTCTTTTACTTTGCCCAGTCCCGCTTCTGGTCAGTCGACCATTAACTCATTTGTTTTGAGCTTAAAAGTAGCCTACAGTAGATTGATCTTTAGTCAGCTGTGTTCAGAGGTGAATTTTTGTCAGCCAGACAACCCCATTAGGTTTTTGGGTAGCAATACTGGTGGAGTTAGCAGCCATCCCCTCTTAGATCCTGAGCCTTCACAGTAAGAATGTCTTTGGAGTATGACATCCCACCTGCACAGCAAAGAGAAATGTCTCATTAATATCTCCAAGTTGCCCCTGCCCCCCCCCCCCCCCCCGCACAAGCAGCCCTAGGGTAATGGTTGGACTTGATGATCTTAAAGGTCTTTTCCAACCTAGTTGGAAAGCCCCGTGATGCCCCCAGGGACCCATGTTTGGGGAGGAGCAGTGGGTCACGTCCCAGCACTGCCTGTGCTGTGGTGACAGGCTCGGCCCATGGCTCCCATGTTATTGTTCCTGGTTGTTTTCCAGAGGGGAGGCTGCGGGGCCAGCTGGCTGCTGCCAGCCTGGAACGGCGTAGCCTATTTTAAACTGCTTGCACAAGGAGTCAGCAGCTCCAGCTCGGATTTTTTCCAAACTTTATTTGTCCAAATGCTCCATGGAGAGGGAGGGAGAGCAGGAGAGGGGAACAGCTCCCGGCTTGCTCTGCTGTCAGCAGCTCACCTGCGCCACCGGTGGTCCAAGCTAACACAGCAGCAGTAAGGATGCTGCATGTGACACCCGCTAGCCAGAGTGGTCCCTAAACCCTACAGGGTAAACACACGTAGAGAAGCTGCAAGCAAGAAAGACAGAGCACCAAAGCCAGTATCCTGCCAGTAAAAGGCAGCAAATACCTGTCTAGGAGCCAAGCTACAGCTCTTGGAAGCATCCAGAGGACAGGTGACTCCACGCAGGGGCTTATGCTAAGCAACTACACATATGGAAAGACCCACTGCAGAGGCAGGAAAAAAATCCCAGACAGACCCTGCTGGAAACACCAGTGGTGCTCAGAGACACCCAGGAAAGGGGGCTGGAAAAAGCTCCTGCTCCCATGCTAGTCCCAGCCCCATCACATCCTCCATTCTGCTGAGGCTGCTGCAACCTGTGGATGAAAACACTGAGTTTACAGTGATTAAACATTGACGAGTTTAAATTAAAACCCCTAGTTTGCTCTTTTCCATACCAGACCACATACACTGCAAACTTTTTGGAAGGGACACCCTTCCCTGAAGGTCCCAAAGGACCCAGTGCCCCCAAAACACAGAACAGCAGTACTCACAGGTATTGACCCTCGTCCCAGCAGACGACTTCATAAGCCACAAAGCAATCAGGGCATCCATCACCCAGAATTTTTTTCCATGCCATTTCTGTTAGACCAAGCTGCTTACCAAACCTCTTTATGAAATGACTCCTCCTGCCCTAGGCTGAGGTGAGCTCGGAAGAGCCCTTCCAGCTCTTTTGTCCAAAATCCAGCATCTCTCACAAGGATTGTCAGGAAAAGTGATGTAAAACACGATTTCCTAACCTTGCTGGTGGGAAAACATTGGTGAATGGAGGGGGATGACTATGGTTAAAAAAAAAAAAAAAAAAAAAAAAAAAAAAAATTGTGCTCAAGGATTTATTTTTTTTACCTATTTCCCCAAAGAAGCAGGAGATGGTGTGGCCAGCAGAAATAAATTACCTTCTTCCAGAGTTACTAAACCCTTCACTCACTGGGGAGGGACAGTGCTTCTGCTTGGGGGGAGACCTAGCCCATGGTGGGGGTCCCAGAGCAACCCAAACACTAACTCTTATGTTTTGTAACCACTAAACCACCCAGCTCACAAAACCTACATCTTGGGCTTTAAGCTGTTGCTGGAGGCCCTTCAGAGCTTTTCAGTTTGAAGAACAGCTTGACTCTGGGAAGAAAAGGAGAGGAGACGGAAAAGATATCAGCTTTTGAGTGCTAGCTAGATGAGAGAGTGCCATTGAGCTGCACACCAAACAGGTGGACAGCCAGGGAACTCCATGGATATCATATTGGCTGAAGGCAATATGTTTATGGCCTTGGCTAGAAGCCCTTCCGAGAAACCCATCACAGTAACTTACAGCACTTCCAAAGCATACGAAGCCATTCCTCTTCCACTGACCAGCCTAAAAACATCTGCAATATGACAAAGTCTGCAAGAGGAACAAAAGCATAAAGAGGCATGTGCTTCAGGGCAAGGCAATATGAGTCCCAGCACATCCCTGCACTCAATGCCAACCGAGGTGTGGCAACAGCGCAGCTGGTCCCACACGAGGGCACCCAGATACTGTCCACTACCGCCCTCGCAGGGCTTTCCCCTCCAGCGGATGAGTGCAGAAATACTAAACCAAGCTTTAAAAAACAGGCTGCCTTTTGCACCTGTCCTAGTTTAAGCCTAGCCGATAACTCAGAACCATGCAGCCACTTGCTCACTCCCCCCCTTCTTCCTCCCCCCACTCCCGGAGGGATGGGGAGGAGAATCGGAAGAATGTAACTCCCACGGGTTGAGATAAGAGCAGTCCCACAACTAAGGTATAATACAAAACCACTACTGCTACCACCAATGATAATAATGATAAGGGAAATAACAAGGGGAGAGGATACAATTGCTCACCACCCACCGACCAATACCCAGCCCGACCCAAGCAGTGATCTGGGCCTTCCAGGTAACTCCCCCCAGATTAAACACTAGGCATGACATACCATGGTATGGAATACCCCTTTGGCTAGTTTGGGTCAGGTGTCCTGTCTCTGCTTCCTCCCGGCTTCCCCTCCTCCCTGGCAGAGCATGAGACTGAGAAAGTCCTTGGTTGGAATAAACATTACTTAGCAATAACTAAAAACATCAGTGTTATCAGCATTGTTCCCAGGCTGAAAGTTAAAAAACACAGCACTGCACCAGCTACTAAGGAGAAAAATGACTGCTATAGCTGAACCCAGGACAGTATCCACCCCTTATTCCATACCATTCACGTCATGCCAGATCCCACATCTCTCAACACACCATCACCCCTGTCCCATATATACACATACATATATACACCCACACCCACACACAAAGAGAGAGATATCATTCCTTAGTCCATGGACCAATCCCTATAAAATTGCTGAATTTATCTAGTCCATGATGTCAGGCTCCATCTCTTGTAATAGTCTTTCAGGGCAGGAAGAACGGTGTGTAGCGTTGGGTTGTTGACTGCTGATGAAACCGCTGAACTCGTCCGGTCACTGCTGAGCTTGTCTGGTTTCCTCAAGATTCATTCTTTGCTGAGATGATAATCGGAGGAAGTCAGGGTCAGTTGCTGGTGGGCTATAAAAGTGTTATAGAGCAGGCAACAGCATACAATTGAGTTCATTGGCTGTTCTCCCCAAAATCAAATCCCCTTGAAGTGCACATCGGACTTCCCCATCTTCCCGCATTACCCACCAAGTATATCCGGATCCCTGAATGAAAGCAACCCCACGAGTGGGTTTGCCTTTCCCTGAAGCAGGCATAACCCAGACTATCTTCCCCAACAAATTCTTTATGTGCACCACAGGAACTTTATCCCCCTCTACAGGAAGTAAAAGTTCTGATTGGGCTGGGCCAACCCTGTTGGCAGATGCCCTCGTGTTGACCAACCAGGTAGCTTTTGGTAAATGTGTATCCCAGTGTTTGAAAGTCCCACCACCCATTGCTCTCAGTGTAGTTTTTAACAGCCCATTGTACCATTTGATTTTCCCAGAGGCTGGTGCATGGTAGGGGATGTGATATACCCACTCAAGACCATGCTCTTTGGCCCAAATGTCTATAAGGCTGTTCCAGAAATGAGTCCCACTGTCTGACTCAATTCTCTCTGGGGTGCTGTGTCACCACAGGACTTGTTTCTCAAGGCCCAGGATAGTGTTCCGGGCAGTGGCGTGGGGCACAGCGTATGTTTCATAGAATCACAGAATCGTAAGGGTTGGAAAGGACCTTAAGATCATCTAGTTCCAACCCCCCTGCCATGGGCAGGGACACCTTGCCCTAAACCTTGTGGCTCAAGGCTCTGTCCAACCTGGCCTTGAACACCACCAGGGATGGAGCATCCACAACCTCCCTGGGCAACCCATTCCAGTGCTTCACCACCCTCACTGTAAAGAACTTCTTCCTTATATCTAATCTAAACTTCCTCTGTTTAAGTTTGAACCCATTACCCCTTGTCCTACCACTACAGTCCCTAAGGAAGAGTCCCTCCCCAGCATCCTTGTAGACCCCCCTTCAGATACTGGAAGGCTGCTATGAGGTCTCCACGCAGCCTTCTCTTCTCCAGGCTGAACAGCCCCAACTTTCTCAGCCTGTCTTAATATGGGAGGTGCTCCAGCCCTCTTATCATCCTTGTGGCCCTCCTCTGGACTCGCTCCAACAGCTCCATGTCCTTTTTATGTTGAGGACACCAGAACTGTACGCAGTACTCCAAGTGGGGTCTCACAAGAGCAGAGTAGAGGGGCAGGATCACCTCCTTCGACCTGCTGGTCACGCTTCTTTTGATGCAGCCCAGGATACGGTTGGCTTTCTGGGCTGCAAGTGCACACTGCCGGCTCATGTTAAGCTTCTTGTCAACCAACACCCCCAAGTCCTTTTCTGCAGGGCTGCTCTGAATCTCTTCTCTGCCCAGCCTGTAGCAGTGCCTGGGGTTGCCCCGACCCAGGTGTAGGACCTTACACTTGGCTTGGTTGAACTTCATAAGGTTGGCATCGGCCCACCTCACAAGCGTGTCAAGGTCCCTCTGGATGGCATCCCTTCCCTCCAGCGTATCAACCGAACCACACAGCTTGGTGTCGTCGGCAAACTTGCTGAGGGCGCACTCAATCCCACTGTCCATGTCGCCGACAAAGATGTTGAACAGGACTGGTCCCAACACCGATCCCTGAGGGACACCACTCATTACAGGTTTCCAACTGGACATCGAGCCATTTCCACAACTCTTTGCGTGTGGCCATCGAGCCAGTTTTTTATCCACCGAGTGGTCCATCTATCAAATTGATGTCTCTCCAATTTAGAGACAAGGATGTCATGTGGGACAGTGTCGAATGCTTTGCACAAGTCCAGGTAGATGACGTCAACTGCTCTGCCGCTGTCCATCAGTTCCGTGGCTCCATCATAGAAGGCCACCAAATTGGTCAGGCAGGATTTCCCCTTAGTGAAGCCATGTTGGCTGTCACCAACCACCTCGTTGTTTTTCATGTGCCTTAGCATGTTTTCCAGGAGAAACTGTTCCAAGATTTTGCCAGGCACAGAGGTGAGGCTGACTGGTCTGTAGTTCCCCGGGTCTTCCACCTTCCCTTTCTTGAAAATGGGGGTTATATTACCCTTCTTCCAGTCATCGGGAACTTCACCTGACTGCCAGGATTTTTTTTGAATATGATGGACAGTGGCTTAGCAACTTCATTCGCCAGCTCCTTCAGGACCCACGAATGGATTTCATCAGATCCCATGGACTTGTGCACGTTCAGGTTCTTAAGATGGTCTCGAACCTGATCCTCTCCTACAGTGGGCCTAAGGTCTTCATTCTCACAGTCCCTGCATTTGCTTTCCAAGACTTGGGTTGTGTGGTCAGAGCATTTGCTGGTGAAGACTGAGGCAAAGAAGTCATTAAGAACCTCAGCCTTCTCCAAATCCATGGTAGCCAGTTCTCCTGATAGCTTCTGGAGAGGGCCTACATTGTCCTTAGCCTGTCTTTTATTTGCTACGTATCTACAGAATCCTTTCCTGTTATCTTTTACATCCCTTGCCAAACTTAATTCTAGCTGGGCCTTAGCTTTCCTAACCTGGTCCCTAGCTTCTCGGGCTATGCTCCTGTATTCTTCCCAGGCCGCCTGTCCTCGCTTCCACCTTCTATAAGCTTCTTTTTTCCCTCTAAGTTTCCTCAGCAGCTCCTTGTCCATCCATGGAGGTCTCCTGGCCCTCCTGCTGCACTTTCTCCTAGTCGGGATGCAACACTCTTGAGCACGTAGCAGGTGATCCTTGAATATCGACCAGCAGTCTTGGGCCCCCCTGCCCTCTAGGACTGTATCCCATGAAACCTTACTAAGGAGGTTCCTGAAGAGGCCAAAGTCTGCTCTCTTGAAGTCCAGGGCAGTGAGCTTGCTGCATGCTCTTCTCACCGTCCTGAGGATCTCAAACTCAACCATGTCGTGATCACTAGAGCCAAGGCTGCCCTGGAGCGTCACATTTCCAACCAGTCCCTCCCTGTTGGTGAGCACAAGGTCCAGCATAGCACCTCTCCTCGTCGGCTCCTCTACTGCTTGAAAGAGGAAGTTGTCTTCCACACAACTGAGGAACCTCCTGGATTGCTTGTGCCGGGCCGTACCGTCCCTCCAACAGATGTCAGGATGGTTGAAGTCCCCCATGAGGACCAGGGCCTGCGAGCGTGAGGCTGCTCCTATCTGTCTGTAGAGCGCTTCATCCACAGAGTCCTCTTGATCAGGCGGCCTGTAACAGATCCCCACCGTAATGTCCCCCATTGCTGTTTTCCCTTTGATCCTGACCCACAAACACTCTGTTACCTCATCACCCGTCCCCAGACAAAGTTCCATACTCTCTAGCCTATCACTGACATAGATAGCAACGCCCCCTCCCCGTCTGCCTGGCCTGTCTTTTCTAAACAGCCTGTAACCTTCCATTCCGACACTCCAGTCATAGGAGCCATCCCACCATGTTTCTGTGATACCAATGACATCATATCCCCATAGCCTTGCACACATCTCTAATTCCTCTTGCTTGTTCCCCATACTACAGGCATTTGTATAGAGGCACCTTAGCCGAGCTCCAAATGCAGCCGACTCAATGGCTGGGGCAGCTGGAACATCTCTACATGGCTCCAAGCACTTATTACAGGTGCTGGCAACTGACCAGGAGTGTTGGGATGGATCAATGCTCCCCTCCCCCAACACATCTAGTTTAAAGCTTTCCTGACCAGCCTGGCAAGCCTCCTACCAAAACAGCTCTTCCCCTTCTTTGTCAGACCAGCTCCACCAGCCTCCAGTAGATCTGGCCTCCCAAATGGAGCCTCATGTTCTAAATAGCCAAACCCCTGACTATGGCACCAGCTTTCTAACCATTTATTAACCTGCCAGACACGCCTAGCTTTTTTAAGGTCCTCCCCTTTATCCTGGAGAATCGATGAAAAAACTATCTTATCCCCAGAGCCCCTAACCACCTCTCCCAGGGCTCTGTAGTCCTTCTTAATGTCCTCCAGGCAACTGCTGTCTATATCTCTAGCACCCACATGGACCACTAGAAGGGGGCAATAGTCAGCAGGACTTACTAGAGCAGGCAGCCTCTCAGCAACATCCCTGATCCGAGCCCCCGGCAGGCAACACACCTCCCTCGAGACTGGATCAGGCCGGCAGATGGGTGCCTCTGTGCCTTTCAAAGTAGAGTCCCCTACTACTATGACCCTCCTCTTTTTCCTGGAGGCACCAGTAGCGATCCTCTTTACTGGTGCATCAGCAGGGTGCTCATTAGGTGTGGTGGGTGCTTTCTCATTAGCCTCCTGCAGAACCGCGAAGCGGTTCTAGGTGGGGACATCAGATTTAGGAGGAAGCCCCTTGTCGTTAATTGTCCTCTTCCTCCTTTTTTTGTTCGTTTTTCTCGTGACTAATTCCCAGCTTCCTGCCCTCCTTCTTTCCTATACGAGCAATGCTGGACGTTTGCAGCCCCTGCACAGTTTGGGCCTGGAGCAAGCAGCCCAGCTTCCTCTCAGCTTCCCTGGAATCTTTTAGCTCTCCAACAGCCTCCCGCAGCTCAGCCACCTGCTGCAGGAGGACCTCCACCAGAGCACACCGAGTGCAGCCCTGTCCATCGTGCACCCCCGCCTCACGAGACCAGTCAAGGCACTTTCTACACTCCGAGGTCTGCGCCGCAGCCTCCCCTCTCATCAGCTCTGTCTGGGTGCCTACGCTGGCCACCGCCGGGGCAGAGCTCCCAGAGCGGGCCCTGCTCCTGAGGCGAGTGCTCACCATCCCGCTCGCTCTGCCTGCGCGAACGGCCGCGCAAACTGCCGTGCCACGCCCTGTTTGCCCGCCCTGTTCGCCGCGCTCCTGGTCGCTCGCGCTCCCTGGGATGGGTTTTACCCACTGAGGGCTGGTGCCGTCACTCCTGGCGCCGCCCCCTGTGAGTCAGCTGCTCGCGTCAGCTGAGCTGCCGGCTCCTGGGCAAGTCCTGTCGAGGACTTGAGGCTCCCTCGGTCGCTGTTGCCGCTCCGAACTGAGGCTCCGGGACGCTGTGCTTCCCCCCGCTCCGGTGTTAAAGGCGTCCTCTCTGGAGATACCTCGGCAATCAAATCAGTTTCCAGCCATCCGGTGCTTGCTTCCACCATGGTAAGCACATGGCGCTTGCCTTGGCGGGTTGGTGGGAGTGTGATATAGTCAATCTGCCAGGCCTCCCCATACTTGTACTTCAGCCATCGTTCTCCATACCAGAGAGGCTTTAACCACTTGGCTTGCTTAATTGCAGCACATGTTTCACATTCGTGAATAACCTGGGCAATAGTGTCCATCGATAAGTCCACCCCTCTATCATGAGGCCATCTATATGTTGCATCTCTGCCTTGATGGCCTGAGGGGTCATGGGCCCACCGGGCTAAAAACAATTCACTCTTATGTTGCCAATCCAAGTCCATTTGAGCCACTTTAATCTTAGCAGCTTTATCCACTTGCTGGTTGTTCTGGTGTTCCTCAGTGGCCTGACTCTTGGGTACATGAGCATCTACGTGGCATACCTTCACCACCAGGTTCTGCACCCGAGCAGCGATATCTTGCCACAATGCAGCAGCCCAGATGGGTTTACTTCTGCCTTGCCAGTTGCTCTGCTTCCATTGCTGCAACCACCCCCACAGGGCATTTGCCACCATCCATGAGTCAGTGTAGAGATAAAGCACTGGCCATTTTTCTTGTTCAGCAATGTCCAAGGCCAGCTGGATGGCTTTCACCTCTGCAAACTGACTCAATTCACCCTCTCCCTCAGCAGTTTCTGCAACTTGTCACAGGGGACTCCACACAGCTGCCTTCCATCTCCAATGTTTTCCCACAATACAGCAGGACCCATCAGTAAACAAGGCATATTGCTTTTCACTCTCTGACAGTTCATTATATGGTGGGGCCTCTTCCGCACGCGTCACCTCCTCTTCTGGTGACATCCTAAAATCTTTGCCCTCTGGCCAGTCCATGATGACTTCTAGAATTCCTGGATGACTGGGATTTCCTCTTCGAGCTCATTGTGTAATTAGTGCGGCCCACTTACTCCATGTAGCATCAGTTGCATGATGTGTAGAGGAGACCCTGCCTTTGAACATCCAGCCCAGCACAGGCAACCGGGGTGCCAGGAGGAGCTGCGCTTCAGTTCCAATCACTTCTGAGGCAGCTCGAACCCCTTCATAGGCTGCCAGTATCTCTTTTTCAGTGGGAGTATAGCTGGCCTCGGATCCTTTATATCCCTGACTCCAAAAGCCGAGGGGTCGACCTCGAGTCTCCCCTGGAGCTTTCTGCCAGAGGCTCCAGGTAGGACCATTCTCCCCAGCTGCGGTACAGAGCACATTTTTCACATCTGGCCCGGCCCGGACTGGTCCAAGGGCTACTGCATGAACTATTTCTCACTTAATTTGTTCAAAGGCTTGTTGTTGCTCAGGGCCCCATTTGAAATCATTCTTCTTCCGAGTCACGTGGTAGAGAGGGCTTACAATCAGACTGTAATTTGGCATGTGCATTCTCCAGAACCCCACAACACCTAAGAAAGCTTGTGTTTCTTTCTTGTTAGTTGGTGGAGACATTGCTGTTATCTTGTTGATCACATCTGTGGGGATCTGGCGGCGTCCATCTTGCCATTTTATTCCCAAAAATTGAATCTCCTGTGCAGGTCCCTTGACCTTATTCCATTTTATGGCAAAACCGGCCTTCAGCAGGATTTGTATTATCTTCCTCCCTTTCTCAAAAACTTCTTCCTCTGTATCACCCCACACGATGATGTCATCAATGTATTGCAGGTGTTCTGGAGCTTGCCCCTGTTCCAGTGCAGTCTGGATCAATCCATGGCAGATGGTAGGGCTGTGTTTCCACCCCTGGGGCAGTCGGTTCCAAGTGTACTGGACGCCCCTCCAAGTGAAAGCAAACTGTGGCCTGCATTCTGCTGCCAAAGGGATTGAGAAAAATGCATTGGCAATGTCAATTGTGGCATCCCACTTGGCTGCCTTTGACTCCAGTTCATATTGAAGTTCTAACATGTCCGGTACGGCAGCACTCAATGGTGGTGTGACTTCGTTCAGGCCACGATAGTCTACTGTTAATCTCCACTCTCCATTAGACTTTTGCACTGGCCATATGGGGCTATTAAACGGTGAGCGGGTCCTGCTGATCACTCCTTGGCTCTCCAGTCTGCAGATCAGCTTATGGATGGGAATCAAGGAGTCTCGGTTGGTGCGATATTGCCGCCGGTGCACTGTTGTGGTCGCAATTGCCACTTGTTGTTCTTCGACCTTCAGCAACCCCACAACAGAAGGATCCTCTGAGAGACCGGGTAAGGTGGACAGCTGCTTCATTTCCTCTGTCTCCAAGGCAGCGATACCAAAAGCCCATCTATACCCTTTTGGGTCTTTGAAATACCCTCTCCTGAGATAGTCTATGCCAAGGATGTATGGAGCCCCTGGACCAGTTACAATGGGGTGCTTTTGCCACTTCCTCCCAGTCAGGCTGATTTCAGCTTCCAGCATAGTTAACTCTTGGGATCCTCCTGTCACTCCAGAAATATAAATGGGTTCCACCCCTTGATACCTTGATGGCATCAGAGTACACTGTGCACCGGTATCTACTAGAGCCTTATACTTCTGTGGGACTGATGTGCCAGGCCATCTGATCCACACAGTCCAGTAAACCCGATTGTCCCTCTCCTCCACCTGGCTGGAGGCAGGGCCCCTCTAATAGTGATCACAAAATTCTCCACTTATGTCTTGTAGAAAGGGATTAGTATTCCTTATCACAGGAGCTGGAGTCAAATCAGCTCTTTCACTCCATCTGGGAAACTGCTCGCCAGAGACTGGAGCAGCAGCTTTCCTGGGAGGATCATCCTTGACCATTGTTCTCCTCTTCAGTTCACGCACCCGTTGCTCCAGAGCTGAAGTAGGTTTTCCATCCCACTTTCTCATGTCTTCTCCGTGATCCCGCAGGTAAAACCATAGGGTGGCCCATGGCGTGTACCTCCTATATTTTCTTTCTCGAGCAGTAGGGCGCCTTCTGTTAATAGCTGAGACATGGGTTGGTACACGTGAGGAGCTGGATAGATCGGATAAATCATCTCTCAATTGTTTGAACTCCTGGGACAGTTTTTCCACAGCTGAAATGATGGAAGGGGCGAGATTGTCTTCGAACTCTCGGAGTTGATGAGTCAGTTCATCCACTGTTGGTGGTGCTAGGTCATTCCAGGTCATTGATGCCAATGTGTGGACATATGATGATGGTGCACTCTATGTAAGTTTCCACCACATGGGTCGTGTACATTCAACTTCATATGGATCTACGGATGCATTCCAAGCATCCAGCCTATGATAGATCATTTCTAGAATGGCTGATTCCCTCAGGGACTGGATGCCTCTCTCTATCGTGGTCCAGTTGGCTGAGCGACTCATAACATCATCCTTGTAGGGAAACCTTTCCTTCACAGCTGCCAGGAGCCACCTCCGAAGCCTGAGGGCTCGCTCCTCTTTGGCAATTGCTTTGTCAATTCCTCTTTCCCTAGCAAGTGATCCCAGCTGCTTGACTTCCCTACCTTGTAGTTCCTGACCGTCAGCCCCATTATCCCAGCATCGGATCAACCAAGTGACAATGTGCTCCCCTGGAAGACGGGTGAAATCTTTTCGCATATTCCGCAGCTCGGTTGAGGTCCGGTGGCAAGAAGTCACCTCTTCTTCTTCTTCCTCTTATCCACGTAGTAGTAAATCTTGTTCACATGCTGTCCCCTATACTAAGTACATTGGGACTTCATCTTTCTTCACTTCACAGGTTGCTCTTTGTGCCTCGTTTGCTTTTCCCCTTGCTTACAAAGGCAACCAGTATTGTCACAAATTGGCCATTTGGTTTAGCTGCAGTGTCTATCACTGTGGTTGGAGTGGCTGCAGCGTCTGTAGCCAGGGTTGGTGCAGCTGCTGTGCTTGGGGGTTGAGTAACACGCAACAGTTGAGTTGTCTGTTGCTGTCAAGGTTTGAGTAGCTGTTGTACTTGTTGCTGGAGTTGGTCTAACTGCAGTGCTTGGAGTAGCTGCATTGTCTCTAGCTGTCAGGGTTTGAGTAGCTGCGTTGTCTGTTGCTTTGCCATCAGATCCAGAGACATTTTTTTCCCTTTGAAGGTGCTGGATAGTGTTGAGCAGGGCTCTGTAGGCATAGGCCAAGCCCCAGCACGTTGCCATGATTTGTCCCTCTCTGGTATAACCAGGACGACAGCACACCTCGTTTAAGTGTTTTACTAGTTTTTCCAGATGTTGCACTTGTTCAGGGGTGAAGTTCCAAAGCACTGGAAGGGCCCACTGGCCTAGATACTTGCCCATACTATCCCACACACCCTGCCGCTCATGACTGTCTAGCCTCAGGGAAAATCTCTTGGTGGTCCTCCTATATCGTTGTCTAACCCTAGACCAGATTTGAACCCGATACTGCTTAACTTTCGAGATCAGATGAAATAGGGTGTTCCCAGGGTGGGATGGCCGTGGGTAAAACACACTCCGTATGTGTGCCAACATGCTGATCCCCAGCACAATCAGCAGGCAGGTCTCAAGGGTATTCAAAGGCCATCCAAAACCTTCAGAACTCTCAAATGCTGTTGTAAATAGCCTGGTGGGGGAGCAGGGGGTTTAAGGGAATGCCTCCTTTGTAGGTTGACCCCCAAGGAGAAAAAAAAAGATATGCAATTGCTTAAGTATTTCATTATATACCTCCCAAAGTATAGAGGTGATGACCATGCTGGGAACGCAAGCCAGACCAGTTTCATGATCAATGAGTCTATTGTATTACAAGTCATTACCATGAAGTACAGTGAAACAAGAACCTTAGCCCAGGCCCCCCAGCCAATAAACACTAAAACAGCAAATACTGGCTGTAAGTAAGGTACGACATGCTGAAACTCTGAGATCAAGCGCAACAACTCTGAGAGCAAATACGTCAACATTGTGATGAGTGACTATTAATCCAAAACAATGAATGCTTATCACAAAGACACCCTCTGATCAGATCTGTTGTTATCTGAACCCTTTGAACCCCTCGTTGGGCGCCACAACAAACTGTCGTGGTTTGAGCCCAGCCGGTAACTCGGAACCACGCAGCCACTTGCTCACTCCCCCCCTTCTTCCTCCCCCCACTCCCGGAGGGATGGGGAAGAGAATCAGTAGAATATAACTCCCACGGGTTGAGATAAGAACAGTCCAGTAACTAAGGTATAATACAAAACCACTACTGCTACCACCAATAATAACAATAAGGGAAATAACAAGGGGAGAGGATACAATTGCTCACCACCTGCCGACCGATACCCAGCCCGACCCGAGCAGTGATCTCGGCCTTCTGGGTAACTCCCCCTGGTTTATATACTGGGCATAACGTGCTGTGGTATGGAATACCCCTTTGGCTAGTTTGGGTCAGGTGTCCTGTCTCTGCTTCCTCCTGGCTCCCCCTCCTCCCTGGCAGAGCATGAGACTGAGAAAGTCCTTGGTCGGAGTAAACATTACTTAGCAACAACTGAAACCATTGGTGTTATCAGCGTTGTTCCCAGGCTGAACGTCGAAAACATAGCACTGTACCAGCTACTAAGAAGGAGAAAACATGACTGCTGTAGCTGAACCCAGGACAGCACCAGAGCTCAGAAGGAAGGATGGATCCCAGCTTTGGTCGATGATTAATTTACCCTGGCAAGCCTGGAACATTGTAGGAGAGGATGGAAATTATTTCATTATTGCCAAAGAGAGGTAGCTGCTTGGCTGGAGAAGAAAGAGTTAAAGCAGCAAAGTACACTGTGTGATTAAGCAGAGCAACCCAGCTGGACAGGAGCAGGAGAAAAGAAAGATAAGGAACTGGTTATTTTGGGACTGTTTGTGAAACGACAAAGAATGTTGAAAAAAAACAAAACTGTAAACCAGGAACTAAACATGATGTGATAAAATAGTTTGGCATAAGAGTTAGAACAATAGGCTAAAGATAGCTTTGCTAGAATGGCATAAAAGCTAGAGCAATAGGCAATAAAGTGATTTGCTGCATGAAGATGCACTGAGTCCATGCCGTTAATCTCCACAGAACAAGTAGGAGTGTACCCCTTTTGCAGCTCCTGTTCCGCTGAGCCCTCCTCCCCCAGCCAAATCCCACATCCATAGCAGTATCCCAGATGTTGAGAGCAGGTTGCAAATGTCTTGGCTGCACCCACACCCTCTTGGTGCTGGCATGGGCCAGGTGCTGCTGGCAGAGGGGTTTGACCCCAAGGCTTGGGTACCCCCCTTGGTGGCATGGGTTTGCCATCCATCACAGTCCACAGGGACCAGGATGCAGGAGACATGTTGGATCACTTCACACTAGTGATGGAGCTGTGGAATGGACAGAACCCTGGCTCCAGGGCAGCCATCACCTTGGGGAGCAAACAACAAATCCCACCATCGAAATGGAATTTTCCGTTCAAGCAGGTCCTGCCTAGAAGCAATGCACCAGGGCAAAAACACTGGTATCCCAGGGTGGGGACAGCATTTTGGGCCTAAGTGCCAGCTATGCAAATGCACCAGCATCTCCATTGCTAACAGTGTGTGCAAGCACCTTGTACAAGGCATGGCTACAGCTTAAGTGTGCACTCAGGCCCCATCACACTGTGGGCAGAGTGAAGGACAAGTACGGCCCCAAGGGATCTCCTGTCCGGACCTGCAGTCAGCTCCCACCACACCCACTTGATTCCAGGACTGCGAGCTTCATCTCTCCTACACATCCTCAATAAAATGGCTTGGACCCAACCACCTCCTAAGCAGCAGCCTGCCAAGCTACAAGGTTGTAGCATCAGTGCAACCCTGCCAGGACCACTTCTGGTCTGGGAGGTGACATCTTCAGCTTCAGTCCCCCCTGTCCAGGGACTCCTTGGCAGAGCCAACATTTCTCCTCTTGGTACCCAGAAGGAAAGGTAACCCTACAGCGTCCTACAGGAGATCCAGAGTTCCCCCAGTGCATGTGAGCACAGGGCTGTTCAGGCTGAAAAAGCCAAAGAGACCCTTATCCTGGGTTCAGCTGTAACAGTTATTTTTCTCCTTCCTTACTCCAGGACTGCTAAGACCACCACTAACTCATATCGCTGAGGGCCTCATCCACAGAGTTTTTGAACACTTCTAGGGATGGTGATTCCACCACTGCCCTGGGCAGCCTGTTCCAATACCCGATTACCCTCTCTGTGAAGAAATTGTTCCTAATATCCTCTCTAAACCTCCCCGGCACAGCTTGAGGCCGTTTCCTCTTGTCCTATTGCTTGTTACTTGGGAGAAGAGACCCAACCCCCACCTCACTACAACCTCCTTTCAGGTAGTTGTAGAGTGCAATAAGGCCCCCCCCCCCAAGCCTTCTCTTCTCCAGACTAAACCCCCCCCCAGGTCCCTCAGCCATTCCTCATCACACTTGTGCTCCAGGCCCTTCACCAGCTTTGTTGCCCTTTTCTGGACCCACTTCAGCACCTCAATGTCTTTCTTGTAGTGAGGGCCCAGAACCGAACACAGGATTTGCGATGTGGCCTCACCAGTGCCCAGTACAGGGGGATGATCACTGCCCTGGCCCTGCTGGCTATGCTATTTCTGATACAGGCCAGGATGCTGTTGGCTGCCTTGGCTGCCTGGGCACAAGCTGGATCATGTTCAGCTCCATCAATCAGCACCTCCAGGTTCTTTTTCATGAGCAGCTTTCCAGCCACTCTTCCCTAAGCCTGTAGTGTTGCATGGGGTTGTTGCGGGCCAAATGCAGGACCCGGCACTTTGCCTTGTTGAACCTCATACCATTGGCTACTGCCCATTGATCCAGCCTGTCCAGATCCCTCTGCAGAGTCTTCCTCTCCTCCAGCAGATCAACACTCCCACTCGACTTGGTGTCATCCGCAAATTAACTGAGGGTGTACTCGATCCCCTCATCCAGATCATCAATGAAGATATTAAACAACACTGGCCCTAACACCGAGCCCTGAGGGACACCACTAGTTAGTGACTGGTCCCCAACTAGATGTGATGCCATTTACCACCACTCTTTGGGCTCTGCCATCCAGCCAGTTTCCAACCCACTGAAAAATCCTCCTATCCAGGCCATGAGCAGCCAATTTGTCCAAGAGAACACTGTGGGAGACAGTGTCAAATGCTGTACTTAGGTCTGAATAGACGATATCCACAGCCTTTCCCTCATCAACCAGGCAGGTCACCTTGTCATAGGAAATCAGGTTGATTGAGCAGGACCTGCCCTTCATGACCCATGCTGACTGGGCTCCATCCCCCCATTTTTCCACATGTGCTTTATGATCTCATTTAGGATCATCTGCTCCATGACCTTCCCTGGCACTGAGGTCAGGCTGACAGGCCTGTAGTTCCCAGGGTCTTCCTTCCTGCCCTTTTTGTAGAGGTGTCACAGTGGCCAACCTCCAACCCTCTGGGACCTGCCCACTGGACCAGGACTGTTGAAAGATGATGGAAAGTGGCTTGGTGAGCTTCTCTGCCAGCTCCTTCCGCACTCTTGGGTGGAACCCATCCAGCCCCATAGACTTGTATACACCTAAGTGGAGCAGGAGGTCTCTAACCATTTCTTCCTGAATTATGGGAACTTCAATCAGCTCCCCATCTCTGCCATCCAACTCGGGGAACTGAGTACCCTGAAGATGGCTGGTGTGACTATTAAAGACTAAGGCAAAGGCAGCATTAAGTACCTCAGCCTCTTCCTCAGTCACTAGGTTTCCCCTAGTATCCAGCAGAGAATGGAGGTTCTCCTTAGCTCTCCTTTTATTGCTAACATATTTGAAAAAGTACTTTTTATCATCTTTTATGGCAGTGATCAGATTTAGTTCCATCTGTGCCTTTGCCTTTCTAACTTTCTCCCCACATAACCTAACAACATCCTTGTACTTTTCATGGGGTAACTGTCCCTTCTTCCACAGGTGATAAATTCTCTTTTTTTTTTTTTCCCTGAGTTCCAGCAATATCTCCCTGTTCAGACAGGCTGGTTTCTTCCCCACCGGTTTGATTTTGGCACATAGGGACTGCCCACTCCTGCACCTTGAGGATTTCATTCTTGAAGAGTGTCCAGCCTTCCTGGACCCCTTTGTCCTTCAGTAATGTTTCCCAAGGAATTCTGCCAACCAGCTTCCTGAACAGGCCAAAGTCAGCCCTCCAGAAGTCTAAGGTGGAGGTTTTGCTGACCTTCTTCCTGACTTCTCCAAGGATTGAAAATTCAATCATTTCGTGATCACTTTGCCCAAGACGGCCTCCAACCATCACATCACCCACCAGTCCTTCTCCATTTGTGAACAGCAAATCTAGCCAGGCAAAGGATAGCCTGGATGCTTATGGGCAGTAGCAGCTGTGGTCCTAAATATCCAGGAAGCTCAAAAATTTACTATGGGACAAAAGATGACTGTCCTGGTATTACATACCATATCTGCAGTACTGGAACAAAAAGGGGGGCACTGGCTGTCTCCCTCTCAGTTCCTTAAGTACCAAGTGATATTGGTAGAACCAGATGATGTAGATACAGTCACTACTAATATATTGTCAACCCAGCCTCTTTTCTCAGCAGTGCCTCAGCAACTGGGGAACCAGTAACTCATGACTACAAATCAAGCACTCTGCAGAGATATTGAGGCTTCTTGAAGCTGTAAGATTACCGAATTGAGTGGCAGTGATGCACTGCAGAGGACACCAAAGGGGTAACACAGATCAGGAAAAAGGGAACCGACTGGCAGATTTAAAGGCAACAAGAGCGGCAAAAGAAGGAGAGGGTAAACCTATTGGCCATAATACCAGACAGAAAGATAGTAAGTATTAATTCTGAAATTTCTTATTCAAAGGAAGATTTAAAACTAGCTCAGGATTTAAAGGCACAAGATAAAATATATGTTCTTCCTGAAGGACAAATAGTAGTGCCAGAATGAACATTATGAAAAATAGTTCAAGAATAACATAAGACACACTGGGGAGCAGACACCCTATATAATAGTTTAAGGAGACAAATAGTGGGACATAACCTGTACACCACAGTAACACAAATAACAAAACAATGCAAACTCTGTCAACATAATAACCCCCAGACTACTAGTAAACCCAATTTAGGGGCGAATGGGAAGGGCAATGTCCCTGGACAACAGTGGCAAATTGATTTCTCTGAATTACCCAGAAAAGGGGGGTACAGGTACCTTTTAGCACTAACAGATACCTTCTCTGGCTGGCCAGAAGCTTTTCCAATCCAGAGCAACAAGGCTTGAGAAGTAACCAAGGTGTTCCTTAATGAAATAATGCCCAGATTTGGAGCACCAGCAACCACATCCTCAGATAGAAGTACTCATTTTTGCGCACAAATGGTACAGCAAATCAGCAGATATTACAAATTGATTGACAGTTACATACCCCTTATCAACCACAGACTAGTGGACAGGTAGAAAAAAAATGAATCATTTGATTAAACAACAATTAGCAAAGATTGGTCAAGAAACTTATTTAAACTGGAGTCAAGCATTACCTCTAGCCTTGTTGCAACAAATAAGGGTTAAACTGCAATTAAAAGAGAAACTAAGCCCTTTTGAAATACTTTATGGATGACCATATGCTGTACAATATCAAGGGGAAGATTTAATTCAGATGAGAGAAAGATACACAAGGTGTTACATTATAGAATTAGATAAACAACTATTGAATATTAACAAACAGATAATGGACACTCGATCAAGAAGTCTTGATCCCCCATTACATGAACTACACCATCCCTGTAACTACTAACCAACTAATACAAGATAACTATGTTATACCACGATATACCTGTCCCACAAATTGGAATGAAAATAAAAATGTTAAAGAAAATGTATCACCCAGACCTCAAGAAAATGATACAGAAGGTCAACGAAACTTCCCACTGAGCAGTATGGACCGTTAAGCATAATGTAAAAGAAATTAAAGAAATCATCACCGATACCAAGGAAACGGGAGAATGCCACTAGTGGGAAATTTTCTTGATAGGGACAAAATGGCAATCTCCTACAGCAACTCAACTCTTTAATATTCTGGTCCACCCCATTCTTGTGCTACTACTAACTAAAGCTTTATTAACAATTGTTAATTTGTGGATGTGGTGGAAAGTTCATACGGTAGCTCAACAAGTGTACATACTATGGACAGTGCAAAAGAATTTGCACAATTTTAAAGAAAAAGGGGGGATATTGAGACCAAACCATTAGGCCTTAGTTGAAATAACTTTACTTTTTAGCATGAGTATGACTCAGCACTTAAACACAACTGCTCACTTAGCAGGGGGCCCCTCTGTGGGTGGGAAACACCCCTTCTGGTGAGGCATGATAAGCAATGCATTAGAATTTGGGCCTGTAGACAGCTTGCATCCGCAAATTGCTTCTAAGCAGGGACATACCTAATGGTACTACAGTTATGTAACCTAACAAATTGTAAGTGTGGATGCTTTACAAAAAATTATATCAAGATAGAAATGTAAAGCATAAAACACCCCTGAAATTTACTGTGCTTTGGACACATGTACGAAGGCTTGAATCCCCACATGCTCCCAGTGCCAATAAAGGTCTGTGCTGTACTTTACAGTGCATACTGTGAAGTGATTTATTTGAATCACATGGCAGCAGCTGCAAGATGTGCTGTTACAACCACCACAATAAAAATCAAGAAAGCTTCTTGTCCCACCTCCCAGATAGTCCTGGGTTCAGCTGTAGGAGTCATTTTTCTCCTTCTTAGTAGCTGGTGCAGTGCTGTGTTTTTTAACTTTCAGCCTGGAAACAACACAGATAACACCGATGGTTTTAGTTGTTGCTAAGTAATGTTTATTCCAACCAAGGACTTTCTCAGTCTCATGCTCTGCCAGGGAGGAGGGGAAGCCAGGAGGAAGGAGAGACAGGACACCTGACCCAAACTGGCCAAAGGAGTATTCCATACCATGGCACGTCATTCCCAGTATATAAACCAGGGGGAGTTACCCAGAAGGCCCAGATCACTGCTCAGGTGGGGCTGGGTATTGGTCAGCAGGTGGTGAGCAACTGTATCCTCTACCCTTGTTATTTCACTAATCATTATTATCATTGGTGGTAGCAGTAGTGGTTTTGTATTATACCTT
The DNA here is from genome assembly GCF_004027225.2 of Strigops habroptila. NCBI lineage: Eukaryota > Metazoa > Chordata > Aves > Psittaciformes > Psittacidae > Strigops > Strigops habroptila. Next base: position 15,966,233 of record NC_044301.2, read on the forward strand.
AGTTACTGGACTGCTCTTATCTCAACTCATGGGAGTTACATTCTTCTGATTCTCCTCCCCATCCCTCTGGGAGTGGGGGGAGGAAGAAGGGGGGGAGTGAGCAAGCAGCTGTGTGGTTCTAAGTTAGCAGCTGGGCTCAAACCATGACAGTTCTTTGTGGCGCCCAACCTGGGGCATGAAGGGTTGAGATAACAACAGATCTGACCAGAGTGTGTATAATCATATTTGTGATAAGCATTCATAGGTACTACTCATCACAACGGTGATTATTTGGCTCTCAGACTTGATGTGCTTGATCTCAGAGTTTCAGCATGTTGTACCTTACTTACAGCTGCTATTTGCTGTTTTAGCATTTATCAGCTGGGGGGCCTGGGCTAAGGTTGTTGTTTCACTGTACTTCAGGGTAATGACTTGTAATACAATAGACTCATTAATCATGAAACTGGTCTGGTTTGTGCTTCCAGCGTGGCCATCACCTCTATACCTTGGGAGGTATATAATGAAATAGTTTAGCAATTGCATATCTTTTTTTTCTCCTCAGGGGGTCAACTTGCAAAGGAGGCATTCTCTTACACCCCCTGCTCCCCCACCAAGCTATTTGCAACAGCATTTGAGAGTTCTGAAGGTTTCAGATGGCCTTTGAATACCCTTGAGACCTGCCTGCTGATTGTGCTGGGGATCAGCATGTTGGCACACATACGGAGTGTGTTTTACCCACGGCCATCCCACCCTGGGAACACCCTATTTCATCTGATCTCGAAAGTTAAGCAGTATCGGGTTCAAATTTGGTCTAGGGTTAGACAACGATATAGGAGGACCACCAAGAGATTTTCCCTGAGGCTAGACAGTCATGAGTGGCAGGGTGTGTGGGATAGTATGGGCAAGTATCTAGGCCAGTGGGCCCTTCCAGTGCTTTGGAACTTCACCCCTGAACAAGTGCAACATCCGGAAAAACTAGTAAAACACTTAAACGAGGTGTGCTGTCGTCCTGGTTATACCAGAGAGGGACAAATCATGGCAACGTGCTGGGGCTTGGCCTATGCCTACAGAGCCCTGCTCAACACTATCCAGCACCTTCAAAGGGAAAAAAATGTCTCTGGATCTGATGGCAAAGCAACAGATGATGCAGCTACTCCAACTACAAGCACAGCAGCTACTCAAACCGTGACCACAACCAACAACGCGGCTATTCAAAGCACTGCAGCTACACCAACCCCAGTGACAACCACAGCAGCTACTCAAACCCCAGCAGCAGACATTGCAGCCACTCCAATCCTAGTGGTAGACACTGCAGTCACTCCAACCACAGTGACAAACACTGCAGCTAAACCAAATGGCCAGTTTGTGACAATGTCTGTTGCCCCTGTAAGCAAAAGCAAATGAGAGGCACAAAGAAAAACTCTTGAAGTGAAGAAAGATGAAGCCCCAATGCACTTAGTACAGGGGACAGCATGTGAACAAGATTTACTACTACGTGGATAAGAGGAAGAAGAAGAGGTGACTTCTTGCCACCGGACCTCAACCGAGCTGCAGAATATGCGAAAAGATTTCACCTGTCTTCCAGGGGAGCACATTGTCACTCAGTTGATCCGATGCTGGGATAATGGGGCCGACGGTCAGGAACTACAAGGTAGGGAAGTCAAGCAGCTGGGATCACTTGCTAGGGAAAGAGGAATTGACAAAGCAATTGCCAAAGAGGAGCGAGCCCTCAGGCTTCGGAGGTGGCTCCTGGCAGCTGTGAAGGAAAGGTTTCCCTACAAGGATGATGTTATGAGTCGCTCAGCCAACTGGACCATGATAGAGAAAGGCATCCAGTCCCTGAGGGAATCAGCCATTCTAGAAATGATCTATCATAGGCCGGATGCTTGGAAAGCATCCGTAGATCCAGATGAAGTTGAATGTACACAACCCATGTGGCGGAAACTTACACGGAGTGCGCCATCATCATATGCCCACTCATGGCATCAATGACCTGGAATGACCTAGCACCACCAACAGTGGATTGCCTGATTTGTCAACTCCAAGAGTTGAAGACAATCTCACCCCTTTGATCATTTCAGCTGTGGAAAAACTGTCCCAGGAGTTCAAACAATTGAGAGATGATTTACCCGATCTATCCAGCTCCTCACGCGTACCAACCCATGTCTCCGCTATTAACAGAAGGCACCCTACTGCTCGAAAAAGAAAATACAGGAGGTACACGCCACGGGCCACCCTATGGTTTTACCTGTGGGATCACGGAGAAGACATGAGAAAGTGGGATGGAAAACCTACCTCAGTTCTGGAGCAACAGGTGCGTGAACTGAAGAGGAGAACAATGGTCAAGGATGATCATCCCAGGAAAGCTGCTGCTCCAGTCTCTGGTGAGCAGTTTCCCAGATGGAGTGAAAGAGCTGATTTTACTCCAGCTCCTGTGATAAGAAATACTAATCCTTTTCTACAAGACAGAAGTGGAGAATTTTATGATCACTATTAGAGGGGCCCTGCCTCCATCCAGGTGGAGGAGAGGGACAATCGGGTTTACTGGACTGTGTGGATCAGATGGCCTGGCACATCAGTCCCACAGAAGTATAAGGCTCTAGGAGATACCGGTGCACAGTGTACTCTGATGCCATCAAGGTATCAAGGGGTGGAACCCATTTCTATTTTTGGAGTGACAGGAGGATCCCAAGAGTTGACTGTACTGGAAGATGAAATCAGCCTGACTGGGAGGAAGTGGCAAAAGCACCCCATTGTGACTGGTCCAGGGGCTCCATGCATCCTTGGCATAGACTATCTCAGGAGAGGGTACTTCAAAGACCCAAAAGGGTATAGATGGGCTTTTGGTATCTCTGCCTTGGAGACAGAGGAAATGAAGCAGCTGTCCACCTTGCCTGGTCTCTCAGAGGATCCTTCTGTTGTGGGGTTGCTGAAGGTCGAAGAACAACAAGTGCCAATTGCGACCACAACAGTGCACCAGCAGCAATATCGCACCAACCGAGACTCCCCGATTCCCATCCATAAGCTGATCCATAGACTGGAGAGCCAAGGAGTGATCAGCAGGACCCACTCACCCTTTAATAGCCCCATATGGCCAGTGCAAAAGTCTAACAGAGAGTGGAGACTAACTGTAGACTATCATGGCCTGAATGAAGTCACACCACCATTGAGTGCTGCCATACCGGACATGCTAGAACTTCAATATGAACTGGAGTCAAAGGCAGCCAAGTGGGATGCCACAATTGACATTGCCAATGCATTTTTCTCAATCCCTTTGGCAGCAGAATGCAGGCCACAGTTTGCTTTCACTTGGAGGGGCGTCCAGTACACTTGGAACCGACTGCCCCAGGGGTGGAAACACAGCCCTACCATCTGCCATGGATTGATCCAGACTGCACTGGAACAGGGGCAAGCTCCAGAACACCTGCAATACATTGATGACATCATCGTGTGGGGTGATACAGAGGAAGAAGTTTTTGAGAAAGGGAGGAAGATAATCCAAATCCTGCTGAAGGCCGGTTTTGCCATAAAAAGAAGTAAGGTCAAGGGACCTGCACAGGAGATTCAATTTTTGGGAATAAAATGGCAAGATGGATGTCGCCAGATCCCCACAGATGTGATCAACAAGCTAACAGCAATGTCTCCACCAACTAACAAGAAACAAACACAAGCTTTCTTAGGTGTTGTGGGGTTCTGGAGAATGCACATCCCAAATTACAGCCTGATTGTAAGCCCTCTCTACCACGTGACCCGGAAGAATGATTTCAAATGGGGCCCTGAGCAACAACAAGCCTTTGAACAACTTAAATGAGAAATAGTTCATGCAGTAGCCCTTGGACCAGTCCGGGCCGGGCCAGATGTGAAAAACGTGCTCTATACCGCAGCTGAGGAGAATGGTCCTACCTGGAGCCTCTGGCAGAAAGCTCCAGGGGAGACTTGAGGTCGACCCCTCAGCTTTTGGAGTCGGGGATACAGAGGATCTGTGGCCAGCTGCACTCCCACTGAAAAAGAGATCCTGGCAGCCTATGAAGGGGCTCGAGCTGCTTCAGAAGTGATTGGCACTGAAGCATAGCTCCTCCTGGCACCCCAGTTGCCTGTGCTGGGCTGGATGTTCAAAGGCAGGGTCTCCTCTACACATCATGCAGCCAATGCTACATGGAGTAAGTGGGCCACACTAATTGCCCAACGAGCTCAAGGAGGAAATCCCAGTCATCCAGGAATTCTAGAAGTCATCATGGACTGGCCAGAGGGCAAAGATTTTGGGATGTCACCAGAAGAGGAGGTGATGCATGCTGAAGAGGCCCCACCATATAATGAACTGTCAGAGAGTGAAAAGCAATATGCCTTGTTTACTGATGGGTCCTGCCATATTGTGGGAAAGCATCAGAGATGGAAGGCAGCTGTGTGGAGTCCCCTGTGACAAGCTGCAGAAACTGCTGAAGGAGAGGGTGAATTGAGTCAGTTTGCAGAGGTGAAAGCCATCCAGCTGGCCTTGGACATTGCTGAACAAGAAACATGGCCAGTACTTTATCTCTCTACTGACTCATGGATGGTGGCAAATGCCCTGTGGGGGTGGTTGCAGCAATGGAAGCAGAGCAACTGGCAAGGCAGAAGTAAACCCATCTGGGCTGCTGCATTGGGGCAAGATATCACTGCTCAAGTGCAGAACCTGGTGGTGAAGGTATGCCACGTAGATGCTAATGTACCCAAGAGTCAGGCCACTGAGGAACACCAGAACAACCAGCAAGTGGATAAAGCTGCTAAGATTGAAGTGGGTCAGATGGACTTGGATTGGCAACATAAGGGTGAATTGTTTTTAGTCCTGTGAGCCCATGACATCTCAGGCCATCGAGGCAGAGATGCAACATATAGATAGGCTTGTGATCGAAGGGTGGACTTAACAATAGACACTATTGCCCAGGTTATTCATGAATGTGAAACATGTGCTGCAATTAAGCAAGCCAAGCCAATTGTATCCTCTGCCCTTATTATCATTGGTGGTAGCAATAGTGGTTTTCTATACCTTAGTTACTGGACTGCTCTTATTTCAACCCGTGGGAGTTACATTCTCCCGATTCTCCTCCCCATCCCTCTGGGAGCAGGAGGAGGAAGCAAGTGGCTGCGTGGTTCCGAGTTACCGGCCGGGCTTAAACCATAACAAAGGAGCAGGCTTCCCCTCTGGGTTTGCAGTCCTTCTCTGCCACCCACTTTGATATGCAGGTGCCCCAGGAGTCCTGCAGGGAGCAGAGTGGGCCGCAGCTCCTGTTCTCTCTGCTTTCCAGGGCAGGAGCAGCCTGGACCATCCTCCTTGGGCAGTTATTCAATTTTGTCTGTGCTTCACAGAAACCCCAGGCCAAGCTCCAAACCCAAATACGGAGGCACTTTGGCTCCTGTTCCTCCCCTCAAGCACCTTCGAACCTGCCCTCACCCAGGTAGCAGGCCCTGGTTAAGCACCAAAAGCAGCCGGGGTGTGAGGGCAGGATTGCACCCCAGCTCTCCCATCCCTGACATGGATGCATATGCACCCTCAGTCATCCCCACCTCCATCCCTCCTGCCTCTTGCTGCTCCCCCAGCAGCCCCCTGCTCTTGCAGAGGGGATGTGTGAAGGACCTCAGAAGGGGACAGAGCAGAACCCCAACACACATCCCCGCAGCTTTACCCTTCAGAGTCATAGTAGCTCGAGAATTCCACCTATTCCAACTTTTTTTTTTTTTGGCTACATTTTTTCTTTCAGACACATTATAAGTTAAAAGCTGCTTTGCTTTTAACCTCCCTCCCTCAGCTCCTGGCAAGAAGGGGCTGCTCCTTGCTAGGGCCAATGCTCTCGCCTTGGAGGTCTGTCACAAGCCAGCAAGCCTGGTCATCCTTCCCCCCCACTTTCCTGGCTCAGCAGAGCATGCCAAAGGCTCCTTGCAAAAGGAGCTTGTCATTGCTGATGGATGAAGTAGCTGCATGACAGCCAGAGCCAGGGAGCAGAGATGTGTCTGCACAGGGGTCAGCCAACCACCTGGATGGCACTAACAGGCTGCCCACCACCAACATGGGCTCCATAGTGCTTCCCAGGCAGGGAACAACCTGGGGTCCCACTTCCCAAGGAACCAAGAAGCAAAGGGTCACCCTCACTTGATCAGAGTCCCATGGGGACACATCACCTGGGATGAGGGGTGGCACACTGCCATCTCAAACCCCATCCGAGCTCCAATGGTGACCAGAGAGTTTGGAGGGGCCACCTGGGGGATGAGAGACAAGCATCTCTGCTTGCTGAGCTCCCAGAAATAATTCTTTCCATCCTATGTGGCTTCCTACATAAGGTATCAGTGCTGCTCTTGATTAAAGCTTCCCAAAGGCTTTTGGCTCCGGGGAGGAATGAGTTGGCCAATTGCAATTATTAAGACATTTATAGTGCATTTAACCCAGGAGCCCTTATTTTCCCCTTTCAATGTAACCCCTAATTCCTCCTAAATGGTCTGCTCCAAGCTCCCAACCAAAGGCTTTAAATGTTCACCTGAAAAGGCTTATGGCACAGGCACTGCAAGTCAAAGGGGAACGAAATGAAAGGCTGGTGCAGCCTCCAAGGAGAAATCAAAGGTGGTGACTGGAGCTAAACAGGGCTCAGAGCCCCTGGAGAAATGCAGGGTCTGGGCAGGACCAGGCTGGGGGCACAGGATGAAGCTCAGCAGGACAAGGAAAAGCATGGAGAAAGGTTTGGACTGCTTGAAGCATTGCAGCCACAGGAGAGCCTGGCCAAGGCCACCACTGGCTTAGTGTGGCAGGAAAGGGTCACTCCAAGGAGCCAAAGCAGCCAGAGGGGACATTACCACTGTCCCCAGTGGCTGGTGGCTCCAGACATCACAGGGACACTCAGCCCTCCCACCTTGACCATATCTTGTTCAGGTGGTCAACCAGCTGCTGGAGCCAAGGGAGCTCATCCTGCTGCCTCAGGTGTCCCAGTCCACAGCCAGCAATCCCCTAGGACACCGGCACCTGCAGCTTGGGGACAGCCCCCAGCAATGGAAACCCAGGACTTGCCTGGGAGCTTCATGCTTTAATCCGGGGCCAGGATTTGCCTTTTTGCTAACTGCTATAGATTCCCCTCAGTCAAGAGCCACAACAAAGGCAGAGCCTGGAAGTGATGGATTTGTACCAAGGATGAACCTGGGGCCACAGTCTGCAATAACATTACCACATCCTCACAAGCCAAACAACCCAGCAGCATTCCCAAGTACCCCCCATTTAAAAAAAAAAAAAAAAAAAATTATTTGATGTTCTGGAGGGAGCCATGCAACCAGCATCCCCATATCCCCTCCTCACTGCCTAAAATCCCAGGTTGGATTTATCACCTCTGAAGGGTTCTAAGCCCCCACAGGACACCCAGCCACTCACATACCCCCACATTTCTTCGCTCTTAACGCCTCCTAGAGCAAGTAACTCTCCACTTAGAGAAAGTCCTGTCCCATGCCTTTGTCATCATCCCCCACCCTGGCTCACCTGTGGGCTCCCATTCCCTGCTGAAGTTATCAGCACACTTTGACCTGATGGGTAAAACAGATGTGAAAGTCACCAGCTCATTTGGAGGGCAAGAACAAGGGGCCCAAGGGAAAACCTGATACCTGCTCTAGCATCCCTTTGAGCCACAAGATGAGATGCCAGCAGCCCCTCAGCATAGCCAGGGGTCCAGTCACCCCTTGCACACACACACAAACAAGGAGTACAACTCAGTTCACAGCAGGTAGCTGTACCCAGCTCATCAGATAGCCAATACCTAATTTGAGGCTTAGTCTTTCAACCATTTCCCATTCATTTCAGCAAATAGATTGACTCCCATATTTGCAGAAAGACCAAAGGGGGCCCCCTGCCCACCCATCCCCTGGCAAGGGTAGCAGGGCTGCAGCTGCCAGACTCCCCCTCAAGAGCATTAATAGGAAATCAATTCCATAGCTAATGACTACTTCAGGTCAAGGCACCAAGTTATTTCTTTAGGAAAATTGAGACTTCAACCTACTGACTGGTTCAGGAAACTAATTGCAGAGGGGCTGGCAACTAAGAATTGAGGTTGCTGGTTCCTCAGCACTCATCCTGCTTCAGCCTCCAAGACACAGCCAAGCTAGGTTTGGTTGTAACCACCCTCACATTCCAGCCCTCCTCCACCACCACCCATCACACCCACAACCAACCACTGCACATGTAGGCACCCACAAGATATACCCTCCCAAAGTATCATGGTAGCAACATGAGCTCCAAGGCAGCACCTGATCTTCTTTCACATATATTGTAGCAGTACTTACCTGAAACCATAACCATTTGGAGCATGCACAGGGTAGGAAGCCCAGTAGCTCTACTAACAGTAGCACCATCATCCTCTAAGCCAATACCAAGAGAACTAGACCTGCTCAGGACCACAACTTAGGCATATATAAGCTCCCCCTGCTTTATAGCCCACCTAGGAGCCTATCAACAGGGTGACAACTCCCACCTTGGAGCCCATTGATGGGGTAACGACTCCCACCTTGGAGCCCATTGATGGGGTGATGATTCCCACCTTGGAGCCCAGTCATCACTCCATGGATGGGGTTACCATGCCAGGTCAAGCATGAACCCCACCAGGTTCCACAGCAGATGGTGAAAAAAGCCTGTGTTTCGCAGGGAAGGACCAGTGCACCTACCCTAGTCCATAGGACCTCTGGGGACCCCGCTGTCCTCTGCAGCCGGGATGCACTGGCCAAGCAGCCTCTGTGCAGGAGGGTGGTTTTTTTGGGAACAAATGGTTGCAAAGGTCAATGTTGCCCTCTGCTGGTCCAGGGACAGCGGGGACAGCCCGGCTCGCCCCCAAGGGCTTGGCACCCGGGCTGGTGCTATCCCTTGCTGCCACATGTGTGCTGAATGTGCCTGTGCTCAGCCCGGCTGTCACTGCCCCTGCAAGCTCGCATGTGTGCTGTTCGATCCCTTTTGCCAGCAAAGAATCCTTATGGTCCCAGGTCCATGCTGTTTCTTCACCTAAGGCTTTTTCTTGCAGCCACCACTATATGGGCTGAGCCTGCAGAGACACTCAGCTGAGCTGACAGGTCCCATGTGGTAAATAAATCAGAGAGGGACTCTTCATCAGGGACTGTAGTGATAGGACAAGGGGCAATGGGTTTAAACTTAAACAGAGGAAGTTCAGGTCAGATCTAAGGAAGAAGTTCTTTACTGTGAGGGTGGTGAGGCAGTGGAATGGGTTGCCCAAGGAAGTTGTGAATGCTCCATCCCTGGTAGTGGTCAAGGCCAGGTTGGACAGAGCCTTGGGTGACATAGTCTAGTGTGAGGTGTCCCTGCCCATGGCAGGGGGGTTGGAACTAGATGATCTTAAGGTCTTTTCCAACCCTAACTATTCTATGATTCTATGAAATAAATCTCCATCCCCAGGGAATTGCAACCTATCTCCTCTGCCTCTCCTCTCTCCCGCCCCCATCTCCATCCACACTTCAGGCAGTAGGCCTCCATCCCAAGAGGTAACTCTCCTCTTTGCTTTGCTCCAAGCTCAATATTTTTCCCTCTTCTAAACAAATCAATAGGAGGTACTTGGATGCTGGCGACCAGAAGGCAAAGTCCGCAGCTTGCTAAATTCAAAGCTATTGCTGCAGTCCCAGCACTGGTGGAGGGCGTGGCCAAAGCTGCCCTGCCTGTGGATCCCCAGCTTGGCACAATGGATGCTGAGCCAGATGCTGCCTGGCTGTTGTGGTTTAAGCCCAGCTGGTAACTCAGAACCATGCAGCTGCTCGCTCACTCCCCCCGTTCTTCCTCCCCCCACTCCCAGAGGGATGGGGAGGAGAATCGAAAGAATGTAAATCTCACAAGTTAGGATAAGAACAGTCCAGTAACTAAGGTATAATACAAAACTACTACTACCACCAATAATAATAATAAGGGAAATAACAAGGGGAGAGAATACAATTGCTCAACACCTGCCGACCGATACCCAGCCTGACCCAAGCAGTGATCTAGGCCTTCTGGGTAACTCCCCCCCAGTTTCTATACTGGGCATGATGTGCTGTGGTATGGAATACCCCTTTGGCTAGTTTGGGTCAGGAGTCCTGTCTCTGCTTCCTCCTGGCTTCCCGTGCCCCTCCTCACTGGCAGAGCATGAGACTGGAAAGTCCTTGATTGGGGCAAGCATTACTTAGTAAAAACTAAAACATGGGTGTGTTATCAGCATTGTTCTCAGACTAAAGTCAAAAACACAGCACTGCACCAGCGACTAGGAAGGAGAAAAATGACTGTTACAGCTGAACCCAGGACAGTATCCACCCCTTATTCCATACCATTCACGTCATGCTCTCAGATCCCATTTTTTTTCAATATACCATCGCTTTTTGTCTCATATATATATACACACACACAAAGAGAGAGATATAATTCCTTAGTCCATGGACCAATCCCTATAAAGCTGCTGAATTCATCCAGTCCATGATGTCAGGCTCCATCTCTTGTAACAGACTTTCAGGGCAGGAGGGATGGTGTGTAGTGTTGGACTGTTGCCTGCTGATGACACCGCTAAATTTGTCTGGTCACTGCTGAGCTCATCTGGTTTCATCAAAGCTCATTTTTTGTTGGGGTGATGATCGGAGGGAAGTCAGGGTCAGTTGATGGTGACTTGAGGACAGTTCTGCTGCTGCTGCCAGCTTTCCCCATGGCTTTGCTCTCTGCTGATGATCATGACAGCACACATCTTTTCAAAGCCCAGAGTGGTAGAGATGGGCATCTAGCTGATGGGCTATAGAAGTGTTATATAGCAGGCAACAGCATACAATTGAGTTCATTGGCTGTTTTCTCCCAAAATTAAATCCCCTTGAGGTACACACCGGACTTTCCCATCTTCCTGCATTACCCACCAAGTATATCCAGGTCCCTGAGTGAAAGCAATCCCACAAGTGGGTTTGCCTTTACCTGAAGCAGGAATAACCCAGACTGTCTTCCCCAACAAATTCTTTATGTGCACCACAGGAACTTTATTCCCCTCTACAGGACGTAAAAGTATTGACTGGGCTGGGCCAGCCCTGTTGGCAGATGCCCTCGTGTTGACCAACCAGGTGGCTTTTGATAAATGTGTATCCCAGTGTTTGAAAGTCCCACCACCCATTGCTCTCAGTGTAGTTTTTAACAGCCCATTGTACCGTTCGATTTTCCCAGAGGCTGGTGCTTGGTAGGGGATGTGATATACCCACTCAATGCCATGCTCTTTGGCCCAAGTGTCTATGAGGTTGTTCCGGAAATGAGTCCCATTGTCTGACTCAATTCTCTCTGGGGTGCCGTGTCGCCACAAGACTTGTTTCTCAAGGCCCAGGACAGTGTTCCGGGCAGTGGCGTGGGGCACAGCGTATGTTTCCAGCCATACGGTGGTTGCTTCCACCATGGTAAGCACATGGCGCTTGCCTTGGCGGGTTGGTGGGAGTGTGATATAGTCAATCTGCCAGGCCTCCCCATACTTGTACTTCAGCCATTGTCCTCCATACCAGAGAGGCTTTAACCGCTTGGCTTGCTTAATTGCAGCACATGTTTCACATTCGTGAATAACCTGGGCAATAGTGTCCATTGTTAAGTCCACCCCTCGATCACGAGCCCATCTATATGTTGCATCTCTGCCTTGATGGCCTGAGGTGTCATGGGCCCACAGGGCTAAAAACAATTCACCCTTATGTTGCCAATCTAAGTCCATCTGAGCCACTTCAATCTTAGCAGCTTGAACCACCTGTTGGTGGTGCTGCCTCACTCCAGGTCATTGATGCCAATGAGTGGGCATATGATGATGGCGCACTCCGTGTAAGTTTCCGCCATATGGGTCATGTACATTCGACTTCATCTGGATCTACGGATGTGTTCCTGGCATCCGGCCTACGATAGATCATCTCTATAATGGCTGATTCCCTCAGGGACTGGATGCCTCTCTCCATCATGGTCCACTTGGCTGAGCGACAAATAACATTGTCCTTTTAGAGAAACCTTTCCTTCACAGCTGCCAAGAGCCTCCTCCAGAGGCTGAGGGCTCGCTTCTCTCTTGCAATCGCTTTGTCAATTCCTCCTTCCCTAGCAAGTGATCCCAGCTGCTTGGCTTCCCTACCTTCTAATTCGTGACCATAGGCCCCATTGTCCCAGCATCGGAGCAACCAGGTGACGATGTGCTCCCCTGGAAGACGGCTGAAATCTTTTTGCATATTCCACAGCTCAGCTGAGGTCAGGGATCGAGAAGTCACCTCTTCTTCTTCCTCTGATTCCTGTAGTAATAACTCTCTTTCTGATGGCATCCCCTCTAGTGCGCGCATTGGGTCTTCATCTTTCTTCACTGCACAGATTGCTCTTTGTGCCTCTTGTTTGCTTTTCCCCTTGCTTACAGGGGCAACTGATATTGGCACGGGTTGGTCCTTTGGTTCAGCTGCAGTGTCTATCACTGTGGTTGGAGTGGCTGCAGTGTCTGTTGTCGCGGTTGGTGCAGCTGCTGTGCTGGGGGTTGAGTAGCTGCATTGTCTGTTGCTTTGCCATCAGATCCGGAGACATCTTTTTCCTGCTCCTTACAGAGCAAGGCTCTGTATGCGTAGGCCAAGCCCCAGCATGTTGCCATGATTTGTCCCTCTCTGGTATTAACAGGATGACAGCACACCCCGTTCAGGTTTTTTACTAGTTTTTCCAGATTTCGCACTTGTTCAGGGGTGAAGTTCCAAAGCACTGGAAGGGCCACTGGCCTAGGAGCTTGCTCATACAATCCCACACACCCTGCCACTCATGACTGTCCAGCCGGGGGGAAAATCTCTTGGTGGTCCTCTTAGATCGTCGTTTAACCTTAGACAGGACCCACGCCTGACCTTGCTTAACTTTAGAGATCAGACGAAATAGGGCGTTCTCAAGGTTGTATGGCCGTGGGTAAAACACATGCTGTATGTGTGGCAACATGCTGATTCCCAGCAAAAGCAGCAGGCAGGTCTCAAGGGTATTCAAAGGCCATCCAAAACCTTCAGAACTCTCAAATGCTGCTGTAAATAGCCTGGTGGGGGAGTGGGGTGTGTGAGGGAATGTCTCCTTCATAGGTTGACCCTCTGAGAAGGAAAAAAAAGATGCATAATTGCTAAAAATTCCCATTACATGCTTCCCAAAGTATAGGGACGGGGAGGGGTTAGGGTTCCCCAGAGGGACGGGGAGGAGAATCGAAAGAATGTAACTCCCATGGGTTGAGATAAGAACAGTCCAGTAACTAAGGTATAATACAAAACCACTACTGCTACCACCAATAATAATAATGATAAGGGGAATAACAAGGGGAGAGAACGCAATTGCTCAACACCCACCGCCTGATACCCAGCCTGACCCAAGCAGCGATCTGCCCCTTCTGGGTAACTCCCCCCAGTTTCTATACTGGGCATGATGTGCTGTGGTATGGAATACCCCTTTGGCTAGTTTGGGTCAGGTGTCCTGTCTCTGCTTCCTCCTGGCTTCCCGTGCCCTTCCTCCCTGGCAGAGCATGAGACTGAAAAGTCCTTGATTGGGGCAAGCATTACTTAGCAACAACTAAAACATGGGTGTGTTATCAGCCTTGTTCTCAGGCTAGTAAAAAACATAGCACTGCACCAGCTACTAAGAAGGAGAAAAATGACTGTTACAGCTGAACCCAGGACACTGGCAAATCCTGGTCTTGAAATCCCCAAAGCACATGGAGAAGAGGGATGCTTCAGGAGTGGTGGGAGGTGGAGATGCCTCACAACCCCCCAGGCAAGGGGAATCCCTTGGTTCCCTGGTTATGTGGCAGCAACACTGGCAGCAGTATCAGTTGTAGGTGCTGGTGCTGGGCACACCCATGAGTGAGCCGAGGGTCTTGTGTGTGTGGTGCCTTCTGCCATCTATCCCCTGGGCATGGGGATTTGCTGACCACCAAGAAGCCCCCCTAGGGCCAACCCTATAGGGAGCTGCCCCAAATAGCCTTCCCATCCTCGAGATGGGAGCAAGGACCATCCCCCAGGTTCCTGTGTGTCCTACACCTGGCTCCTCTATCATGCTTGCAATACCCTGTCAATAAGAATTAAGAAAGCATCCCGCTCACTAGGGAAGGAAAAAATCTGTAGGGCTCAGATAAAGACATGATGACAGAGAAAGACAGGGTGTTATCTTGGGCACAGTGAAAGGAAACAAGAGCTGGGAAGGAGGGAGGTGGAGAGCAGGGCTGTTTCCCCCTGCCAAACAGTCTGTCAAGCTGAAGGTCAGGAGAGGTCTGTAGTAAATCAGCTTTTAATTGGAAATGAGCACAGCAATCACACCCATCCGTGGCTACCTGCATGATGATGCTGTGAGCTGGCTGGCCTACAGCTTCACTCCCCAAATACAGAGCTTTATTTTTTCCCACTAGTGTAAGTGGCAGCACACCCTCCCGAGGAAAACTATGTGTTTGGATATGCAGCCCCTCCTGCATCCCTTTCAAGGGAGGAAAGCAGAGAGACACACAGCCTGCTGTCCTGCTACCTCCCAGCAAGAGCAAGAGGTGGAATAGAAAGACCCTCTTTGGATTTGGCATTTAAAGACACATGCAGAAACCACAGTTTCCTAGAAACTTTGCTTCTGCTGGAGCTCAGAGGCTGCTCTGACAAACATGGCTTGTGCTTGGATCCATATGTTATGCCATGCAACTGGAGCCAAGATCTCACTGTGGGATTTGCAGGGCCTCATCAGGAAAAAGCACCAGAGCCCGAGAGGTTCCCAGGCAGCTACAATCAGGCTGCAGCCTCCTTCCTCCCCCAGGTCTTCCTCCCAGCAGAGAGGCCCTTTTCAGCCCCACCTCCCTGCTATCTGGCAGGTAGCTGTGGTGGGGAGATGCTAGGTCTGGCCATGGTGGTGTTCTGGCTGTGGCGGTGTTCCCAAGAGATTACAGTAGTGCCCAAGCCACTCAGCATCTTCTTGCTATTGCAAGAACATCCCTCATCTCTGGAGACAAGAGCATCTTCCAGATCTGCCCTCAGTCCTCCCAATTTTCCCTCAGCCTTCACTTATATTTCAGCTCTTCCCACCTCTCCCTTATTGCTCCCAGTTCCTTCCTCTCACTGGTCCCCAGCTCATCCATGCAAATGGGCATGACACTGCATTGCTTAGGGCACCACAGCCTACTGGAGTACCAGCACAGCTTGCAAACACTTTATTTTTGGCAGAAGGTTACTGAAAGCAGTGAGGGAGGAGCAGCAGGTCACTTGAGCTCCAGAACTTGAGAAATTTAAGGTCCTGCTAGTCATCAACCCACAGCCCACCAGCACCATGCGCTGGGGAAGGGCAATAGCAATGGGGAGCCTGGAGGAGTGAGCATGGCTCCTGCCAGCCTTGGCCAGGCATGGGTCAGCTGGACTCTTGGCTTTACAGCTTCAGCAGTCCATCTGATGGATGGACATTGCTGCTTGGGAAGCAAGTGGTCAAGGAGAATGGCAGCCCTGCCACTGAGGGTATGGAAAAGAGGGTTCCTTGCCTGCATTAAGGAACATCATGGCTCAAATTCCCAGCCCAGCCCAGCGTTGGTAGCAATTCCAGCCACCACCCCCTTGTGTGTACGTCCCAGGATGAACTGGGTGAAGCTCATGGAGAGAATGGTGGCCAACAGAGAGAGGTCCTTGGCCAGTCCTGCATCCCAACAGCTTCCTACATGCAGAAGGTGGCCAACCTCCGCAATGAGGTGGACCTCCTGGAGAAGCAGCTTGCAGACCACACTGACACCAAGAGCCTCGTGCCGCAAAGGGCTTTGCTAGGGAGTTAGCCAGAGTGCAGGATTACAGGCAGGCCAAGGTAAAGAGCGGTTGAGACCACAACCCCCTAACAAGGTCCTAAGCAAATAGGTCCCAGATGTGGGGCTTCCCATCAGGAAGCAATAAGCACACACCTGCAATAAAGTGAGCTGCAAGTACTCTGCAGTGTGATAGTGACTGCCTTTGCTGTAGAGGGATGTGCTCCCTCCTGCCCTCACCATCTGCCAAGGGTTGGACCATGCCTGAGATGATGACCCATCTGCTTCTCAGAGCATTTTGGCATGGAAAGGGGGGAAATTGTGGAGATTAAAGGCACGGACTCTGGCGATCTGCAGACCAAAGACCTTTATTGCTTTAACAGAGCCTTATTTATACAGTAATAAATTTAAGCAGTTGCCACCAGGGTTTAGCCTTTTGTTCACACACCCCTGCTATACATTAATTGGTTAAGGTGTAGCATTTGCCACTCGGCAACTCCTAATAGGTATAGCCCTTTGTTCTACAGTAACAGATGTGAGCATTTCGCCGCCAGGCAACTCCTGATAGGGTATAGCCTTTGTTCACACACCCCTGCTATACGTTGATTGGTTAAGGTGTTACCTACACGCGCGCAGTCTCTGTTAGCCAAGTCCCTGCTTTTCTACTGACTATGTCTCTTCACTCAGATAACTTTCTCAAAGTTGTTTTTCTTTTCTCTTCAGAGGCACAGGGCTCTATCATCAAGGTCAAATACTCCTATTCTGTTACCGTCCAAGTCAGGGCCTCCTGCTACAGGAAATCACATTCTCTCCTCTGTACTGCCTTGTGGTACGTGGTACCTGGAGGGAAACAGGTCTTTTAGATGCTCTGGTTGGCATCACCAGCTGGGAGACCTACAGATCTGGATCTGGTCCAACCATGCTGGCTGTTGGCCTGCTCCTGTTCCTGTTTGCTCTGTCTTTCTACCTGGCAGACCAACATCCCCTTTCCTTGTAGATGGAGAGGCTGAATGTGAAGGTTGTTGGGTTCCTGAAGCTCCATGGCACACATCTAAAGCAGTCCTGGGTAAAAGCCCCAGGGAGGCTGCTCTGCCCAGCCTCAGCCAGGGGACAGCTCTATGTGGTGGAAAGCTGGTCTGGGAAGAGCATGGATGAGACCAGAACAGAGGGAACAGGTCCAAAATGAGCTTTGTCTTTCAGCATCCTTGTGGTCCAGGATGCAGCCAGGAGGAAAATCGCTGCTCCCGCTTTGAGCTGAACAGCTCCCGTACCTTGATGGTGGTTACAGAGATGAGTCCCTGTCTGGAAACGCTTCCCCTGAATTAATATCCATTTTTTTCCATTAGTACTTTTGGTGAGGCAGAGCTGCTGCTGTAGACTTAAATTTTAAACTAACAATAGTGTGTGTGCCTTTAACATAGTAGAATAGACCAAACTGTTCTAACTTACTAACATGTAGAGAGAAAGGAATGTTTGGCTGATGGGGGAAGGAACATCACGGGACTGATAACAACTAAGGAGACAGTAAATAAGACCAAGGATGCCAGCCTTCAAGATAGTAGAGTGGCGCCCAACGTGGAGTGAGACTGGAACAGAACAGAAGCAAGGACATACCAGCTGCTAACTCAGCACTGGGACCTTGCAAGCGTGTGCAAGCACTGAGGTCATTCAGTAAACACAGTGAGGAAGACTATTGGTGACCATCAGAGATCCCACTCGGCAAGAAAGTGCATGCGTAATTAGAATGCAAATATTATAATTAGTTCCTGGAAAAGCTGTAAATATGCATGAGTATGCTAAATATATAGCTGCTGCTGGCAAGTAACGGGTGCGCTCACCTTTGCAAAACAATTTGTGTGTGCGCCCAGCGCTGCAATAAAGAATGCTGCTTTCTAAAACTCCAAATCCAGTCTTAGAGAGTTTCTCTGACTGACTTTTGTGGTAACACCGCTTGCAGGGATTCAGAAACCAAAGCCCAAAAGCTGGGAACAGGGGAGTTGCCCCTCTCCCCAAAGTTCTATACGGTTAAACAAACTTGGTTATTCCAATCAGCCCTGCTTTCCCACATGGAGTATTCATGTGTTTCAGCACTGGGAGATGCTAACTCACTGCCACTGCCTTTAAGGGAATTATTCCTGATTTATACCAGAGCCAAGGATCAGCTCTGAGGTGTCCCTAGCAAGCAGCAGGATGTTTAGGGATTAAGACTAACATGCATCACCCCTGAGGGACAAGGAGAAGCTGTCTGCAGTTTCCCATGGGAAGGGGGGGAGAAGGAGGAGAGCCATTAAGCAGCTCCTTACCCTGGGAATAATTAAGCTGCAAAGCCCTTGAGGAGGGAATGGCTGTGTTGCCCTCTCCATGTTCCCACTTCCAATGTGGACCCTTGAAAGCAAGTCCCTGTCTTGTGGCTGGGGGGGTCTCTGCTTGGTCTTCAAGGGCATGGGAAGGACCACCTTTTTCCCCCAGAAGTAGCACCCAGAGTCAAGCTGAGCCCATGCCAGCTGTCTCAACAGGCAACTGGAGCATGCTGTGCCCTGGGAAGGCTGAGCTCCCCCCAGCCTTTGGGCAGTGTCCTGGGTTCAGCCTTTGCAAACTGGTGCATTTGTAATCTGGTGCTGTAGAAATTTGGGCAGCTCTCCAGCCCTTTGAGCTGTTTTGCATTTTGGCTCAGCTGGCTTTTAGCTACTGCATCCAGAGCAGAGGCAGGAGCATGGGTGTCTGTCCCCACTGGCTCTGTCCCATGCCTGGGGCTCTGTGCCAGCACATCTTCCTGCTTTCCTTAGGGCTTTTGAGCAAAGATAATCAGGAGACTATGACCCATGGCTGCTCTGCCATGGTCCATGGGCAGCCCCCCATTCCACAGCGTCCCCAGGGTGGTATTTTGGTCTCAGAGGCAAATCCCAGTCCCATCCTTATTGTTCAGGCAAAGCCTGGGAGGCAGTTCCCAGGGCATTCCAGCTCAGTGGGGTGGAGGACAACGGATGGGGAGGAAATGTGTATCCTCCAGGAGACCTTCCTGGGGATAAAGCACTGGTCCAGAAGGTTGCTAGTGAGTGCAACAGCTTTGCAAGGTGCTGGCCTGGAGCTCTGTAAAAGCAGGAGGGTGTAAAAGCAGGTATAATGGTGCCTTTGAGATGTGCTCTCCTTTCTGGCTCCTACCACCTGTGGCAACCCCTTCCCCAGCCCTGGCCTTTGATCTGCCTCCAGCTCCCAGCTCTCCTCAGCATTCACTGCCCAGGTTTCTCTCTGTCAGGGTTTTCCAGACCACCTGGGTAGAAGTGTTTCTGCATTCTCTCATGTGGCCTGGTGCTGGCGTGGGAACCCGCGGCAGCTCCTGAAGTCAGCCTTGTCTCTGCCTCCATTGCCGACTTGCTCTCCCATGTCAAACCAGGACCCTAAAATCAGCTGGGTTTCCAGAGCAATCACTTTTCCCCAGCTCTTCCAAGCTTCTGGCTCCAGCAGGGCCCACAGTGAGGGTTTGCAAAAGCTTTTTATTCCGATATGCAAACACCAGCAGGTCTAAAGCTTCTTTTTAGCCAGGACTAGCAGGGCTTAATCAACCCAAGGGCTCGGGAAGGTTCACCAGCTTGACCTGCCTTGTTACCAGGAATGCATTTCTCTCTGGTGCATGCACCAGAATGCACCATAAAATGGCATCTCCAGCCCTGGAAAATGCCCCCCCCCCCCAGTCACTCCAAAGCCCAGGGGCTCACGGTCAGGTTTCAATCCAATTGGAATAGAGAGTGGCTCCACTGATGTTTGCAGGATTGCAGGCTGCTCCCCATCAGATGGAGCTGTCTGGTCTGTGCTGGCACTGCCCTCTGCAGCCCCCACAAACCACTCCAGCATCCCCTACAGCATGAACCCCCCTGCTCCAGCATCAAAGCCAAGCCCTGGGGGTGTCCCTGCGACCCCATCACCTGCCAGTGACAGATGCTGAGCAGGGAGGACCCAGCCTGCAGGATCTGGCCCCACTCCCCCCATGTGTCCATGGAGAAACAGCCCCTGGTGGTTTCACTCCCCTCCTCCTTTCCTTTGCAGGCTGTTTTTCTCCCCCTCTCCTCCTTCCATCAAGCAGCAAATACGCTTTCAGAGCAATAAGACAGCTGTTTAGCCTTTGGAACAAATGTTCTCTGCCAGGCTTTGAGCACAGGAGTGGAAGGGGGACTCACTGATTTAATGACAGTGATTTAAGCAATTTGATCCATTTTTATGGTGCATTTACAGTTAGGGGAAAGGAAAAAAAAAGACAAAAGAGGAGAAAGACAGGAGTGGAATGGAGGCAGGAAAGGTCAGGGAACACACCCCAGTAGGTACTCAGAAGGGGAGAGAGGCTGCTGCAAGCTGTTCCCCTCGCTGCTCTGCCAAGGCCAGCCCTTGCCAGCCTCCTGCGCCGTGCTCCCAAAGCTGGCTCGTGTCAGTGCCGGCTCCCCAGGGGCTGCAGAGCTCATGGGGTGGGAATGGCTCCAGGATAGGGAGACCCGTGGAAGGACTGATCCTGCAGCAAAGGTTGGGGTGCAGGTGTGTGCCATGCAAGAGCTTCCAGCCCCTCTGTGGCTCCCTGTGTCCAATGGATCCTGAGGCTGTGGGATCAGGACAGGGCTGCATCCACCTTTCATCAGGAAAATGCTGTGAGAGCTTATCCAAGCCCCAGCTCTCATCCTCCTGCCTTCATGGAGGGGTGGCCCAGTTTGCCATCCCTCCAAAATCCCATCCGCTTCTCAATGCCATCAGCTATAGGCACTGCAGATACTCCTTTGGAATGCTGAGGGATGAGCTGCCCATACAAATACACCATATCCACTTGCAACAGAGGCAGGAACAGAGCTCCCAGTGCAGCCAGCTCAGCAAAACACCAGCCCTGGTGAGCCTTTCCCATTGCTGTGCTGAGACCTGGCCTCCTCATTGCATGTGCTCTCCACAGCTTCAGACTGGCCTCATTCCCAGCATGAGGGGCACAGCTGCTTGCTAGGGCTGGAAGCATTCCCTGTCTCCCAGCTGGCTTCCAGAGCTCGCAGAAATGCTGGCCAAATGAGGGTCGTGCCAGCGCATCCCACTGTGAATAAAACCTCGTGCTCCATGGGGCTCTCTGCAGGACTTGCCAAGATGAGTAGCTCTAGAGAGAATGCTTTCAACACCTGAGCAAGGGGAAACACAGCGTCCAGGAGCCTCAATCCTGATTGGCAAAAGCCACCGAGGAAACCTCAAGTCCACGACAGACCTTGCCCAGGAGCCGGCAGCTCAGCTGACGCAAGCAGCTGACTCACAGTGGGCGATGCCAGGAGGGACAGCACCAGCCCTCAGTAGGTAAAACACGCCCTAGCGAGCGTGAGCGACTAGGTGTATGACGCGGCAGTGTGAGTGGGATGGTGAGCACTCACCTCAGGGCCCGAGCCCAGTCTGGGAGCTCTGCTCTGGTCACCCCGGCGGTGGCAGCATCGGCACCCAGACAGAGCTGATGATGGGGGGAAGCTGGAGCTCAGACCTTGGAATGTAGCAGGTGCCTCCACTTGTCTCTTAAGGCAAGGGTGCACAATGGGCAGGGCTGCACTCAGTGCACCTTGGTGGAGGTCCTCCTGGAGCAGGTGCCTGAGCTGAGGGAGACTGTCAGTAAGCTAAAAGATGACAGGGAAGCTGAGCTGCTTGACCTAGGCCCAAACTGTACAGGGGCCACAAGAGTCTGTCATAACGCATACAGGAAAGGAGGAGGGCATTAATCCTGGAAGCTGGGAACTAGTAACAAAAAGAAGAAAAAAAAGGGAGGAAAAGGACAATTAAAAGCAAGGGGTTTCCTCTAAAATCTGGTGTCCCCACCCAGAACCACTTTGCAGTTCTGCAGGGGGCTAAGGAGGAAACACACACCTTGCCAAATGAACATCCTGCTGATCCACCTGTGAAGAGGATCACTACTAGTGCCTCCAGGAAATAGTGGTGGGTCATAGTAGTAGGTGACTCTAATTTGAAGGGCCCAGAGGCACCCATCTGTTGGCCTGACCTAGTCTCGAGGGAGGTGTGTTGCCTGCCAGGGGCTCAGATCAGGGATGTTGCTGAGAGGCTGCCTGGTCTAGTAAGTCCTGCTGACTATTACCCCCTTCTAGTGGTCCATGTGGGTGCTAGTGATATAGATAGCAGTAGCCTGGAAAGCATTAAGAAGGACTACAGAGCCCTGGGAGAGGTGGTTAGGGGCTCTGGGGATAAGATAGTTTTTTCATCAATCCTCCAGGTTAAAGGGGAGGACCTTGAAAAGGCCAGGTGGATTTGGCAGGTTAATAAATGGTTAGAATGGTGGTGCCATAGTCAGGGGTTTGGTTATTTAGAACATGGGACTCAATTTGGGAGGCCAGGTCTACTGGAGGCTGGTGGAGCTGGTCTGACAAAGAAGGGGAAGAGCTGTTTTGGTAGGAGGCTTTCCAGGCTGGTCAGGCAACTTTGAACTAGATGTGTTGGGGGAGGGGGGCATGGATCCATCCCAACACTCCCAGTTAGTTGCCAGCACCTGTAATAAATGCTTGGAGCTATGCAGAGAGATTTCAGCTGCTCCAGCCAATGAGTCAGCTTCATTTGGAGCCTGGCTCAGATGCCTCTATACAAACGCCTGTAGTATGGGGAATAAACAAGCAGAATTAGAGATGTGTGCATGGCTATGGGGATATGACATTGTTGGCATCACAGAAACATGGCGGGATGGCTCCTATGACTGGAGTGTTGGAATGGAAGGTTACAGGCTCTTTAGGAAAGACAGGCCAGGCAGATGGGGAGGGGGAGTAGCTATTTATGTCAAGTGATAGGCTGGAGAGTATGGAACTCTGCCTGGGGACAGGTGATGAGTCAACAGAGAGTTTGTGGGTCAGGGTCAAAGGGACAACAGCGATGGGGGACGTTACGGTGGGGATCTGTTACAGGCTGTCTGATCAGGAGGACTCTGTGGACGAAGGTCTCTAGACAGATAGGAGCAGCCTCACGCTCGCAGGCCCTTGTCCTCATGGGGGACTTCAACCATCCTGATAACTGTTGGAGGGACGGTACGGCCCAGCACAAGCAATCCAGGAGGTTCCTTGATTGTGTGGAAGACAACTTCCTCTTGCAAGTAATAGAGGAGCCGAGAAGGAGAGGTGCCATGCTTGACTTCGTGCTCACCAACAGGGAGGGGCTGGCGGGGAATGCAATGCTCCAGGGAAGCCTTGGCGGTAGCGATCATGAGATGGTGGAGTTCGAGATCCTCAGGACAGTGAGAAGGGCACGCAGCAAGCTCACTGCCCTGGACTTCAAGAGAGCAGACTTTGGCCTCTTCAGGAACCTGCTTAGTAAGGTTCCATGGGATAAAGCCCTAGAGGGCAGGGGGGCCCAAGACTGCTGGTTGATATTCAAGGATCACCTGCTCCAAGCTCAGGAGTGTTGTATCCTGACTAGAAGGAAATGCGGCAGAAGGGCCAGGAGACCTCCATAGATGGATAAGGAGCTGCTGAGGAAACTTGGAGGGGAAAAAAGAAGCTTAGAAAAGGTGGAAGCGAGGACAGGTGGCCCGGGAAGAATACAGGGATATTCTCCAGGAAGCTAGGGACCAGGTCAGGAAAGTTGGGGCCCAGTTAGAATTAAATCTGGAAAGAGATGTGAAAGATAACAGGAAAGGCTTCTATAGGTATGTAGCAAACAAAAGACAGACTAGGGACAACATGGGCCCTCTCTGGAAGCTATCAGGAGAACTGGCTACCCTGGATTTGGAGAAGGCTGAGGTTCTCAATGATTTCTTTGCCTCAGTCTTCACTGGCAAATGCTCTGACCACACCACCCAAGTCTTGGGAAGCAGATGCAGGGACTGTGAGAATGAAGGAGCCCACTGTAGGAGAGGATCATGTTCGAGATCATCTTAGGAACCTAAATGGGCACAAGTCCAGGGGACCTGATGAAATCCATCCGCGGGTCCTGAAGGAGCTGGCGAATGAAGTTGCTAAGCCACTGTCCATCATATTTGAAAAATCATGGCAGTCAGGTGAAGTTCCTGATGACTGGAAGAAGGGTAATATAACCCCCATTTTCAAGAAGGGGAAAATGGAAGACCCAGGGAACTACAGACCAGTCAGTCTCACCTCTGTGCCTGGCAAAATCTTGGAGCAGTTTCTCCTGGAAAGCATGCTAAGGCACATGAAAAACAATGAGGTGGTTGGTGACAGCCAACATGGCTTCACTAAGGGGAAATCTATGATGGGGCTACAGAACTGATGGACAGGGGCAAAGCAGTTGATGTCATCTACCTGGACTTGTGCAAAGCATTTGACACTGTCCCGCCCAACGTCCTTGTCTCTAAATTGGAGGGACATCAATTTGATTGGTGGACCACAAGGTGGATAAAGAATTGGCTGGATGGCCACACTCAAAGAGTTGTGGTCAATGGCTCAGTGTCCAGTTGGAGACCAGTAACAAGTGGTGTCCCTCAGGGGTTGGTGTTGGGACCGATCTTGTTTAACATTTTTTTGGTGCCATGGACATTGGGATTGAGTGCGCCCTCAGCGAGTTTGCCAGTGACACTAAGCCGTGTGGTTTGGTTGATATGCTGGAGGGAAGGGATGCCATCCAGAGGGACCTTGACATGCTTGAGAGGTGGGACCATGCCGACCTCATGAAGTTCAACCAAGCCAAGTGCAAGGTCCTACACCTGGGTCGGGGCAACCCCAGGCACAGCTGCAGGTTGGGCGGAGAAGAGATTCAGAGCAGCCCTGAGGAGAAGGACTTGGGGGTGTTGGTCGATGAGAAACTGAACATGAGCCGGCTTCAGTGTGCGCTTGCAGCCCAGAAAGCCAACCGTATCCTGGGCTGCATCAAAAGAAGCGTGACCAGCAGGTCAAAGGAGGTGATCTTGCCCCTCTACTCTGCTCTTGTGAGACCTCACTTGGAGTACTGCATACAGTTCTGGTGTCCTCAACATAAAAAGGACATGGAGCTGTTGGAGCAAGTCCAGAGGAGGGCCAGGAGGATGATAAGAGGGCTAGAGCACCTCCTGTATGAAGACAGGCTGAGAAAGTTGGGGCTGTTCAGCCTGGAGAAGAGAAGGCTGCATGGAGACCTCATAGCAGCCTTCCAGTATCTGAAGGGGACCTACAAGGATGCTGGGGAGGGACTTTTCATCAGGGACTGTAGTGATAGGTCAAGGGGTAATGGGTTCAAACTTAAACAGGGGAAGTTTAGGTTAGATATAAGGAAGAAGTTCTTTACAGTGAGGGTGGTGAGGCCCTGGCACAGGTTGCCCAAGGAAGCGGTAAATGCTCCATCCCTGGCAGTGTTCAAGGCCAGGTTGGACGGAGTCTTGGGTGACATGGCTTAGTGTGTGGTGTCCCTGCCCATGGCAGGGGGGTTGGAACTTGATGATCTTAAGGTCCTTTCCAACCCTAACTATTCTATGATTCTATGAGGTGCTACCCCTGCTGCCGACCCTAGGCCCCATCCTGCACTGTCTTTCACCTCCAACAGGGACTGACCCCTATTAATTCAAGGGTGCACCAGCTCAGACATCCCTGCCATTCAGCACAACTCCAGAGTGGTGGAATTGATGGGCAAATGCCACTCCTCCATCAGGAAGAGACCCTGGAGATGTCCACATTTGGCATTACAACAGCCAGTTGCTAAGCTTGGCTCCTGTGGGAAAAGAAAGATATCCTGTGCAAAAGGGATCCTTCCTTGGGGGGTCCCCTCTGCTGCAGGTGGTGGCTTTGTGGGACTGGAGCTTGCTGCAGTGTTTTGGCCTGTCCCTGCCCAGTTGTGACCACCCTTATGCTCACCCAGCAAGAATCTTTCCTTGGCAGCACCTCAAGGGCTTGGTACACGGTCAAACACAGCTGGATCTTATCCTGCACCCTGGGATGAAGAGCCAACTGAGTAGTGCTGTGGGAAAACTGCTGGAAACCATTGGAGGGGGGGGGGGAAGTCATTCCAAGAGAGTAAACCTAGCTTTTAAATCAATCAACAGAGGGAAGCAGCCCCTGCCAAATCTCCTCCGTGACAAGCTGTGAACTGTGTCATCCCACTCTGGCTGCGAGCAGAGCCCTGTGCAGGGATTGGGATGCCGCAGGTCCCTTGCAACACTGGAGCCATTGCCTCACCAAGATGCTTGCACACACACCCATCACTTATGCCCAATTTCTCCAGCTTGATGCCTTTTGCATCCCGTGGTAATGAGATGCAGCAGCTTGGAGGGGTTCTGTGGGATGAGGAAAGGGGCAGCAACACAGGGACTCCCAAACTAGGTTTTGGCAGCGCATACCTTCCCTGGGAAAATGGGGAAGGAAAGGGCTGCACATGGAATCCACCCTCCTGCCCCATTGGTCAGTCCCACAGCCAAGAAAACTCTTCCTGGAGGCCTGTGGGGGATTTTCTGAGGGTACAGATGCCCTGCGGGTCTGTAAGGGATGGGCTTTAATTTGCCCCAAAAGGTTTCTACTTCAAGTGCCACGATGGGAGCTGGTGGTACTAACACTTCCATAGACCCTGAGACATACAGGAGAGCAGCGACCCCTGCCTGGGCTTGGGGGGTTCACTGTCTTTAAATGGCCCCAAGGAAGATTAAGAGAGGGAGAAAAAAATTCTAAGCGGCAAACAAAATAAATCTCCCTCTCCAAGCTGTCCTGGGTTCAGCTATAGCAGTCATTTTTCTCCTGCTTAGTAGCTGGTGCAGTGCTGTGTTTTTTAACTTTCAGCCTGGGAACAACGCTGATAACACCGATGTTTTTAGTTGTTGCTAAGTAATGTTTATTCCAACCAAGGACTTTCTCAGTCTCATGCTTTGCCAGGGAGGAGGGGAAGCCGGGAGGAAGCAGAGGCAGGACACCTGACCCAAACTAGCCAAAGGGGTATTCCATACCACAGCACGTCATGCCCAGTATATAAACCGGGGGGAGTTACCCGGAAGGCCCAGATCACTGCTCGGGTCGGGCTGGGTATCGGTCGGCGGGTGGTGAGCAATTGTATCCTCTCCCCTTGTTATTTCGCTAATCGTTATTATCATTGGTGGTAGCAGTAGTGGTTTTGTGTTATACCTCAGTTGCGGGACTGCTCTTATCTCAACCCGTGGGAGTTGCATTCTTCCCATTCTCCTCCCCATCCCTCCGGGAGCGGGGGGAGGAAGAAGGGGGGGGGGAGTGAGCGAGCGGCTGTGTGGTTCTGAGTTACCGGCTGGGCTCAAACCACGACAGTTCTTTTTGGCGCCCAACGTGGGGCACGAAAGGTTGAGATAACGACAGATCTGACCAGAGTGTGTTTAATCATATTTGTGATAAGCATTCATTGTTACTACTCGTCACAATGGTGATTATTTGGCTCTCAGACGTGTTGCGCTTGATCTCAGAGTTTCAGCATGTTGTACCTTACTTACAGCCACTATTTGCTGTTTTAGCGTTTATCGGCTGGGGGGCCTGGGCTAAGGTTCTTGTTTCACTGTACTTCATGGTAATGACTTGTAATACAATAGACTCATTGATCATGAAACTGGTCTGGTTTGTGCTTCCAGCGTGGCCATCACCACTATACATTGGGAGGTATATAATGAAATATTTTAGCAATTGCATATCTTTTTTTTTCTCCTCGGGGGGTAAACTTACGAAGGAAGCATTCTCTTTCACCCCCCGTTCCCCCACCAGCCTATTTGCAACAGCAATTGAGAGTTCTGAAGGTTTTAGATGGCCTTTGAGTACCCTTGAAACCTGCCTGCTGATTGTGCTGGGGATCAGCATGTTGGCACACATACGGAGTGTGTTTTACCCACGGCCATCCCGTCGTAGGAACATCCTATTTCGTTTAATGTCAAAAATTCAGCAGTATCAGGTTCGAATCTGGTCTAGGGTTAGACGACGATATAGGAGGACCACCAGGAGATTTTCCCTGAGGCTGGACAGTTATGAGTGGCAGGGTGTGTGGGATAGTATGGGCAAGTATCTAGGCCAGTGGGCCCCTCCAGTGCTTTGGAACTTCACCCCTGAACAAGTGCAACATCCGGAAAAACTAGTAAAACACTTAAACGAGGTGTGCTGTCGTCCTGGTTATACCAGAGAGGGACAAATTTTGGCAACGTGCTGGGGCTTGGCCTACGCCTACAGAGCCCTGCTCAACACTATCCAGCACCTTCAAAGGGAAAAAAATGTCTCTGGATCTGATGGCAAAGCAACAGACAACGCAGCTATGCCAACTACAAGCACAGCAGCTACTCAGACCCTGACCACAACAGTCAACACAGCTGCTCCAAGTACAGCAGCTACATCAACCCCAGTGACAAGCACAACAGCTACTCAAACCCTGACCACAACAGACAACGCAACTACTCCAACTTCAAATACAGCAGTTACACCAACCCCAGTGACAAGCACAACAGCTACTCAAACCCCGACAGCAACAGACAATGTGGCTACTCCAAGCACCGCAGCCACACCAACCCCAGTGACAAGCACAGTAGCTACTCAAACCCCGACAGCAACAGACAATATAGCTACTCCAAGCACCACAGCTACACCAACCCCAGTGACATGCACAGTAGCTATTCAAACCCCGACAGCAACAGACAATATGGCTACTCCAAGCACTGCAGCTACACCAACCCCAGTGACAAGCACAGTAGCTACTCAAACCCCGACAGCAACAGATAATGCAGCTGTTGGTGTTACTCAACTCCCAAGCACAACAGCTGCACCAACCCCAGCAATAGACATTGCAACCACTCCAATCCTAGTGGCAGACACTGCAGCCACTCCAACCACAGTGACAAACACTGCAGCTAAACCAAATGTCCAGTTTGTGACAATGTCTGTTGCCCCTGTAAGCAAAAGCAAACGAAAGGCACAAAGAGCAACCCGTGAAGCGAAGAAAGATGAAGACCCAGTGCCATTACTATATGCAACAGCACCTGAACAAGAGTCACTACTACGTGGGTCAGAGGAAGAGGAAGAAGAAGAAGAGGTCACTTCTCGACCCCGGACCTCAACCGAACTGCGGAATATGCGAAAAGATTTCACCCGTCTTCCAGGGGAGCACATTGTCACCTGGTTGCTCCGGTGCTGGGACAATGGGGCCGACGGTCATGAACTAGAAGGTAGGGAAGCCAAGCAGCTGGGATCACTTGCTAAGGAAGGAGGAATTGACAAAGCGATTGCAAGGGAGAAGCGAGCCCTCAGTCTTTGGAGGCGGCTCCTGGCAGCTGTGAAGGAAAGGTTTCCCTACAAAGACGATATTACGAATCGCTCAGCCAACTGGACCACGATAGAGAAAGGCATCCAGTCCCTGAGGGAATCAGCCATTATAGAGATGATCTATCGTAGGCCGGATTCCAGGAACACATCCGTAGACCCAGATGAAGTCGAATGTACACGACCCATGTGGCGGAAACTTACACGGAGTGCGCCATCATCGTATGCCCACACATTGGCATCAATGACCTGGAATGACGGAGTATCACCAACAGTGGATTTCCTGATTCGTCAACTCCGAGAGTTCGAAGACAATCTCACCCCTTCCATCATTTCAGCTGTGGAAAAACTGTCCCAGGAGTTCAAACAATTGAGAGACGATTTATCCGATCTATCCAGCTCCCCACGCGTACCAACCCATGTCTCAGCTATCAACAGAAGGCGCCCTACTGCTCGAGAAAGAAAATATACGAGGTACACGCCACGGGCCACCCTATGGTTTTCCCTGCGGGATCACAGAGAAGACATGAGAAAGTGGGATGGAAAACCTACTTCAGCTCTGGAGCAACGGGTGCGTGAACTGAAGAGGAGAACAATGGTCAAGGATGATCCTCCCAGGAAAGCTGCTGCTCCAGTCTCTGGCGAGCAGTTTCCCAGATGGAGCGAAAGAGCTGATTTTACTCCAGCTCCTGTGATAAGGAATACTAATCCCTTTCTACAAGACAGAAGTGGAGAATTTTGTGATCACTATTAGAGGGGCCCTGCCTCCATCCAGGTGGAGGAGAGGGATAATCGGGTTTACTGGACTGTGTGGATCAGATGGCCTGGCACATCAGTCCCACAGAAGTATAAGGCTCTAGTAGATACCGGTGCACAGTGTACTCTGATGCCATCAAGGTATCAAGGGGTGAAACCCATTTCTATTTCTGGAGTGACAGGAGGATCCCAAGAGTTAACTATGCTGGAAGCTGAAATCAGCCTGACTGGGAGGAAGTGGCAAAAGCACCCCATTGTAACTGGTCCAGGGGCTCCATGCATCCTTGGCATAGACTATCTCAGGAGAGGGTATTTCAAAGACCCAAAAGGGTATAGATGGGCTTTTGGTATCGCTGCCTTGGAGACAGAGGAAACTAAGCAGCTGTCCACCTTACCCGGTCTCTCAGAGGATCCTTCTGTTGTGGGGTTGCTGAAGGTCGAAGAACAACAAGTGCCAATTGCGACCACAACAGTGCACCGGCGGCAATATCGCACCAACCGAGACTCCTTGATTCCCATCCATAAGCTGATCCGCAGACTGGAGAGCCAAGGAGTGATCAGCAGGACCGCTCACCCTTTAATAGCCCCATATGGCCAGTGCAAAAGTCTAATGGAGAGTGGAGATTAACAGTAGACTATCGTGGCCTGAACGAAGTCACACCACCATTGAGTGCTGCCGTACCGGACATGTTAGAACTTCAGTATGAACTGGAGTCAAAGGCAGCCAAGTGGGATGCCACAATTGACATTGCCAATGCATTTTTCTCAATCCCTTTGGCAGCAGAATGCAGGCCACAGTTTGCTTTCACTTGGAGGGGCGTCCAGTACACTTGGAACCGACTGCCCCAGGGGTGGAAACACAGCCCTACCATCTGCCATGGATTGATCCAGACTGCACTGGAACAGGGGCAAGCTCCAGAACACCTGCAATACATTGATGACATCATCGTGTGGGGTGATACAGCGGAAGAAGTTTTTGAGAAAGGGAGGAAGATAATCCAAATCCTGCTGAAGGCCGGTTTTGCCATAAAACGGAATAAGGTCAAGGGACCTGCACAGGAGATTCAATTTTTGGGAATAAAATGGCAAGATGGACGCCGCCAGATCCCCACAGACGTGATCAACAAGATAACAGCAATGTCTCCACCAACTAACAAGAAAGAAACACAAGCTTTCTTAGGTGTTGTGGGGTTCTGGAGAATGAACATCCCAAATTACAGTCTGATTGTAAGCCCTCTCTACCACGTGACTCGGAAGAAGAATGATTTCAAATGGGGCCCTGAGCAACAACAAGCCTTTGAACAAATTAAACGAGAAATAGTTCATGCAGTAGCCCTTGGACCAGTCCGGGCCGGGCCAGATGTGAAAAATGTGCTCTATACCGCAGCTGGGGAGAATGGTCCTACCTGGAGCCTCTGGCAGAAAGCTCCAGGGGAGACTCGAGGTCGACCCCTCGGCTTTTGGAGTCGGGGATATAAAGGATCCGAGGCCAGCTATACTCCCACTGAAAAAGAGATACTGGCAGCCTATGAAGGGGTTCGAGCTGCCTCAGAAGTGATTGGAACTGAAGCGCAGCTCCTCCTGGCACCCCGGTTGCCTGTGCTGGGCTGGATGTTCAAAGGCAGGGTCTCCTCTACACATCATGCAACTGATGCTACATGGAGTAAGTGGGCCGCACTAATTACACAACGAGCTCGAATAGGAAATCCCAGTCGTCCAGGAATTCTAGAAGTCATCATGGACTGGCCAGAGGGCAAAGAGTTTGGGATGTCACCAGAAGAGGAGGTGACGCGTGCTGAAGAGGCCCCACCATATAATGAACTGTCAGAGAGTGAAAAGCAATATGCCTTGTTTACTGATGGGTCCTGCCCTATTGTGGGAAAGCATCCGAGATGGAAGGCAGCTGTGTGGAGTCCCCTGCGACAAGTT
Organism: Strigops habroptila; assembly: GCF_004027225.2. NCBI lineage: Eukaryota > Metazoa > Chordata > Aves > Psittaciformes > Psittacidae > Strigops > Strigops habroptila. The sequence continues at coordinate 15,997,782 of NC_044301.2, forward strand.
GCAGAAACTGCTGAGGGAGAGGGTGAATCGAGTCAATTTGCAGAGGTGAAAGCCATCCAGCTGGCCTTGGACATTGCTGAACGAGAAAAATGGCCAGTACTTTATCTCTATACTGACTCATGGATGGTGGCAAATGCCCTGTGGGGGTGGTTGCAGCAATGGAAGCAGAGCAACTGGCAACGCAGAAGTAAACCCATCTGGGCTGCTGCATTGTGGCAAGATATCGCTGCTCGGGTGCAGAACCTGGTGGTGAAGGTACGCCACGTAGATGCTCATGTACCCAAGAGTCGGGCCACTGAGGAACACCAGAATAACCAGCAAGTGGATAAAGCTGCTAAGATTAAAGTGGCTCAGATGGACTTGGATTGGCAACATAAGGGTGAATTATTTTTAGCCCGGTGGGCCCATGACCCCTCAGGCCATCAAGGCAGAGATGCAACATATAGATGGGCTCGTGATCGAGGGGTGGACTTAACGATGGACACTATTGCCCAGGTTATTCACGAATGTGAAACATGTGCTGCAATTAAGCAAGCCAAGCGGTTAAAGCCTCTCTGGTATGGAGGACGATGGCTGAAGTACAAATATGGGGAGGCCTGGCAGATTGACTATATCACACTCCCACCAACCCGCCAGGGCAAGCGCTATGTGCTTACCATGGTGGAAGCAACCACCGGCTGGCTGGAAACATACGCTGTGTCCCATGCCACTGCCCGGAACACTATCCTGGGCCTTGAGAAACAAGTCTTGTGGCGACACGGCACCCCAGAGAGAATTGAGTCAGACAATGGGACTCATTTCCGGAACAACCTCATAGACACTTGGGCCAAAGAGCATGGCATTGAGTGGGTATACCACATCCCCTACCATGCACCAGCCTCTGGGAAAATCGAACGGTACAATGGGCTGTTAAAAACTACACTGAGAGCAATGGGTGGTGGGACTTTCAAACACTGGGATACACATTTACCAAAAGCCACCTGGTTGGTCAACAGTAGGGGATCTGCCAACAGGGCTGGCCCAGCCCAATCAGAACTTTTACGTACTGTAGAGGGGGATAAAGTTCCTGTGGTGCACATAAAGAATTTGTTGGGGAAGACAGTCTGGGTTATTCCTGCTTCAGGTAAAGGCAAACCCACTCGTGGGGTTGCTTTTGCTCAGGGACCTGGATATACTTGGTGGGTAATGCGGGAAGATGGGGAAGTCCGATGTGTACCTCAAGGGGATTTGATTTTGGGGGAAAACAGCCAATGAACTCAATTGTACGCTGTTGCCTGCTCTATAACACTTTTATAGCCCACCAGCTAGATATCTTCAGGTCACCAGCCATTGACCCTGACTTCCCTCCGATCATCACCTCAACAAAGAATGAATTTTGAGGAAACCAGATGAGCTCAGCAGTGACCAGATGAGTTTGGCGGTATCATCAGCAGGCAACAACCCAACACCATGTACCGTCCCTCCTGCCCTGAAAGACTATTACAAGAGATGGAACCTGACATCATGGACTGGATGAGTTCAGCAATTTTACAGGGATTGGTCCATGGACTAGGGAACGATATCTTTCTCTGTGTGTGGGTGTGGGTGTATATATATATGTGTATATATGGGACAGGGGTGATGGTGTGCTGAGAGATGTGGGATCTGAGCATGACGTGAATGGTATGGAATAAGGGGTGGATACTGTCCTGGGTTCAGCTATAGCAGTCATTTTTCTCCTGCTTAGTAGCTGGTGCAGTGCTGTGTTTTTTAACTTTCAGCCTGGGAACAACGCTGATAACACCGATGTTTTTAGTTGTTGCTAAGTAATGTTTATTCCAACCAAGGACTTTCTCAGTCTCATGCTTTGCCAGGGAGGAGGGGAAGCCAGGAGGAAGCAGAGACAGGACACCTGACCCAAACTAGCCAAAGGGGTATTCCATACCACAGCACGTCATGCCCAGTATATAAACCGGGGGGAGTCACCCGGAAGGCCCAGATCACTGCTCGGGTCGGGCTGGGTATCGGTCGGCGGGTGGTGAGCAATTGTATCCTCTCCCCTTGTTATTTCGCTAATCGTTATTATCATTGGTGGTAGCAGTAGTGGTTTTGTGTTATACCTCAGTTGCGGGACTGCTCTTATCTCAACCCGTGGGAGTTGCATTCTTCCCATTCTCCTCCCCATCCCTCCGGGAGCGGGGGGAGGAAGAAGGGGGGGGGAGTGAGCGAGCGGCTGTGTGGTTCTGAGTTACCGGCTGGGCTCAAACCACGACACAAGCCAAAACAGAAAATAGCCAGGGACCTTGGCTGGGAAGCTGTTTATTATAGTCATGGGATTCACTGCCAATTTTGGCAGTTGGACAATTTTCCTTTTTCAGTCCATAGACACCCCTTTGCTGGGCAGCCCCAGATGCTGTGGGGTGGGCTGCTTTCCTCACCTTGGCAACTGCTCTCAAAAACATCCCTGCTCCAGCAAACACCCCGACCCACCTGGAAACCTCCCCCAGCCAGCGAGAGTGTTTGCTTTGGCAAACGGATGGGGCAGGAATCACCTGCAAAGCCAGGATCCAGTGTGTGAGCGAAGTCCCAGCTCTGCCTGGGCAGCCACAGGGATGCTCTGCCGGGTGCAGCTGCCCTTGTTCTTTGTTTGGAGGGGATTAAAAGAAGGAAGGGGAAGAAAAGAAAGCAAGCAAGCTCAGGAGAGCACAAGTGATAGGCACACCTGCCTGTGGTGTAACCCTGGCCCTGCAGCTGCTCCCCCTTTGTCCCCATCTCAAGCCAGTTCCCTAGGAAAGGGGCAGTTGGTGCTCAGTGAGGTCTGGTTCTCCCATGGGAATGGGGGATGGTGGCCCCAGGGCTGGGCGGTGATCAGTGGCCTGAGGATTGCCCTGCTCCCTTTGAATCTTTCTCCCCTTCCCATGAAGACATACAGCCAAAGCCGCAATGGGAAAGGCAGGCTCCCTCCAGCGCACAGCCTTTTGTCTTCTAATTAAAACCAAACACAAAACAATACCCAGGAGGAACCCACCTGCTGCGGCTGCACAGCTCCACAGACTTCCCTCAGCCAAAAGGAATCTGTGGGCCGAGAAATCAAATCCACATGGGATGTGAGAAAAGGCTCCTATGGGCCCACCCACCCCCCGAAAGCCCCCGATCTCCCCGGGGGAATGCTCCTCTTCACACAGCTCTAACTCAAATAGCATCTTTCCACCAGCAGTTTCACAGCCAGGTTTCTTCTCCTTGCTTCCCTCCATGCCTGCCATTCCTCCGTGCTGCCAGCACTGCCTCCCCAAGTGGTCCCCGAGTGAGAGCAGGGAATGGGGAGCTTCTGCCCTGCACCCTCAACTGTGAAGCCAGCCCTTTGCAGCCCCTGGGAGCCTTCGGGTGCCTAAAAGCCCCTGGCCGAGGAGCAGATGCTCATGGCAACGTTCTACCATCTGCACAATGCCAATGTCATCGTTTGCCTTCTGCAGGTGACAACGGCGGCCAGCATGAAGTCCTGGTCGATGGCAGTGAAAAGCAGGGTGCCAAAGAGGATCAAAGACAGCTCAATACCCCAGAAAAGCACCTGGCTGAAGTACAAGTGGACATCTGGAAGCATTAAGACCTCACTGAGCATGGAGCACCACTCAACACCATCAATGGCCTCATGCCTTGCCCTGAGCCTCCTTGCAGGAGGGGATTGAGCCTCACTGGTGATGCTCAAAGCCTGGGTGATGCTCAGTCCCCTCTCCTCAACCCAGAAACCCATCAGGAAATCACATTGCTATTTTACAGCATCTGAAATTCCATGGCCAAGATGTGCTCCAGAAAGACCTTCTCCTTCACTGCATCGCCCGTATCTCTGCAGATCTGGGGCTTGCTCCCACAGCCTTCCAGCCCCTGCAAGGCAAGGTCACAGCAGGCTTTTGGCCAGGGCACTGGGAACCTGGTTCCCTGCTTTGAGGAGGGAAAATTAAATTTTCATTCAAATTTTTACTTTGGCCACAGAGGTATTGGATCAATTTCCACCTGCTGCTTTGAAGCCTTCACTTTGCATGGGAGAAGCGCACAATTGAGAGTTTTCAATTATAAAGCACATCCATATAAAGGCAGTAACAGCCAGGTGTTATGGATTTTAAGCCTAAAAAAATAAAAACTAAAATGAGAGGCACTCAGAAGGACACATTGGCCCAGGAGAGACTGTTTGCTGCTTGGCTGCGTGGAACAGAGCCAGCCACTTCCCTGCCAGACCACATAGGACCACGCACGTGCTTGGTCTGACTGCAACGACAACAACTTGAGACATGGAGCTTGGCCCTTCCCTCTCCAAAAAATCAGTCCTGTAGGTCTGGCTGTGGAGGTGCCAAGGCTGAACTCAAGGCCAGGCTTTAAGCTGGAGTGTGGGGTAGGTTTGGATGCCCAGGGAGGACGTGTGGAGTGGGGCTGCAGTCGCCAGGCTATTGCAGTACCACCTTGGAGCTGCACAGCACCTGTTCTGCTGACAGACAGGGTACGCCACAAAATGACCACACACTAGCTGTATAATATGCACAGTTTATTAAACAAGCACACTAATGTGAATCAGGTAAATATCTCTCTATATATAGTAAATAAGTACAATAAAGCAAATCAGAGATATATACAGATAAGTACAGAGGAAAGTTAGCAATGCATCAAATCATTACTGCATAGAGAGAAGAGAGATTAAGAAGAAATACATCACCAAATACTACTGAATCATCATCCAGGCCCACACTTCTAGCTGGGAAGCCCTGTTGCAGCTGATGCCAGGAGTCTCAGGTAATTGGGAAAATTCCTACGTGGTGCGTCCACCCATAGGTGAGGCTTCTCTCATGGCCACAAGAGGGTCCTGCTTTTATACCCTTATCAAAACAACCAGCTTTATGCCAGATCTCTAATCGTTTATTCGTGGGACTGTGCAGCTTCTTATGATCTCACTGTTGCCCATGCTGAGAGAATTCGCCAGGCACCCTGGTGCGGCCAAGTATGAAGGTCATAGAACAGCTTCACACTTCTGTTTTCCTGCCTCTTTCCAACAGTCACGATGAACTGTCCTGGGTTCAGCTATAGCAGTCATTTTTCTCCTTCTCAGTAGCTGGTGCAGTGCTGTGTTTTTTAACTTTCAGCCTGGGAACAACGCTGATAACACTGATGTTTTTAGTTGTTGCTAAGTAATGTTTACTCCAACCAAGGACTTTCTCAGTCTCATGCTTTGCCAGGGAGGAGGGGAAGCCGGGAGGAAGCAGAGACAGGACACCTGACCCAAACTAGCCAAAGGGGTATTCCATCCCACAGCACATCATGCCCAGTATATAAACCGGGGGGAGTAACCCGGAAGGCCCAGATCACTGCTCGGGTCGGGCTGGGTATCGGTCGGCGGGTGGTGAGCAATTGTATCCTCTCCCCTTGTTATTTCACTAATCATTATTATCATTGGTGGTAGCAGTAGTGGTTTTGTATTATACCTTAGTTACTGGACTGCTCTTATCTCAACCAGTGGGAGTTATATTCTTCCGATTTTCCTCCCCATCCCTCCGGGAGCGGGGGGAGGAAGAAGGGGGGGAGTGAGCGAGCGGCTGTGTGGTTCTGAGTTACTGGCTGGGCTCAAACCACGACAGTTCTTTTTGGCGCCCAACGTGGGGCACGAAGGGTTGAGATAACGACAGATCTGACCAGAGTGTGTCTAATCATATTTATGATAAGCATTCATAGTTACTACTCATCACAATGGTGATTATTTGGCTCTCAGACTTGTTGCGCTTGATCTCAGAGTTTCAGCATGTCGTACCTTACTTACAGCTGCTATTTGCTGTTTTAGCGTTTATCGGCTGGGAGGCCTGGGCTAAGGTTCTTGTTCCACTGTACTTCATGGTAGTGACTTGTAATACAATAGACTCATTGATCATGAAACTGGTCTGGTTTGTGCTTCCAGCGTGGCCATCACCTCTATACATTGGGAGGTATATAATGAAATAGTTTAGCAATTGCATATCTTTTTTTTTCTCCTCGGGGGGTCAACTTACGAAGGAGGCATTCTCTTTCACCCCCCGTTCCCCCACCAGCCTATTTGCAACAGTAGTTGAGAGTTCTGAAGGTTTTAGATGGCCTTTGAATACCCTTGAAACCTGCCTGCTGATTGTGCTGGGGATCAGCATGTTGGCAAACATACGGAGTGTGTTATACCCACGGCCATCCCGTCCTGGGAACACCCTATTTCATCTGATCTCGAAAGTTAAGCAGTATCGGGTTCAAATTTGGTCTAGGGTTAGACAACGATATAGGAGGACCACCAAGAGATTTTCCCTGAGGCTGGACAGTCATGAGTGGCAGGGTGTGTGGGATAGTATGGGCAAGTATCTAGGCCAGTGGGCCCCTCCAGTGCTTTGGAACTTCACCCCTGAACAAGTGCAACATCCGGAAAAACTAGTAAAACACTGAAACGAGGTGTGCTGTCGTCCTGGTTATACCAGAGAGGGACAAATCATGGCAATGTGCTGGGGCTTGGCCTATGCCTACAGAGCCCTGCTCAACACTATCCAGCACCTTCAAAGGGAAAAAAATGTCTCTGGATCTGATGGCAAAGCAACAGATGATGCAGCTACTCCAACTACAAGCACAGCAGCTACTCAAACCCTGACCACAACAGACAACACAGCTACTCCAGGTACAGCAGCTACACCAACCCCAGTGACAAGCACAGTAGCTACTCAAACCCCGACAACAATAGACAATGCAGCTGTTGGTGTTACTCAACTCCCAAGCACAGCAGCTGCACCAACCCTGGCAACAGATACTGCAGCCACTCCAACAGTAGTGGCAGACACTGCAGCCACTCCAACCACAGTGACAAACACTGCAGCTAAACCAAATGGCCAGTTTGTGACAATGTCTGTTGCCCCTGTAAGCAAAAGCAAATGAGAAGCACAAAGAGCAACCCGTGAAGCGAAGAAAGATGAAGACCCAATGCCATTACTACACAGAACAGCATCTGAACAAGAGTTACTACTACGTGGATCAGAGGAAGAGGAAGAAGAAGAAGAGGTCACTTCTCGACCCCGGACCTCAACCGAGCTGCGGAATATGCGAAAAGATTTCACCCGTCTTCCAGGGGAGCACATTGTCACCTGGTTGCTCCGGTGCTGGGACAATGGGGCCGATGGTCACAAACTAGAAGGTAGGGAACCAAGCAGCTGGGATCACTTGCTAGGGAAGGAGGAATTGACAAAGCGATTGCAAGAGAGAAGCGAGCCCTCAGTCTTTGGAGGTGGCTCCTGGCAGCTGTGAAGGAAAGGTTTCCCTACAAAGACGATATTACGAGTCGCTCAGCCAACTGGACCACGATAGAGAAAGGCATCCAGTCCCTGAGGGAATCAGCCATTCTAGAGATGATCTATTGTAGGCCAGATGCCAGGAACACATCCGTAGATCCAGATGAAGTCGAATGTACACGACCCATGTGGCGGAAACTTACACGGAGTGCGCCATCATCATATGCCCACACATTGGCATCAATGACCTGGAATGAAGGAATATCACCAACAGTGGATTGCCTGATTCGTCAACTCCTAGAGTTCGAAGACAATCTCACCCCTTCCATCATTTCAGTGTGGAAAAACTGCCCCAGGAGTTCAAACAATTGAGAGACGATTTATCCGATCTATCCAGCCCCCCACGCGTACCAACCCATGTCTCAGCTATTAACAGAAGGCACCCTACTGCTCGAGAAAGAAAATATAGGAGGTACACACCACAGGCCACCCTATGGTTTTACCTGCGGGATCACAGAGAAGACATGAGAAAGTGGGATGGAAAACCTACCTCAGTTCTGGAGCAACGGGTGCGTGAACTGAAGAGGAGAACAATGGTCAAGGATGATCCTCCCAGGAAAGCTGCTGCTCCAGTCTCTGGTGAGCAGTTTCCCAGATGGAGTGGAAGAGCTGATTTTACTCCAGCTCCTGTGACCAAGTGCCAATTGCGACCACAACAGTGCACCGGTGGCAATATCGCACCAACCGAGACTCCTTGATTCCCATCCATAAGCTGATCCATAGACTGGAGAGCCAAGGAGTGATCAGTAGGACCCACTCACCCTTTAATAGCCCCATATGGCCAGTGCAAAAGTCTAATGGAGAGTGGAGATTAACAGTAGACTATCGTGGCCTGAACGAAGTCACACCACCATTGAGTGCTGATGTTCCAGACATGCTAGAACTTCAATATGAACTGGAGTCAAAGGCAGCCAAGTGGGATGCCACAAGTGATATTGCCAATGCATTTTTCTCAATCCCTTTGGCAGCAGAGTGCAGGCCACAGTTTGCTTTCACTTGGAGGGGCGTCCAGAACACTTGGAACCGACTGCCCCAGGGGTGGAAACACAGCCCTACCATCTGCCATGGATTGATCCAGACTGCACTGGAACAGGGGCAAGCTCCAGAACACCTGCAATACATTGATGACATCATCATGTGGGGTGATAAAGCGGAAGAAGTTTTTGAGAAAGGGAGGAAGATAATCCAAATCCTGCTGAAGGCCGGTTTTGCCATAAAACGGAGTAAGGTCAAGGGACCTGCACAGGAGATTCAATTTTTGGGAATAAAATGGCAAGATGGACGTCGCCAGATCCCCACAGATGTGATCAACAAGATAACAGCAATGTCTCCACCAACTAACAAGAAAGAAACACAAGCTTTCTTAGGTGTTGTGGGGTTCTGGAGAATGCACATCCCAAATTACAGCCTGATTGTAAGCCCTCTCTACCACGTGACCCGGAAGAAGAATGATTTCAAATGGGGCCCTTAGCAACAACAAGTCTTTGAACAAATTAAACGAGAAATAGTTCATGCAGTAGCCCTTGGACCAGTCTGGGCCGGGCCAGATGTGAAAAATGTGCTCTATACCGCAGCTGGGGAGAATGGTCCTACCTGGAGCCTCTGGCAGAAAGCTCCAGGGGAGACTCGAGGTCGACCCCTTGGCTTTTGGAGTCAGGGATATAAAGGATCCGAGGCCAGCTATAGTCCCACTGAAAAAGAGATCCTGGCAGCCTATGAAGGGGTTCGAGCTGCTTCAGAAGTGATTGGCACTGAAGCACAGCTCCTGGCACCCCGTTTGCCTGTGCTGGGCTGGATGTTCAAAGGCAGGGTCTCCTCTACACATCATGCAACTGATGCTACATGGAGTAAGTGGGCCGCACTAATTACACAACGAGCTCGAATAGGAAATCCCAGTCATCCAGGAATTCTAGAAGTCATCATGGACTGGCCAGAGGGGAAAGATTTTGGGATGTCACCAGAAGAGGAGGTGATGCTTGCTGAAGAGGCCCCACCATATAATGAACTGAAAGAGTGAAAAGCAATATGCCTTGTTTACTGATGGGTCCTGCCATATTGTGGGAAAGCATCAGAGATGGAAGGCAGCTGTGTGGAGTCCCCTGCATCAAGTTGCAGAAACTGCTGAAGGAGAGGGTGAATTGAGTCAGTTTGCAGAGGTGAAAGCCATCCAGCTGGCCTTGGACATTGCTGAACAAGAAACATGGCCAGTACTTTATCTCTCTACTGACTCAGGGATGGTGGCAAATGCCCTGTGGGGGTGGTTGCAGCAATGGAAGCAGAGCAACTGGCAATGCAGAAGTAAACCCATCTGGGCTGCTGCATTGTGGCAAGATATTGCTGCCCGGGTGCAGAACCTGGTGGTGAAGGTATGCCACATAGATGCTCATGTACCCAAGAGTCGGGCCACTGAGGAACACCAGAACAACCAGCAAGTGGATAAAGCTGCTAAGATTGAAGTGGCTCAGATGGACTTGGATTGGCAACATAAGGGTGAATTATTTTTAGCCTGGTGGGCCCATGACACCTCAGGCCATCAAGGCAGAGACGCAACATATAGATGGGCTTGTGATCGAGGGGTGGACTTAACAATGGACACTATTGCCCAGGTTATTCATGAATGTGAAACATGTGCTGCAATTAGCAAGCCAAGCAGTTAAAGCCTCTCTGGTATGGAGGACCATGGCTGAAGTACAAGTATGGGGAGGCCTGGCAGATCGACTATATCACACTCCCACCAACCCGCCAAGGCAAGCGCTATGTGCTTACCATGGTGGAAGCAACCACCGGATGGCTGGAAACATACGCTGTGCCCCACGCCACTGCCCGGAACACTGTCCTGGGCCTTGAGAAACAAGTCTTGTGGCGACACGGCACCCCAGAGAGAATTGAGTCAGACAATGGGACTCATTTCCGGAACAACCTTATAGACACTTGGGCCAAAGAGCATGGCACTGAGTGGGTATATCACATCCCCTACCATGCACCAGCCTCTGGGAAAATCAAATGGTACAATGGGCTGTTAAAAACTACACTGAGAGCAATGGGTGGTGGGACTTTCAAACACTGGGATACACATTTACCAAAAGCCACCTGGTTGGTCAACAGTAGGGGATCTGCCAGCAGGGCTGGCCCAGCCCAATCAGAACTTTTATGTACTGTAGAGGGGGATAAAGTTCCTGTGGTGCACATAAAGAATTTGTTGGGGAAGACAGTCTGGGTTATTCCTGCTTCAGGTAAAGGCAAACCCACTTGTGGGATTGCTTTTGCTCAGGGACCTGGATATACTTGGTGGGTAATGCGGGAAGATGGGGAAGTCCAATGTGTACCTCAAGGGGATTTGATTTTGGGGGAAAACAGCCAATGAACTCAATTGTATGCTGTTGCCTGCTCCATAACGCTTTTATAGCCCACCAGCTAGATATCTTCAGGTCACCAGCAACTGACCCTGACTTCCCTCCGATCATCACCTCAACAAAGAATGAATTTTGAGGAAACCAGACAAGCTCAGCAGTGACCAGATGAGTTCGGCAGTGTCATCAGCAGGCAACAACCCAACACTACACACCGTCCCTCCTGCCCTGAAAGACTATTACAAGAGATGGAGCCTGACATCATGGACTGGATGAATTCAGCAATTTTACAGGGATTGGTCCATGGACTAGGGAATGATATCTTTCTCTGTGTGTGGGTGTGGGTTTTTATATATGTGTATATATGGGACAGGGGCGATGGTGTGTTGAGAGATGTGGGATCTGAGCATGACGTGAATGGTATGGAATAAGGGGTGATACTGTCCTGGGTTCAGCTATAGCAGTCATTTTTCTCCTTCTTAGTAGCTGGTGCAGTGCTGTGTTTTTTAACTTTCAGCCTGGGAACAACGCTGATAACACTGATGGTTTTAGTTGTTGCTAAGTAATGTTTACTCTGACCAAGGACTTTCTCAGTCTCATGCTTTGCCAGGGAGGAGGGGAAGCCAGGAGGAAGCAGAGACAGGACACCTGACCCAAACTGGCCAAAGGGGTATTCCATCCCACAGCACGTCATGCCCAGTATAGAAACTGGGGGGAGTTACCCGGAAGGCCCAGATCACTGCTCGGGTCGGGCTGGGTATCGGTCGGCGGGTGGTGAGCAATTGTATCCTCTCCCCTCGTTATTTCACTAATCATTATTATCATTGGTGGTAGCAGTAGTGGTTTTGTATTATTATACCTTAGTTACTGGACTGCTCTTATCTCAACCCGTGGGAGTTACATTCTTCTGATTCTCCTCCCCATCCCTCCAGGAGCAGGGGGAGGAAGAAGGAGGGGAGTGAGCGAGCGGCTGTGTGGTTCTGAGTTACCGGCTGGGCTCAAACCACGACATGATCATATATACTCTACTGAATACACTGTGACGAAAACCCCCATACTTTATTGCGCATCTCAGTCATGAGGGGGAATCAACTCTCAGCTAGGTACCCATCCATTAAATCACCTGATGAAACACACCCCGCGCCCAGACCTGTACCTTGAAATCAATGAGCCAGTAAGTACCAGTTTGTGGACCACCACAAAGATGACATTTGCCAGAGCCCTGGCAAAGAAAGCCAAGAACTGGAGCACGATCTGTGAAAGGTGAGAGAGGAAATGCTGCAGAGAGAGACAAGAAGCCTTTGGGGATCTGTTAGCAGGACTTTGTAGGAGATGACACTAATGACCTGCAAGACACCCCATGAGGTCGGTGTCTCCCAACAGACCCAGACAAGGCATGGGTCCTGCTCTCCAAACCATACTCATTTGGAAAGGGGGAAACCACGCGGCTGTGCCTCCCTCCCAAATCCCATCTCCTTGGGGGAGATCAATCCCCATTTCCCAAGGGACCTTTGCAAGAGCAAACTCCTGCCCTTCCTCCAGGCTCCTATGCTGAATTTTAAGGCTGACCATCAGCATCTCTCAAAGCCATCCCACATCCAATGCTTGCCCCCTCTCCAGCCTTTCCCTTGCTGATGGGGGACCAGTGGTGGGTGCCCCCACCAAGGCTGGCACACCATGAGGCCGCTGACCTGCAGCAGCTGCCTTGGCATGGGTTCAAGCACAGCAGCTTGTTATTTTGGTCCTGCAATGGGGTTATATTTAGAAAGCGCTAAACATCCCTTTTCCAGAATCACTCCTTGAGGTATGACCTTGCAGTGTTGCAGCTGCTCAGCTCCCCATTCCACCACCCTTCTCCTTGGGGACCAGAGCTGTCATCCCCCCATCATCCCTGTGGTCCTCAGCCCTGTGCAAAGAGAATAGCATCATTACACCACAGCAGCAGGGAAAGGGGTGGATGAAGCCTGAACTCCATCTTAAGCCCTGATGCCATCCAGGTTCACTCCCAGTTTCAATTATCACCTGCTGGAGCAGCAGCTGCTGAGTGCTGGGGAACTCAAAGGCAAGTCAACAAAGTCTTGTTGTTTCAGCTGCTCTGGGGCATGGGCACTGCAGGGATGCTGCATTCCTTTTCTCCTCTCCTGGGCAGGTAAACACTGCAGGAGCTGCCAAGGGGGGGGGGGGTGGAGCAGAGAGAAACCTCAATAACAACAAGGAGAACAAAAAAAAAAAAAAAAAAAAAGAAAAATAATAGAAAAAAAAATCCACACCAAGCCAGCCGCTGCACAGGGGTTATCTGGGGGACAGAGCAAATAATAGGCGAGGCGAACAATGCATTTTAATTAAACCTCTGCAGGAAACAAGGGGAGGGAATCAAAATAATTACATGGAGCAGGAACAGGAGATTAAAAATGCTCTTTGCTTGGAAGATGGTGGCTCCCATTTGCCTTCAACGAGCAAAACATGCCCCCCCAGGGCTGCTGCCAGGGCTCTGGAGGGGCACCCCACTGCTCCCCTGTTCCAGAGCACTGGGGGATCCCCAGGGATGTGTGCTGCCATGGGTACATGATGAGCCCAGTCATGGGAACAGCTCCTGGGGAGCCCTGCAGGGACAGGGGTCATTGCTTGTGGCTGTGGGAGCAGTACCAGGGGACACATCCCACCACAGCCCAGTCCCTTCCCCTGGTCCATGCTGCTTTGTGGCCTCTGCTCAGCTCATTGCTTAGCCCATTGCTCAGCCCGGGCTGTGCCTGGCACTCTCCCCATGCCCCAGGCAAAACCATCAGCCTTTACTTTTTCCTGCCATGGATACTTCAGATTTCAGACTCTTCCAAGCAGAGAGAAGCGTTTTCCTCAACTACTCCCTTTCATGATCCTGCACTTTTGCTCAAGCCCTTTTCTTCACCCCCTCTCTCCATCTCAGACATGGTTCAAATGGAGAGGCCCTGACTTGCTGCCAGTGAAACTGATAGCAGCACAGCCCAGCTCCCCTTCCTTCCCATGAGAGGAAAAAGGCTCACAGGCTCCAGGATGCTGTAAGGCCAGGGCAGGAGCTGAGCATGAACCCTGACTGAGCCCCCCATGGCTGGTATCAGTGCAGGGAAGCACCACCAGCCCCCGTGGGCACCCACCACCCCAGTGTCCAGGGCAGGAGGCATCAACCTCTGCTCTGAGGCAATTTGTGAGCTATCGCACTCTGCCCTCCATCCAGCTGCCTGCTAATTAGCTCTGGCCCAGCCCTCTGCCTGCAATGAGAACATTGCCCTGCTGTTTGCCTGTGAGGAACAATCTCCCTCCTTCCCTCTGCATAAATTTCCCAGGCTGTGGTTTTTAGACTCTGATCACACATAGCTTTATTCACAAGAGAAGTCCCACTGGGGACAAGGAAATTACTCCAGTGAGCAAAATTACCTGTGCACGGGATGCACGTACAGGGCACAGCACAAGGGTTGGGGGTTTTCTTTGCACAGTATCAAAACCAAAATAAATCCACCAAGGGAACTCCAAGCCAAGCCTTGCTCCTGACCATGGGTAAGAGATGGACAAATTATAGCAATTAAAAAGAAGAAAGAACCATGTGGACTTTCATATCCACAAACCTCAGGGCGCAGTTGGCGGGGGAGAACATTTCACAGTCACACACCGCAAAATCAATGCACTTCGCAAAATACTTGCTGTCCTCAGAGGCACAAGCTGTCCCCCTGTAAGCTAAAATGCTAAGTTGTAAATTAAAACCGCTCTGTTAATTGTAAGCAAGATGTTAGGTTGTAAATTGGGACTGCTCTGTTGAGAGCAAGATGGGCTGGTGTGGCCTTGGGATACATATAAAACAAGGGTAGCCTTTGAAGATAAGGAAGGAGCAACCAAGACAGATGGGGTGGGTTCTTCAAGATAAGGAACAAATCAGAACAAACTGACCTAAAACACGGCCACAGTTGTTAAGTAATTCACAAGAGTCTTTTGCACATGTGCAAGCACAGAGGTCAATCAGCAGACACAGTGAGGAAGACGATCAGCAACCACCAGCAACCCCTCAAGACCACCACCCAGCAAGGAAGCACATGCATAATTAAAATGCAAATATCACAATTAGTTCCAGGAAATCTAGTGAATATGTAAAACATTTCCCAAAAAGGTTGTAAATATGCATAAGTTTGTTGGATATATGGATGCTGCTTGTAGACTCCAGGTGCGCTCACCTTTGTGAAACTATTTGCATGTGCGCCCAGCACTGCAATAAAGAATGCTGCTTTCTAAAACTCCAAATCCAGTCTTAGAGAGTTTCTTCGACCAACTTTTGCGGTAACACCTTCAGTGAGGAATTTGCTTTGCTGGCTGCCAGCTCCACAATAATCCCATGGGGACCTCAATCTTTTCTTTTTTGTTCCACATCCCTGGATTTCTTATTTGTAGGGCTTCACATGCCCTGAATGCCCGATCCCCAGGGAGGAGGAAGAGGTGTTTATATCTGATTAATAGTTAAAGGCTGGAGAAGGTGACCTTGTGCAGAGGTGACACAAGAGGCCTTGTGAACCACCTGCCCCACTGGGGTTTCTGTTCCATGATTGCAGCCAAAAATGCCCTGTTTCATCAAGGAACTGCAGAAACGGCTCATAAAACACAAGCTTGGGGATGCAGCTGAGCAGACCAGCCACCTGCACAATGCATTGCTGGATAAGCACAGCATGCTGCAGGGAAAAAACACATGCCTCCACCCTGTTTGCAAGAGGAAAATCACCCTTCAATCTCCACTTGCATTCCCAGCTAGTATACGCACAAGGCTTTAGGCCTTTGCAAGAGTTTCCCAGGATCAGGGCTGGGATTTCTTGCTCCACCAAGAAAGCATCCTTGAACATCATACTCAACCAGCTCCAGAGGGATCTGCTGGGAGAGAAAGCATGCTGGCAGGAAAGGACCAGCTTATCCAGCCTTCACAAGCTGCACATTCTGTTTTGCTTGCAGAGGGGCAAGTTAGGCTGAACTTGCCATGGCAAAAACTGCTCACAGCTGAGCTCAATGCCCTTTGGGGAACCAGCAGTGAAAAATCAGTGCTTGGGTGAAAGCCTGGTAAAAATAATTCAGCCAACACACCACTGTGCACCTCCCTGGCCAGCCAAGGAGCTGCAGTGACCTTGCCCAAACACAGTGTCTTGGGTTGAAAATGCAGAACAAGAGGATGTGACTCACATCTGGCTGTGGCTGCAAAGGACAGATGTGTTTGGTTACTGTCCAGGGCTCTATCTGCAGCTCTGTGCACACAGTGACTCAGCCTTGCCTTCGAGCCCTTCTGAAAGAGGAGCTGCAGCACATCTCAGCAGCATCCCTGTGCTGCCATAAAACAGATTTGGGAAGTTCAGACTCCTGCAAGAGAAAAAGAAATAAATAAATCAAAGTCATGTTTCTCCATGAGAATCTTCCAATTTTGAATTGTAAATCATTCAGAGAAGGATAAAATCAAATGCTTTAATGATGGGATCTATCTCTCTAAACTTAGAGACTTAAAAGCTAAACATTGCCCCCATCCCAATGGAAAGAGACCGATGAGTCCCCTGTGTTTTCTTAGACACTTACCATAGGGCAAAATGAAACATCTGCTGGAGATGCTCTGTGTCTGATGGGGGGAATAAGGGGATTTCAACATGTCTCCTTCCTACAATCCCTGGGAAATTCAGCAGCACTTAGTGGAGAGAGCCCCAAAGCACTGAGGTAATGCTGAACCACCCCATATCAGACATCAGAGGATCTAAAGATGAGAGCGCTGCAGCCAGCCAAGCGCAGCACATTACTTCTGCAAGTCTCCTGCAAAACCCAGACCCCATTTCCCTCACCTTGGGCAGTGGTTCCCCTCCCGTATCACCCCCACAAGCAGCCTTTTTCACACTCACCTTCACTGTCCACTGCTGCCCGCACACCCTGCAGAGGCTGAGTGACATGGGGGGTGATGGCTGGGGGTCCCCTGGCAGCAGATCAACTCCTGCTCTACACTGCACTGAAACCACACCAGTGGTTTTTCCAATGGGAAAGCAGATGTGGCCACATCTGCTGGGCGTTTTTCCCGGGCAGGGAAGACATCCTGGCTTTAAAGGCACTAAGAGCTTCATATTGTGTGTCATACCGGGCCAAGCACTGCCTGACCTGGGGGCCAGAAAGCTGGGAGCCAGCAATGCAGTTCACTTGGCAGACACTTGATGGGGCTACGAAACCGATTACCAGCACACCTGGCAGAAACGGGGGGGGGCGCAAAACAGCCTCTGCCAGATGTTTTGGGGTCCCGCTTTGCAGGTACCAGGCTAGTGTTACAGCAGCCAGCAGCATCCATGCAGGATGCTGACCCTGGTGCACTGGTACCTGGTGCTGGCAGCTTTGCTTTGGCTTTTGGTTGCATCCTGGATGCTCTGTGGCCAAGTGAAAATTGCCAGCACCTGGACAAAGCTGGAGGCTTTACCCCTAAAAGATTGTCCATGATCTGTTTTGAGAAGCGCTGTGGTGGTGGAAAGGGAGGGTGGGCAGCTCCAGCAGCAAAAGCACTGCTCAAGTTTTACACTGCTGCTGCAAGGTGAAGCCACCTTGCTACCTCCCGACCCACCACTGCCTAAACCCAGGCTCTTTGCAGGCTGCCACAGTGGGATTTTCCCATGTTTCACCCCAAAGCAAGGGGAGGATGGGGAGATGCAGTCCCAGAGCAGAGCCCAAGCACAGCGAGAGGCTCAGCCCTGCATTGCAGAGCCTGCTGCAGGCAAGGCAAAGGCCAGCCCGCAATTCCCTGAACTTTCCAGCACAGCTCTAAATCCACCAGGCCTTGCCTGGCTCCAGCTGGCTGGGCAAGCTGACAGCAGCCAGAGAGCAGATAGTGAGAGTCAAAGCCTCTCCTGCTTGAGGAAAATAAAATAAAAAGAATAAGAGAGGATCTCCATAAATCATGAGCTAGTTACTGATGGAGAGAACTCCCCTCCCTCTTGCTTCACACACTGCGGCATGAATTATGGCCCCAACCTCGCTGTTGTTCAGTGATGAACATCTGAAAAGGCTGTGACAGATGAGAAAAGAGATGATTTAACAGCCATAAATCCAGCCAGCTTAGAGGTGTTTTTACAACCAAACTCATCTTGAATCCCCTCTGTTATGAACACTTATCACTTCCAGACACTACTACAATGGAAAGATTTTTAACAGCTCTAATAGAAATGCAATAAAACCCCCAGAGCCCAGCAAGCAAATGTCCTTTGTATCCCTCAAGGGAGGGAGAGAGGGCTGAGAGCCATTTGCTGTGCTCAGGCTTGAAGGATCAGAGCTGGAGCAGCCACCACTAACCCGAGTTTAATGGATGGATGGCATCAGCTGAAAACTGTATCAGCTTTCCTAAAGCTGCTGCAGGGAGGGTGTAATTAATACCCCACAGGGAGGGAGGAATGGGGGGGGGACAGGCTGTGCCCATGATGTACAGCACCTTCCTCCTCTCTAGAGCTGCTCTTACCTCTACATCTCCCCCTACAGTTACTCAAGTCACAGCTGGTCTAACCCACCTTGGGGGATTTAAAATGAGGGTGGTTTTAGCTTGCCCAAACACCCTCCTGGATTGGGTGCCACCCCTCAGCTGCCCCTTGCTGCTGTTAATGCACATTGTTTCTTGTGCATTAAAGGCTAAACAGGCTCAACAACCACCATCCAATGAGCAGTATAGGGACTTTGCTCCCTGGTACTTCAGGGAGACTAGGAAACCTCCCAGCTCAGGGTTAAGTGGCCAAGGATCTTGCTATGTGTGCTGCCCCTATAGCCTCTCTATACCATTCAGCACATACGGGCTGCATTCAGCCAGCAAAATCAGTGACTGAGAGATGCCAGGGTTTCACCCATTGCAAAGGTAGGTAAGCAAATACCTAAGGAATAAGCTCCCCCTTTCTTATACACACAAGCTTATCAGGTGACAGCAAGGAGATAAGCAGTTCATGGGATGGAGGGAACAAAAATGCTCTCAGGGCACGTGGCTTCTGGTTTTCCATAGCTGGCCAGGTAAAACCCCAGGTAAAATATCTGAGAACAAGCTTCAGGGCTGATGGGTTTCCCTCTTGCAATGGTGAATCTGTGGAGTGCTTCAAGGAGGGTAATTAAAAAAAAGGAGCAGGGCAAGCTCCTTCCTAAGAGAAAGGTGGCCATGAAACCCTGCCCCGGACTATTGAGAGAGAAACCAGCATGACAAGGAACAGGCTCAGCTTGGCCATAGGGAGACTGGAGGGGACATGGTCTCCAAAGCCTGGGTGGAGGATGACACTCCCAGCCCATTAATCTAAGGGAACATTTTATTTTTTTTTTTTAAGAAGATAATACCAAGTAATTGATTTTTAAATACACTGAAATCAAATGTCCTGAGGCGAGAGCAGGATCTCGGCTCCATCATCAGATCAGCAGCAACTGTCAGAGATTGAGAGCACAGGGGAAAATAAAAATTAAACCTCCTTCGTGTGCCTTGCTGACCTCAGGGCAAATGCTAATGTTTCTTTAAAAGGTGCATTAATTTTTCTCTATTAAAATAGTAGGTCATCAAAAGGGAGAAGCCAGTGGGGGCTGAGCTGGGGAAAGCACCAGGGACCATTGAGGCTGAGCAGGCAGCATGGGGAAGATCCATCTGATTAAAACACACAACAGCTGAGCAAGAAAGTAATTTTTAAGACAATTTATTCCATCCTCCTATCCTCTCTCTCTGTCTCACCCCATCCTTCATGCAGTCCAGTTGGGAAAGGTTTGTGGACATTTTGTTGTTGTTGTTGTTTTTTGTTGTTTTGTTTTGGGTTTTTTTGTTTTGTTTTTTGTAGAAAAATACACATGTAAATAATATACACTTCACTGCTGAACTATTTTTTGTGTTGGGAAAAAAAAAAAAGAAACAAAGCAGGATTTGGGAAAGACCCAAGTGGAGACAGGCCCAGGGATGCCATGGGGATGGGATGCTCCAGGATGCAGGTCCTGGTGCTGAGCTGCCCACTACCCATGGTCCAGCACATCCTCTCCATCAAAGGTCATGTTAGGCCCCTCTGACAGCCCCTTGCCCCAACGAAAAGCCATTCTCTGGTAACACTGCCCACATGTCCTGGGTTCAGCTGTAGCAGTCATTTTTCTCCTTCTTAGTAGCTGGTGCAGTGCTGCATTTTTGACTTTCAGCCTGAGAACAATGCTGATAACACCAATGGTTTTAGTTGTTGCTAAGTAATGTTTACTCTGACCAAGGACTTTCTCAGTCTCATGCTCTGCCAGGAAGGAGGGGAAGCTGGGAGGAAGGAGAGACAGGACACCTGACCCAAACTGGCCAAAGGGGTATTCCATACCACAGCACATCATGCCCAGTATAGAAACTGGGGAGAGTTACCCGGAAGGCCCAGATTGCTGCTCGGATCGGGCTGGGTATCGGTTGGTGGGTGGTGAGCAATTGTATTGTGCGTTGCTTGTGTTTATTGTTTTCTTTTCCTTTTCCCCTTTTATATTCTCTCCCCTTGTTATTTCCCTTATTATCATTGGTGGTAGCAGTAGTGGTTTTGTATTATACCTTAGTTACTGGATTGTCCTTATCCCAACCCATGGGATTTACATTCTTTTGATTCTCCTCCCTATTCCTCTGGGAGCGGGGGGAGGAAGAAGGGGGGGAGTGAGTGAGCAGCTGCGTGGTTCTGAGTTACTGGCTGGGCTTAAACCACGACACCATGTTTGGGAATGGCCAAGGGAAAGCTAGTGCTGGATCCACTCCTTCCTAGGAGACACAGTGTGGAGCAGAGTCCCAGCCCCAGCAGCAAGGAAAGCCCAGCTTAGGCAAACCCATCATTGTGATGCTAGGAAATGACACCAGGAACTAAGAGCTACATGGAAAATACCCTGTTCTGCTATTTATCTGATAGGATACAGCTGACAGCATGGGGAAAAATGGACTGATGATCCCTTGAAACCTGGACTTATGTTTCAGGACAATATTTTTGCGGTGAGACTACATGCTGGACCCTTGGATGTGTGGAGCTGGGGTTTACTGACCCCATGGGCAGAGCCGACCAGGTCCCATCAGAGCAGGGAAATGCCCTGTGGAGGGGAGCAGCAATGTCCCCAGAGAGCTATTTCAGGTTTGATCGATGATCAGCTGGAGCAAAGGGGCTGGGGAAGGAGAGGGCAGCGAGGTGCAGCCCGGGGAAAGAGGGTGATTAATCTAATACCACAGCTGCTTTGGGAAGCCAGGAGACATTGGAAAATGGCACAAGCCCACGGCAGCCCCAACGCTGAGGACATAGCAGGGAGCAGGCACAGGGGGAATCTGCCTCGCTGTTTCTTTGCTGCCTTGTCCCAAGCTGCTTTCATATGTGCTTCTCTGACTCCTCTCCCAGCAATCCTGCCCAAGGCCATGGCTGTTTTCCTGCTGATCCAGGCTAATGATATGGAGCAAACTGTTTTCTCTCTGCCCAGAAGTACAAAACCACACATGCAGTGCAGGGAAGATGTCCCAAGGGAAGAATTTCCATCCAGCTCCCAAGGAGCCTTACACAGAGGAACACAGCAGCACTTTGCCAGCCCCATCTCTGCTTCCAGCAAGCCCCCACACCACCCATGTCCCCAGCCAGCGGTGACATCCTGGATACACGACACACCCAACCTGTTGCCAGACTGACCCAGATGCCTGCTGCATCCCATCACCAATCTCAGCAGCTGGCTCCTGCATTGCCAGGACAAACCCATGGGCTGAGAACGCCCGGTGCCTCACTATGGAGGGAGATGGGTCAAACAGGGGGCAGAGCCGGCTGCTCTCCCTGGGCAGTGGCTTCCCTCAGTGGCTGGATGCAGCCACAGGGACTGGATGCCATCACGCTCCTCCTGTGTCACGTGGCACCACTTCTCCCTGCAAGGTACAAGCCCATCTGGCACCCCCATCACCCCAGAACCCCCTGCCTGCACCCCCCTTCACTGGGACACAGAGGGCACCAAGACCCCTTGGCATTTATGCCATCCAGAGGGACCTTGACATGCTTGTGAGGTGGGCTGATGCCAACCTTATGAAGTTTAACCAAGCCAAGTGCAAGGTCCTACACCTGGGTTGGGGCAATCCCAGGCACTGCTACAGGTTGGGTGGAGAAGAGATTCAGAGCAGCCCTGCAGAGAAGGACTTGGGGGTGTTGGTTGATGAGAAGCTTAACATGAGCTGGCTTCAGTGTGTGCTCGCAGCCCAGAAAGCCAACTGTATCCTGGGCTGCATCAAAAGAAGCGTGACCAGCAGGTCAAAGGAGGTGATCCTGCCCCTCTACTCTGCTCTTGTGAGACCTCACTTGGAGTACTGCATACAGTTCTGGTGTCCTCAACATAAAAAGGACATGGAGCTGTTGGAGCAAGTCCAGAGGAGGGCCACGAGGATGATAAGGGGGCTGGAGCACCTCCCGTATGAAGACAGGCTGAGAGAGTTGGGGCTGTTCAGCCTGGAGAAGAGAAGGCTGCGTGGAGACATCAGAGCAGCCTTCCAGTATCTGAAGGGGGCCTATAAGGATGCTGGGGAGGGACTCTTCCTTAGGGACTGTGGTGGTAGGACAAGGGGTAATGGCTTCAAACTTAAACAGGGGAAGTTTAGGTTAGATATAAGGAAGAAGTTCTTTACAGTGAGGGTGGTGAGGCACTGGAATGTGTTGCCCAGGGAGGTTGTGGATGCTCCATCCCTGGCGGTGTTCAAGGCCAGATTGGACAGAGCCTTGGGTGACATGGTTTAGTGTTGTGGTGTCCCTGCCCATGGCAGGGGGGGTTGGAACTAGATGATCTTAAGGTCCTTTCCAACCCTAACTATTCTATGTGGGGTGCAGGATGAGTTCCCACAACTGCATCCATCTGCAGGTCTCTCACCCTGGGGCAAAGAAGGAGATGCCCCAGGAAAAAAAAAACATCTTCAGTCTTGGCTTTCTCCTGAAGGCCCTGGTTAAGAGCTAGGAAAGAGCACTGGCCTCTCCAGCAGATCTCTCACCTTCAGTGGCCATCGCTTCAGCACAGGGGATGAGCGAGGAAGCAGGAGAGGTCTGCAGCTCTCGGGGATGGCCACCCCAGCAGAGCTCTGCTGAAGCCCCCCCACCCAGGAGGGGTACCAGGAGGGTACTAGGCAAGTCTCCCCCATCTGCAGTGGAGCTCCAACTCCTCAAATCCCAAGCAAGCCATTCCCCAAACATACCTCCCCCTCCAACAGCATGGGGGGCTCCCGTCCTCCTCCCCATGGCCCCACTCAGGGGCTGAAGTGCCAAAATCACAGTGCTGCCCTGAGGATGCCCTGGCTATACTCTGGTTCCCCGGCAAATGCAACTGCAGCATTTCCTTAAAGGAACGGGGTTTATGAGCTCTAGATGTTTGCAACCAACTCTAGGTAGTGGCACTGTCCTGGGTTCAGCTGTAACAGTCATTTTTCTCCTCCTTAGTAGCTGGTGCAGTGCTGTGTTTCGGCTTTAGTCTGAGAACAATGCTGATAACACACCCATGTTTTAGTTGTTGCTAAGTAATGTTTGCCCCAATCAAGGACTTTTCAGTCTCATGCTCTGCCAGGGAGGAGGGGCATGGGAAGCCGGGAGGAAGCAGAGACAGGACACCTGACCCAAACTAGCCAAAGGGGTATTCCATACCACAGCACGTCATGCCCAGTATATAAACTGGGGGGAGTTACCCGAAAGGCCCAGATCGCTGCTCAGGTCGGGCTGGGTATCGGTCGGCAGGTGGTGAGCAATTGTATCCTCTCCCCTTGTTATTTCCCTTATCATTATTATTATTGGTGGTGGTAGTAGTAGTTTTGTATTATACCTTAGTTACTGGACTGTTCTTAACCCGTGGGATTTGCATTCTTTCGATTCTCCTCCCCATCCTTCTGGGGGGGGGGAAGAAAGGGGGGGGAGTGAGCAAGTGGCTGCGTGGTTCTGAGTTACCAGCTGGACTTAAACCATGACAGATAATTCTTATAAAAAGATAGTGATAGGACAGATCAGAAAAAAGGATAGAAATTAAGCAAGCATTCGGAGTACAGAGAGAGATAGTCACCACTGTGGATCCAGCACTGTCCTGAGGGTCCGTAGTCCTCTTCGGTGGTGGGTGGCCCCCAAGGGCAATTGCCTTTTTCCTCTTTTATAATACGTTAGGGGGAAGTACCTCTGTTCTTAATGTCACATACTGCGCATTCCTGGTGGATCACGTGCATCCAATTTCTCTGGTCTTGCAGCCAGCTCTTCAACTGCACATGTCTGTCAGCAATCCTTGAGATAATGGACAGCAATTCCTCACACCAATCCTTGAGATAATGGACCATGGAGTCCCATCTCAGCTCCTCACGCCCATCTTCGAGATAGTGGACCTCAGCTCCTCACACCAATCTTTGAGACAATGGATGGTGGAGTCTTGTGGGAGGTGAAGGCAATGGGGATCTGCATGATGAACTTGAGCAACACTCTGAATACAAGCTATGTGGCCCTGATACCAAATAAGCCTTGCGAAACAGATAAGCCAGGATGTTGAAAAACAGGGATTGTAAAAAAGAATTTTAATTGAAGGCCAGATGTGAAGCAAGGAGGCTGAACTGTCGCCGCGTGAACAGCGCGTGATCAGCATTGTGACTGGACTATTGTACGCGTGTTTAACCTATGGGATTTTCACGGAATCCAATGAGATTAAACGTGGCATGCCCAGGCATGTTAGGAAAGTACTGAATGAGGGTATAAAAGGGGTTTGATTGTAATAAAGTTTGTCTCAGTATCCTCACTGACCTGAGTCCGTGCCTTTTGATACGCCACAAATGGTGCCCCAACGTGGGGGATAACGGCTAGCGGTCGTTACGGTGGCGTAGCTCAGCTGAACTATGAGACTAAATGCTGAAAGGAAGCGTATCCAGAGCGCTCTATTACCTATCGCTGGACGAAGGTAAGCGGCTGAGAACTATGGGAACTGCTTTAACAAAAGAGCAAAGAAATGTTTTACAAGTCTTTGCTAATATTCTTAAGAAGTATGGGAAGAAAATAGATGAGGAAGAATTGAAATGTGTTCTTCTATGGGCATCAAAAGCTGACCCATTTATTAATTCCACTAATATTTATACCCTGGAGATTTGGGACAAAATTGGTGTTAATCTGTGGGACTGTGCCACAAAAAATGATAAGGTTGACACCACTTTACTGACCCCTTGGCGAACTATTTTTGAAGCTTTAAAAGCTCATGTCGGCTCACAATCAAAGGAAGTAGAAGCGGCACTTTCGGTTCCCCCTCCGCCCCCCTCTTTGGTGGACCCTGCCGTAAGACCAAAAACTCAGCCTGTTGCTGCTGCTCCTGCAGTTCTGCCTCCTGATAATTCCTGTGATAACCCAGATGACCCTTTTGACCCAGGGATTATTGATCTGGAAAAGGAGCCTGATTTATATCCCCCAGACCCTCATGATAAATGGGCAGCTGTAAAGGGAGAAGTGAGACGAGCGGGGGATGTGGATGTATTGCGTGCTTTCCCTGTGATGTATATGCCTGATCAAGATCCACGATGGGAAGGTCTCTCGTATGCTCTTATCAAAGATATCAGATGAACAGTGATGGACCATGGACTTGGGGCTCCGTATACAACTCATTTGATACAGACTCTCTGTGATACTCATGTATTTACCCCAAATGACTTTAAAACATTGTTTCGTTTGATAATGTTGAACATGCAATATACTATGTGGGAATTGAAAATGAGACAGCTTGCAGATGCCCAGGCTGCTGAAAATGTAGCGTTAGGGGCCTGTGACCCATTGCAAGCGGTCACTGCTGATGTATTACTGGGGCAAGCTGATTTTAGTAGCAATGCTGTGCAAGCTAGGATTTGCCAGGCGGGCTTGCAGCAAGTTAAACAATTGGCACTTTGTGCCTTGAAAACTGTCCCTGAAGCTGGTAAACAGAGACAGCCTTTTGTTCAAATCAAACAAGAAACAAACGAACCATTTATGAAATTTTTAGACTGACTTAATGAGGCTCTGGAAAAACAGATCAATAATGAGCAAGCACGTGAATATATTTTCAAAAAACTTGCTATTGAAAATGCTAACCCTGACTGTCAGAAAGTATTAGGACCCTTACGAAATCCTAGCATAGATGATATGCTAAATGCTTGCATGAATATTGGGTCTAGACAACACGATTTGTCTCTGATTGCGGAAGCATTTGCAGCCTTTAATGGACGCTCATGCTTCCTTATCAGGAATTGGTGGTCAAACTTCTCTGAAACAGAGCAAAGTGCTTGTTGTTATTTTTGGCCCAGAAGGAAGATCTGCTTTAATTAGGCCCTATGTGTTACCTGGATCTCCTACCCTATGGGGCAGAGACTGTTTAAGCCAATGGGGAATGCACTTCAGCATGGATTTTTCCTAGGGGCCACTGTTCTGCAACAGGTCCCACCTTTAACCTGGAAATCAGATGAGCCTGTGTGGGTAGATCAGTGGCCCCTTCCAAAAGAAAAACTGCTGCAATTACACAAATTGATAGATGAACAACTGAAAGCTGGTCACATAGTCTCCACGACCAGCCCATGGAACACACCTGTCTTTGTGATTCAGAAGAAAAATAATTCTTGGAGGCTTGTACATGATCTAAGAAAGATAAATGAGGTTATTGAGGATATGGGAGCTTTACAACCTGGGCTCCCCTCGCCAACAATGTTACCACAGACATGGACTCTTATAGTCATCGACTTAGAAGATTGTTTTTTCACGATACCTCTTGCTCTGCAAGATGCACCACGATTTGCCTTTTCTGTACCTTCTATCAATGCTGCGGAGCCGTATAAAAGATTCCATTGGAAGGTGTTGCCACAAGGCATGAAAAACAGTCCCACATTATGCCAACAATTTATAGCAGCAATTTTAAGTCCGATACGAGAACATTTTGAGAATGTTTTAATTTACCATTATATGGATGACATCTTAATAGCTGCGGAATCAAAACGAACAGCCCAAAAGGTGAAACAGCAAGTGATCCAAGCAGTATCAATGAAAGGGCTCAAAATTGCAGAAGAAAAAATTCAAGAAACTCTACCTTGGAAATATTTAGGATGGAAAATATCCGAACAAAACATTCAACCTCAAAGTGTCACCCTATGGACAGAAATAAAGACTTTAAATGATTTGCAAAAGCTTTTAGGAACTATAAACTGGATCCGTCCTCTTTTAGGAATATCTACTGAAGAACTCCATCCTCTCTTTAAACTATTGAAGGGAGACCCGTGTTTAACGTCTCCTCAAAGACTTACCTCCTCTGCAAGAATTGCCCTTGATAAAGTGGTTACAAGATTGACTGGTCAGGTCGCTCATCGGCGAAAAATGAACCACCCTATTAGCCTTTTCGGTTTTTATTCATCTTTTCAACCCTACGGGCTTTTAGCACAGTGGGTTCCACAAGACGTACATCCATTGATTATCCTAGAATGGATATTTTTACCACATAATTTTTGAAAAACAGTTACAACAGCTATTGAAATGATAGCTATGGTTATCCAGAAAGGAAGAGAGCGGTTATTGATTCTAGATGGTGTTGAACCTAATATGATCTATTTGCCTCTTGATACAAAACAGTTAACCTTTTTAACTCACCAGTCTTTTGTTTTTCAGTGTGCTCTAGTGGATTTTATGGGACAGATAAGTATTCACTTCCCAGGACACAAAATTATACAGTCCCTACACTCTCTTCCCCTTTTACCTACTGCACAATTAGCTATCACACCAATAGCTGAAGCACTCACAGTATTCACTGATGGGTCTGGCAAAACAGGTCGCGCAGTAACAGTTTGGAGAGACAGTGAAGAAAACTGGAAAAGTGATATACATATTGTTACAGGATCACCTCAAATAGTAGAACTCTCTGCTGTAGTCCGTGTTTTCAAATTATGGACTACTCCAATAAATATTATCACAGATTCTGCCCACATGACAGGTCTTGTTTCTAGGCTAGAACATGCCTTTTTGAAGGAAATTTCCAACAGAATCTTATTTGCCCTTCTCTGGGAGCTCAAGTGGCTCCTGGATCGACGGACGCACCCATATTTCATACAACACATACGCTCACATACCTCCCTACCCGGACCCATGAGTGAAGGAAATATACAGGCTGACAGGCTTGCAGGTATTACGGTCTTACCTGACTGTTTTGCACAAGCTCGTTTATCCCATGAATTTTATAATCAAAATGCAAAAGCTCTGCAACGTACTTTTCAGCTGACTCAGGACCAGGCGAGACAAATCATACAATCGTGTCCCAATTGTCAACAAGTTTTGCCTGCACCGACAATCGGAACTAATCCTCGAGGTCTTTCATCACTTGAAATTTGGCAAACAGATGTTGCTCATGTACCAGAATTTGGCAAATACAAATATGTCCATGTTTCTATTGACACCTTTTCATCTTGTATTTATGCATCGGTACACTCAGGCGAAAAGGCCAAAGATGTCTGTCGACATTTTATTGCAGCCTTTTCCTCCCTGGGAGTCCCAAAAACCATAAAAACCGATAATGGCCCAGGCTATACAGTGCACAAAACACAGACATTTTTTCAACAATGCAGAATTCAACATACCACAGGTATTCCACATTCTCCCACAGGTCAAGCCATTATCGAACGTGCACACAGCACTCTTAAAATCATGTTGCAGAAACAAAAAAGGGGGAGTTTAGGGTTAACCCCACAAGAACATATAGCTAAAGCCTGTTATGTTTTGATTTTTTTAAATCGCTGGATGGAGGACAGACCTCCTATACAGTGCCATTTTGGGGGTTCTAAGGATCTTAGACAGGAAAAAGCTCATGTAAAAGTATGAAACCTTGAAACCCATGAATGGGAAGGCCCATTCCCCTTAATAACCTGGGGATGAGGCTATGCTTGTGTTTCCACAGATAAAGGACCTCGTTGGGTTCCTGCACGATGGGTCCATCCAGCCTTGTCCTCTGCCTCCTCATCGCAGAAGGATTGACCAGGCCATGGATCCCCAACCAGTTGAAAGAAAACATTTGGGTGACATTGGCTAACGCGACCAGACAGGACACTCCGTGCCTGTCTGTTGCAACGCCTATGAACCCATTTAGCACGTGTCTGGTGGGATTGCCATTGGACGATTGGATGCGTCTCGTTGATACACCCCTCATCGATGTATTCATGAAAAAGGGAAAACCTGTGGACACATGGGACGGCTGGATGCCAAGTCAGTCGTTAGTCTCTCTAGAACCCCAAGAAATTGATTTGTTAGGTTCTGTTAGAATGGATGAATGTTTGTATTTTAATTATACAGGTCAGAATCAATCATTAATTCAAATTGTTAACTCTTCTTTGTCTGTCTATCAAAATGCTTCTATATGGTGCAATCATACATCTGTTAACATTTCTCGCTCCTCTAATAGTCCTATATCGCTTCCCCGAGGCACCTTTCTAATCTGCGGAGATCGAGCATGGCCTGGCATCCCTTCTCACCTACGAGGAGGCCCTTGTAGTCTAGGCAGATTGACAATGTTAACCCCAAATATTTCTATGATACTGAATTATACTAGATTCCACCATCTCCACAGGTTAAAAAGATCTGCTCATGCTTTCACTCCCAACTGCAAAGACACAGCTACATTCTGGAGTCCTGCAGAGATAATCTCAGCGGCCTTTTTTGCACCAGGAGTAGCCGCTGCACAAGCTCTTGCAACTCTAAACAAATTAGGATGTTGGCCTGCAAAGCAAACAAATGCCACATCTAATGCTCTTTCCAGTCTCCTCCTTGATACAGATTCCGTAAGACATGCAACCTTACAAAATCGGGCTCCATAGATTTTCTTCTCCTTGCCCATGGTCATGGGTGTGAGGACTTTGAAGGTCCATGTTGCATGAACCTTTCAGACCACTCTGAATCGGTCACAAAAGTATACAACCTCTTAAAGAACTCACAGGAAAACTTCAGGTTGAGGATGAATGGAATCCTTTTTCAGGTTTATTTGCTGGAATAAGAGCATGGGTAAAAAAATTGATTGTATTAGGAGCTCTTGTTTTGTTAGTGTTTATTAGCCTATTAATTTGTATTCCTTGCTTAATGAAACTTATGCAATCTCTTATTGATCGAGCCCTCAAACAGGTATTGATAGTAGATGTACAAAACAAAAAAGGGGGAGATGTGGGAGGTGAAGGTGATGGGACCTGCATGATGAGCTTGAGCAACACTCTGAATACAAGCTATGAGGCCCTGATACCAAATAAGCCTTGCAAAACAGATAAGCCAGGATGTTGAAAAACAGGGATTGTAAAAAAGAATTTTAATTGAAGGCCAGATGTGAAGCAAGGAGGCTGAACTGTCGCCGCGTGAACAGCGCGTGATCAGCATTGTGATTGGACTATTGTACGCGTGTTTAACCTATGGGATTTTCACGGAATCCAATGAGATTAAACGTGGCATGCCCAGGCATGTTAGGAAAGTACTGAATGAGGGTATAAAAGGGATTTGATTGTAATAAAGTTTGCCTCAGTATCCTCACTGACCTGAGTCCATGCCTTTTGATATGCCACAGAGTCTAATGTCAGTTCAGTCTCTCACAGTTACAGTCAAGTATAAGAGGAGGAAAACCAAGGAAAAACACAGATAGGTAGAAGAAAAATAGCTCTATGGAGGAGAAGGAAGAGGAGAATACCAGGAGCGCATAACATGCTTATAGCTCGCACTAGCTCACGAGCACACCAAGCAGGATGGGAAGAGCTGTGTTGGGTGAAAACAGCAGCTGGGAAGAAGGGTGTCTCACAGTAAATTTAGGGCAGTGAGCTCAGCAACAGAGCGTGTTTGTGTTGCTGAAAGCGGAGAAGGATGAGTGCTCAGCCAGGCTGACCCCACAGAGAGGAGCCTGTCATCACTGCAGTCAGCCCAGCCATTTGAAAGGTGCTGAGCTGAGCCTCCTGCTATTTAAAAGGGCTCTGGAAACTTATACTGTATATTTAAAAGGGTTTAAAAAAAAGAAAAGTTGTAATTTCTCCCAGATAAAGCTTACAATAGCAAATAAACCCCACATCTAAATCTGCAGGCAGGAAATAAAGGAGAAGAATCAAATTAAGGGGCATGGAAATCTGGAAGAAAAACTTCACAGGTCTCACTGTCCCACTTGCAGAAGCAGCATGTGTCATGGGTTCAGCTGTAACAGTAATTTTTCTCCTTCTTAGTGTTGCATGAAAAGGTAAAATAATTTGGCAGAAAATAAACCCCCTTGCTTTCCAGCTGGTCCTCAGATATTAGAGGGGCTGGGTGCAGCTGGGCTTAGATTCTGAGTGATGCCCAATTTGCCACTATCAGTCCGGTCGCATTCAATATATTGAATAATCTCGATTCCGGATGCACTAATAGTGCACTGCACCTTCAGTCTAATCGTGCTCACGAACTAGCACGGCCACACTGAGGGAGCTGGTCGCGTTCAGTGAGAGATTTACGATTAGCTACTTAAACAGTGCAGTTTATTAAAGCAACAGATACAGGTTCTTGTGGATTGCCGGTGATAAATACACTGTCTGCAAAAGCACGTGCAAATAATAGGGTATAAAACCGTGCAACAAAGTTATGAATAATACAGCCTGGCTTTAAAGTATAAAAGTAAAAAGTAACTCTATATAGAGATTCCTAATTTTCCTGGGGAAGCACTGGATACAGTGCAAGTCTTACCCTAAGGCGTCCCTATGGGGGGGAAGAAAGGTCCAGCCCATCGACCGGTCCCAGGAGTCGAGAGTAGTCAGCTGATGGGGTCTTCCTCGGCTCGTCCACGATGATGTCTTCCCTAAAGCCCCCTGTTGCTGCGTTGCTGCAGCCAAGACTTGCAGAACTAAGCCAACCCCTGGCTTAGGGCTAGAAGATCACAGACACCAATATGGAGGATGACCAAATAGCGTTTTATTAAACAACAGCAGGCATTATATGCCTTTCGGCCACACGGAAGTACCTGTGCTGACCCAATCAGAAGGCAGGTTAACAATTTTTACCTTTTATGGTATTGCCGAGCCTTGCCCCACAATTCCCCTCTCCATGCTATGGGGCTTGTGAGAGTATCCGGGGAGGGGCTCTCTCTTTCTGCACATCGCGATATCTTCCGGCCGCCAGACCTTAACTACCTACATTTCCCTCTCCCCATGCACAAATAAGGTGATTAAGATAAAACAATCCTAAAAATACATATCATAAAACTTGGTGCAAACCTAGCAAATGTGTGCTGTTTCTACGCTATTTTTTACAAAAATCTAGAAATATACATCATAAGTTTAGATAGAAAATATAAGGCACGCTAAACAGGATAACTGGGGGACAACTGAGAGTAGTGGTGTATAACTAGGGATAGCTAAAAGGAATTTCAAACGGAAACAGTCTTAGAGCAATCGTTGATGTGCTATTAACATAATGCTAACACTCTCTAGTCAACTTTTAACAAATGAAACGAGCTTGACAGGGTCCAAAAATCACTGCTATTACAATCATTGTGATTGGTCCCATTAGGTAGACATCAGGGTGGTCAGCCATGGTGAATGGTTAAACCATGACGTAAACCAACCTTGCTGTGCCTCTCGTTCCCTCTTTCGTTTTTCCAAACCTTTCCGCAATTTAGCCATAGTGTCTCTTACTATTCCGGTGTGGTTTGCATATACACAACACCCTTCCCCTAGTGCAGTGCACACTCCCCCTTGCTGTAGAAGCATCAGGTCTGATCCTCTTACTTGTCATCTTCATTCGTCACTGAGACGTACGGGTTGCGAGGGCGTCCGACAATCCAGTCCTGCGGACAAGAACTCACAGTTTTCATTAGTTTTATTCTGATTGCATGATTATCAGTTATCTGTCTCCTTTAATTCCGCCCTAATACATCTGCTAGGCACCCATCTCAGCAATCCCTCCTTTTCTACCGCTGCATACCCTCTTCCAATTGTACGCAGCCTCCACCCGGATTCCCACTGTAGTTCCCCTGGAAATTTAACACGCACCTGGGGAAAGGTAGCTACTTGTTGTTTTAGATACTGTTTTTCCATTGGCGAGTACTGTTCGTATCCTCTAACATAGTGATTTAAAGCTAACAGGGCTTGATTTAAAATATTAGAGTGGGATCTGTCGTTGCAGCTTGTATGCGGGCTTGCAAGTCGAGATACCACGCCTCCTTCCAGAGAAGGAATAGCGGGCCAGCTAGCACCGCCCTTGCCAGCTGCCTAGCATCGGCAGGGGCTAGTGGCTGGACGTGGGCGGAGTCGAGCAGCATAGGTGTGGTTTCACTCGACAAACCTTCCTCTTTTATTGCCTTGTGAAGGGCCTGAACCAACTTAGCGTCTAGGGGCGTCCACATAGCTCCTCCTTGTGGCCCAACCTGAACAGGGAACGCCTGTGGAGGCGTGGCCGCAGGTACAGCTTCTAGGGTTACGCCACTTAGCACACAGTCTTTCGCAATCAAGTTCCAATTTGGCTGCGCCACAGGGGGCGGGGTTTCGCCCAGCCGCTCCAAGGTGCGTCTCTGTATCTTTGTCTGTGCCTTTAGCATATTCATCGTTTTGTTAAGTTCCTCCATAAGTTCCCCCGGGGCAGGTTCCTCCACAAGGTCCCCCGGTGTTTTATGCTTCTTTTCCCCGGCACCCGAGCCCTGAGGAGGTCCAACGCCACTCATCGTAGCTTCCTCATTTTCTGACTCAGAGTCAGAACGCATTTCACGCCCACCTCCCCGCCATTCCCGCCACGCCGTTTGTTCCTTTGGGGTACTGCGTTCCTTCTTCCGCGCCCCAAAGGGTCCTACGTCACCGCCACCCACACGTCTCAATCCCATGTCTAACAATTCATCGTCGTCTAGATGCCTCAGTACCATGCCTGGGAGCGCATCTAGGGGGTCCACATTCTGATTTTTTGATTCACCCGGCCCAGACTTGCCGCCCCTAACTGCGGCGTCCCCTTTAAGACACTCCTTGTTAAGACGGGCTACAGACTTGCCGCCCCTGACTGCAGCGTCCCCTTTAAGACACTCCTCGTTAAGATGGGCCACGACATCCTCTAACTCCCCCCACGGATACGCTGGTGGCGCGGGGGGCTCCGTCCGCGCGGCCCCTCCCTGCGCACCGGTCGCAGGGGGCTCCTCTTCAGGCTCAGTAACAGGAAATGCCTGCGTCTCAGGCTGTTCCTCCATAGACTTGTCCTCCACCCTGTCCTCCCCACCAGGCCCGCCAGTCTGCACTGCCGCTGTCGTAGTGTGAGGCGCAGTTTCAAGCGCGGCTCCCCATAAGTATAACTGCGCCGCCCCCCATGCCTCCCGATCTTCCCGAGCCAATTGCAATAAGGCCAACAACATTCCCAGAGTAACGAGGGCTTCTGGCTTTCCCGCCAGTGCCTGCTCAATCAGTGTCTGCTTAAGTTGTGGCCAATTTTTTGAATTAAATATCTGAGCAGGGTGACCAAGCACCCCACTGTGAATCAAAGATTCCAGGCACGCCTTAATGCTGCCAGATTTGATACAAATCTTAAAATCCTTTGCCAAAGTTTTCAGTACCTTAATCGTTACATCCATGCTCGCGAGCTACACCTCTGCCCTCCGAACGAATCACGTCGGAGTCACCACTTGTTGCTGCGTTGCTTCAGCCAAGACTTGCAGAACTAAGCCAATCCCTGGCTTAGGGCTAGAAGATCACAGACACCAATATGGAGGATGACCAAATAGCGTTTTATTAAACAACAGCAGGCATTATATGCCTTTCGGCCACATGGAAGTACCTGTGCTGACCCAATCAGAAGGCAGGTTAACAATTTTTACCTTTTATGGTATTGCCGAGCCTCGCCCCACAATTCCCCTCTCCATGCTATGGGGCTTGTGAGAGTATCCGGGGAGGGGCTCTCTCTTTCCGTACATCGCGATATCTTCCGGCCGCCAGACCTTAACTACCTACAGCCCCCCACTTTTTGGGTCATTTTTATACTATTTTTCACTTTCAAGGTGGAGCTTGAGTGACTCTAGTCATACATACCTTTATTGTTATTGGTGTAAACTTTCCTCGCTTCGCTTTTAAAGATATATGCCACAAAAAATTCAAAGAGCATGCTCAAAGAGGGGTGGTCTCACTTTGGAGGCGGGTAGCATTGGAGGTGGAGGTGTGTTTTCATATTAAAATGCATTATAATGAAGCAAAGTTCACACAAAGGACAGCGTTTTGTCAAAAGATGACAGACGGTTGGCTCAGGGCAGCAAGTATGCAGCTTATCAGTTTTAAGTACCCCCTAGTTCCCATCTCTGCTGGTGTTGGGACAGAGTTTGGCCGCAGAATCTCCACTCTGCTCCATCCTCTGTCAAGCAATGTTGCCACGGGAACCGCTGTGGAGTGAATTCCTGGCATACCACGTGCAGCTGCATCTTACCCTGAAAGTCCGTTTTTCCTTTATGTGTGAGCAATGCTACATTTTTAAATATAAGTTTAATTTCTAAATCATATTCAGTAATTATCCCACACTTAGTAACTAGTATCAAGCTGCTAAGATTGAAGTGGCTCAGATGGACTTGGATTGGCAACATAAGGGTGAATTATTTTTAGCCTGGTGGGCCCATGACACCTCAGGCCATCAAGGCAGAGACGCAACATATAGATGGGCTCGTGATCGAGGG
Organism: Strigops habroptila; assembly: GCF_004027225.2. Lineage (NCBI taxonomy): Eukaryota > Metazoa > Chordata > Aves > Psittaciformes > Psittacidae > Strigops > Strigops habroptila. Next base: position 16,033,048 of record NC_044301.2, read on the forward strand.
GTGGACTTAACAATGGACACTATTGCCTAGGTTATTCATGAATGTGAAAGATGTGCTGCAATTAAGCAAGCCAAGCGGTTAAAGCCTCTCTGGTATGGAGGACCATGGCTGAAGTACAAGTATGGGGAGGCCTGGCAGATTGACTATATCACGTTCCCACCAACCCGCCAAGGCAAGCGCCATGTGCTTACCATGGTGGAAGCAACCACCGGATGGCTGGAAACATACGCTGTGCCCCACGCCACTGCCCGGAACACTGTCCTGGGCCTTGAGAAACAAGTCTTGTGGCGACACGGCACCCCAGAGAGAATTGAGTCAGACAATGGGACTCATTTCCGGAACAACCTCATAGACACTTGGGCCAAAGAGCATGGCATTGAGTGGGTATATCACATCCCCTACCATGCACCAGCCTCTGGGAAAATCGAACGGTACAATGGGCTGTTAAAAACTACCCCGAGAGCAATGGGTGGTGGGACTTTCAAACACTGGGATACACATTTACCAAAAGCCACCTGGTTGGTCAACACTAGGGGATCTGCCAACAGGGCTGGCCCAGCCCAATCAGAACTTTTACGTCCTGTAGAGGGGGATAAAGTTCCTGTGGTGCACGTAAAGAATTTGTTGGGGAAGACAGTCTGGGTTATGCCTGCTTCAGGTAAAGGCAAACCCACTTGTGGGATTGCTTTCACTCAGCGACCTGGATATACTTGGTGGGTAATGCAGGAAGATGGGAAAGTCCAGTGTGTACCTCAAGGGGATTTGATTTTGGGGGAAAACAGCCAATGAACTCAATTGTATGCTGTTGCCTGCTCTATAACACTTTTATAGCCCACCAGCTAAATGCCCATCTCCACCACTCTGGGCTTTGAAAAGAAGATGTGTGCTGTCATGATCATCAGCAGAGAATAAAGTCACAGGAAAGCCGGCAGCAGCAGCAGAACTGTCCTCAAGTCGCCATCGACTGACCCTGACTTCCCTCCGATCATCACCCCAACAAAGAATGAACTTTGATGAAACCAGATGAGCTCAGCAGTGACCAGACAAGTTCAGTGGTGTCATCAGCAGGCAACAACCCAACACTACACACCGTCCCTCCTGCCCTGAAAGTCTGTTACAAGAGATGGAGCCTGACATCATGGACTGGATGAATTCAGCAGCTTTATAGGGATTGGTCCATGGACTAAGGAATTATATCTCTCTCTTTGTGTGTGTATATATATATGAGACAAAAAGTGATGGCATATTGAAAAAAAAATGGGATCTGAGAGCATGACATGAATGGTATGGAATAAGGGGTGGATACTGTCCTGGGTTCAGCTGTAACAGTCATTTTTCTTCTTCTTAGTAGCTGGTGCAATGCTGTATTTTTGACTTTCAGCCTGGGAACAACGCTGATAACACACCGCTGGTTTTAGTTGTTGCTAAGTAATCTTTGCCCCAATCAAGGACTTCTCAATCTCATGCTCTGCCAGTGAGGAGGGGCACGGGAAGCTGGGAGGAAGCAGAGACAGGATGCCTGACCCAAACTGGCCAAAGGGGTATTCCATACCACAGCATGTCATGCCCAGTATATAAAGTGAGGGGAGTTACCCAGAAGGCCCAGATTGCTGCTTGGGTCAGGCTGGGTATCAGTCGACGGGTGGTGAGCAATTGTATTGTGCATCACCTGTGTTTATTGTTTTCTTTCCCTTTTCCCCTTTTAGTTTTATATTCTCTCCCCTTGTTATTTCCCTTATTATTATTATTGGTGGTAGCAGTAGTGGTTTTGTATTATACCTTAGTTACTGGACTGTTCTTTTCTCAACTTATAGAATCATAGAATCATAGAATCGTAAGGGTTGGAAAGGACCTTAAGATCATCTAGTTCCAACCCCCCTGCCATGGGCAGGGACACCTTGCCCTAAACCATGTGGCTCAAGGCTCTGTCCAACCTGGCCTTGAACACCGCCAGGGATGGAGCATCCACAACCTCCCTGGGCAACCCATTCCAGTGCTTCACCACCCTCACTGTAAAGAACTTCTTCCTTATATCTAATCTAAACTTCCTCTGTTTAAGTTTGAACCCATTACCCCTTGTCCTACCACTACAGTCCCTAAGGAAGAGTCCCTCCCCAGCATCCTTGTAGGCCCCCTTCAGATACTGGAAGGCTGCTATGAGGTCACCACGCAGCCTTCTCTTCTCCAGGCTGAACAGCCCCAACTTTCTCAGCCTGTCTTCATATGGGAGGTGCTCCAGCCCTCTTATCATCCTCGTGGCCCTCCTCTGGACTCGCTCCAACAGCTCCATGTCCTTTTTATGTTGAGGACACCAGAACTGTACGCAGTACTCCAAGTGGGGTCTCACAAGAGCAGAGTAGAGGGGCAGGATCACCTCCTTCGACCTGCTGGTCACGCTTCTTTTGATGCAGCCCAGGATACGGTTGGCTTTCTGGGCTGCAAGTGCACACTGCCGGCTCATGTTAAGCTTTTCGTCAACCAACACCCCCAAGTCCTTTTCTGCAGGGCTGCTCTGAATAAACTTGTTTGATTTACATTCTTTCGATTCTCCTCCCCATCCTGCTGGGAGTGGGGGGGGGGGGGGGGGAAGAACGGGGGGAGTGAGCAAGCGGCTGCATGGTTCTAAGTTACCGGCTGGGCTTAAACCATGACAGTATGTTTGTAACATTTTTTCCCTGCCTCTTTATTGTTTTGAGAGACAAAGGAGGGAGAAAAAAACATTATCAAGGTGCCCAAGAAAAATCCACCGTGCTTCTGGCTTGTTATTTGGGAGTAACATGTCTGGGAAGGGGGAAAGCTCACGTGTGGCTCTACCCAAACCCTTTGATCTTTATACCAGCATGGTGGAGCAGGCACAGGGGTATGTAACCCCATGGTGTACTAACCCCTTGCCTGTATTTTGGCGTACCCAGGAAAGCCTCTCTAAGGCCAGACACTGGTGAGAACCGCGCCAGTGAGATGTGGTTTTGGCCACTAGGCATCACTCATCTTTCAGCAGCAGCATTTCACCCCGCACAGCTGACCTGAGCAATGCTCTATCTGAGCAATGTTTCAGTTATCCATTTGCTGGTGCATACCTTAACCATGTGGAAGATTTACTGCCAAGCTTCAAAGAACCCTTATCCTCTTCTAATGCCATCACTTGATTTGCTCCAAGATCAACTATCCCATGCTCCAGCAAGAGAGCCATGACTCTCCCCCTGCCCCGATCCCAGCTCGGAGCGCAGGTGGATGTGCCTGGATTTGAGCTTTTTCATCTGGCAAAGGATCCTCAGCACTTCTATGTGGCAACAGAAGACAAGCAAGCAGGAAGGACAGGAGAGGGGGATGCTTTCTCCACGAAGAGACTCAGTTCATGTCCAAAACCTGCCCGGGGAACTGTTCCCAGCATAAGCCCTTGGCTTCCCCAGCAGCTGGGCATCTAATTCCCACAGTAAAATATCATGGCTTGAAACCAGTCAGGTTTCTTTATAAAAAGCTGCATTCAAGAGGAACCAATTTAAACCTTTCTGGCCCTTTTGAGTGCATGATGCACATAGAGTCAAACCTCCAGCAGCCATTCCTCCTCAGTGGAGAAAGGGCCTTTCAGAGCCCCTCTGAAACACATTGCCCCCCTCCCCAGGGCAGGATTTGGACCTGAAGTAAGCGTTGGCCTCTGGACACTAACGCACTGAAGTACAGGGACAGACACACCCCTTCTCCTCTTCCTCCCCAGAGTTCCCTCTGGAGTGGCAGCAGAAACTGGGCCAACAAAAGTGGTGTGTGAAAGATCATGCAAGACAGAGGGATGGAGGGGAGGGAAGAGGAGAGAAGAGATGGAAGAAGGTTGTTAGAGGCAGAGAGAGGAAAGAGAGAGAAAAAGAGGAGTTTAGTTCTGGTTCCTTCCCCCATCCCTTGCCCTCCCCACCAACAGGAGCAAAAACCTTCCCAGCTCTCATTGCAGCCCCGGGAGGATACAGCCCAGCTTCCCCAGAGAGGCCTGGCCACTCCACAGAGATGGTCACAGCCTCATCCCCATGGACCCTCTGGACACCTGCCATGGCCAAGCACCATCCCTGGTGTTTCAAACCCATCCCATGGGACACCAGCCCTCACCAACCAGCTCCTCCTGCCAGGGATTTTAATCCTCAGTCCAGCAAGCAGCATTCCGGTTCACCCAGTGGCTTCTGTTATCCTCTCCAGAGGACTGAGGGGGGATCACCACCACCTTCCAACCCACCCTGAGATACTCAGATACTCAGTAATGGCAATGAAACCCAAACCCACCCCTGACTTACTCAAACAGCACAAGGGCAAACAACTGCATCAGGCGGTAGAAGGTCTGCTCCAAGATGCACTTGGAGTTGCAGTGCTGCAGGCACAATGACCAGGGTTTAGCTCGGCTCTGCAGGATAAGCAGCAAGGGAAACCTCAGCCCTCCCAGAAGCCCCCATGCAGGGAGGTGGGCAGAGCCTCCTTCCTGGAGACAGGGGTTTGCCTCTTGGAACTGTTTTTCTAGGGAATAGGATGTTTCTGAGTGCTGATGGGATTTCATTTTAAATAAAACAGGTGATTTCTCTCCCACATTGCAACAAGCATGTATTTAACTGCCTTGAGATGCATTTATTCACTTCTGCATCTCCCTGTACTGAAGTTCCTCCCTTTACCCAAGTTCCTGCCCTCCAAAAGTATTGCTTTGGGGTATTGCTGAATTCCCCTGGCCTGAGCCTCGGCCTCCTGCCCTGGCTGCTCCAAAGCTCCAGTGCAGGGTCACTGCTCCTTTGCCCATCTCTCCCCTTACCTGGGAGCTCATATATCTCACAAACCACTCCCTGTCCTTCCCGTTCTCGCTGCTGCAGAGCTCACCAAACCTGGCCTTCTCTTCTTGGTCCAGACCCTCCCTGAAATGGGAAAAAAACCCAAACCAACACCATTAAAGGCGAGGATGTGGCTGGCATCACCCATCCAGCCAGCATGGCTCAGCTTCTCCATGTCATCCCTCTCGGCGGCAGCAGCATCCTGATGCTGCGATGCCGGGAGGAAGGCAGAGGAAGAGGAGCATCCATTTTGCCATCCCTCATCTTACACTGCGCTTTTGTTCCTCCCTGGCAGGGGGAAAACAAAGGCAGAGGGAGAAGGGAAGAGCTAAGGACAGCCTGAGCAGAAACTGAGCTCCAGAGACAGGCACTCTGCCCCAGAGCAAAAACAACCCCTGTTGCTGCTCATCACGCTCCGTTTGCTCAATACTGCTTGACATGCTGAGCCACAGTGTTACGGAGACCACAGCAATGAGAGCTGGGGGGATGCAGGGCTTGGGGGGAGCCAGGGCCTGCTGCAGGGCCATGGGGCATATCAGCAGTGGGGGAGAGGAGCTGGAGATCGCAGCACAGCAAGACCCCCAACATGGTGAGCAACTGGCATAGGAAAAGGCAGAGAGGGGAGGGAAGCTGGGGGTGAAAGATGAGGTAGGATGTAGAATCATAGAATCATAGGTTAGGGTTGGAAAGGACCTGAAGATCATCTAGTTCCAACCCCCCTGCCATGGGTAGGGACGCCTCACACTAGACCATGTCACCCAAGGCTCTGTCCAACCTGGCCTTGAACACTGCCAGGGATGGAGCATTCACAACTTCCTTGGGCAACCCATTCCAGTGCCTCACCACCCTCACAGTAAAGAACTTCTTCCTTATATCTAACCTAAACTTCCCCTGTTTAAGTTTGAACCCATTACCCCTTGTCCTACCACCACAGTCCCTAAGGAAGAGTCCCTCCCCAGCATCCTTATAGGCCCCCTTCAGATACTGGAAGGCTGCTCTGAGGTCTCCACGCAGCCTTCTCTTCTCCAGGCTGAACAGCCCCAACTCTCTCAGCCTGTCTTCATACGGGAGGTGCTCCAGCCCTCTTATCATCCTCGTGGCCCTCCTCTGGACTCGCTCCAACAGCTCCATCTCCTTCTTATGCTGAGGACACCAGAATTGCATGCAGTACTCCAAGTGAGGTCTCACAAGAGCAGAGTAGAGGGGCAGGATCACCTCCTTTGACCTGCTGGACACACTTCTTTTGATGCAACCCAGGATACGGTTGGCTTTCTGGGCTGCAAGTGCACACTGAAGCTGGCTCATGTTCAGTTTCTCATCAACCAACACCCCCAAGTCCTTCTCTGCAGGGCTGTGTCGTGGTTTGCGCCCAGCCGGTAACTCAGAAACACACAGCTGCTCGCTAACTCCCCCTCTTCATCCTCCCCCCGCTCCCGGAGGGATGGGGAGGAGAATCGGAAGAATGTAACTCCCACGGGTTGAGATAAGAGCAGTCCCGTAACTAAGGTATAATACAAAACCACTACTGCTACCACCAATGATAATAATGATTAGTGAAATAACAAGGGGAGAGGATACAATTGCTCACCACCCGCCAACCGATATCCAGCCTGACCCGAGCAGTGATCTGGGCCTTCTGGGTAACTCCCCCCGTTTATATACTGGGCATGACGTGCTGTGGGATGGAATACCCCTTTGGCCAGTTTGGGTCAGGTGTCCTGTCTCTGTTTCCTCCTGGCTTCCCCTCCTCCCTGGCAAAGCATGAGACTGAGAAAGTCCTTGATGGGAGTAAACATTACTTAGCAATGACTAAAAACATCAGTGTTATCAGCGTTGTTCCCAGGCTGAAAGTTAAAAAACACAGCACTGCACCAGCTACTAAGAAGGAGAAAAATGACTGCTATAGCTGAACCCCGGACAGTGTCCACCCCTTATTCCATACCATTCACGTCATGCTCAGATCCCACATCTCTCAACACACCATCGCCCCTGTCCCATATATACACATATATAAAAACCCACACCCGCACACAGAGAAAGATATCATTCCCTAGTCCATGGACCAATCCCTGCAAAATTGCTGAACTCATCCAGTCCATGATGTCAGGCTCCATCTCTTGTAATAGTCTTTCAAGGCAGGAGGGATGGTATGTAGTGTTGGATTGTTGCCTGTTAATAATACCGCCAAACTCCTCTGGTCACTGCTGAGCTTGTCTGGTTTCCTCAAAATTCATTCTTTGTTGAGGTGATGATCGGAGGGAAGTCAGGATCAGTTGCTGGCGACCTGAAGATATCTAGCTGGTGGGCTATAAAAGTGTTATAGAGCAGGCAACAGCACACAGTTGAGTTCATTGGCTGTTTTCCCCCAAAATCAAATCCCCTTGAGGTACACATCGGACTTCCCCATCTTCCCGCATTACCCACCAAGTATATCCAGGTCCCTGAGCAAAAGCAACCCCACAAGTGGGTTTGCCTTTACCTGAAGCAGGAATAACCCAGACTGTCTTCCCCAACAAACTCTTTATGTGCACCACAGGAACTTTATCCCCCTCTACAGGACGTAAAAGTTCTGATTGGGCTGGGCCAGCCCTGTTGGCAGATGCCCTCGTGTTGACCAACCAGGTGGCTTTTGGTAAATGTGTATCCCAGTGTTTGAAAGTCCCACCACCCATTGCTCTCAGTGTAGTTTTTAACAGCCCATTGTACCGTTCGATTTTCCCAGAGGCTGGTGCATGGTAGGGGATGTGATATACCCACTCAATGCCATGCTCTTTGGCCCAAGTGTCTATGAGGTTGTTCTGAAAATGAGTCCCATTGTCTGACTCAATTCTCTCTGGGATGCTGTGTCGCCACAAGACTTGTTTCTCAAGGCCCAGCACAGTGTTCCGGGCAGTGGCGTGGGGCACAGCGTATGTTTCCAGCCATCTGGTGGTTGCTTCCACCATGGTCAGCACATGGCGCTTGCCTTGGCGGGTTGGTGGGAGTGTGATATAGTCAATCTGCCAGGCCTCCCCATACTTGTACTTCAGCCATTGTCCTCCATACCAGAAAGGCTTTAACCGTTTGGCTTGCTTAATTGCAGCACATGTTTCACATTCGTGAATAACCTGGGCAATAGTGTCCATCGTTAAGTCCACCCCACGATCACGAGCCCATCTATATGTTGCATCTCTGCCTTGATGGCCTGAGGGGTCATGGGCCCACCAGGCTAAAAACAATTCACCCTTATGTTGCCAATCCAAGTCCATCTGAGCCACTTTAATCTTAGCAGCTTTATCCACTTGCTGGTTGTTCTGGTGTTCCTCACTGGCCTGACTCTTGGGTACATGAGCATCTATGTGGCATACCTTCACCACCAGGTTCTTCACCCGAGCAGCGATATCTTGCCACAATGCAGCAGCCCAGATGGGTTTACTTCTGCATTGCCAGTTGCTCTGCTTCCATTGCTGCAACCACCCCCACAGGGCATTTGCCACCATCCATGAGTCAGTAGAGAGATAAAGTACTGGCCATTTTTCTCGTTCAGCAATGTCCAAGGCCAGCTGGATGGCTTTCACCTCTGCAAACTGACTCAATTCACCCTCTCCTTCAGCAGTTTCTGCAACTTGATGCAGGGGACTCCACACAGCTGCCTTCCATCTCCAATGCTTTCCCACAATATGGCAGGACCCATCAGTAAACAAGGCATATTGCTTTTCACTCTCTGACAGTTCATTATATGGTGGGGCCTCTTCAGCACGCGTCACCTCCTCTTCTGGTGACATCCCAAAATCTTTGCCCTCCGGCCAGTCCATGATGACCTCTAGAATTCCTGGACGACTGGGATTTCCTCTTCGAGCTCATTGTGTAATTAGTGCGGCCCACTTACTCCATGTAGCATCAGTTGCATGATGTGTAGAGAAGACCCTGCCTTTGAACATCCAGCCCAACACAGGCAACCGGGGTGCCAGGAGGAGCTGCACTTCAGTTCCAATCACTTCTGAGGCAGCTCAAACCCCTTCATAGACTGCCAGGATCTCTTTTTCAGTGGGAGTATAGCTGGCCTCGGATCCTTTATATCCCCGACTCCAAAAGCCAAGGGGTCGACCTCGAGTCTCCCCTGGAGCTTTCTGCCAGAGGCTCCAGAGAAAAATGCATTGGCAATGTCAATTGTGGCACACCACTTGGCTGCCTTTGACTCCAGTTCATATTGAAGTTCTAGCATGGCCGGTACGGCAGCACTCAATGGTGGTGTGACTTCGTTCAGGCCACGATAGTCTACTGTTAGTCTCCACTCTCCATTAGACTTTTGCACTGGCCGTATGGGGCTATTAAAGGGTGAGCGGGTCCTGCTGATCACTCCTTGGCTCTCCAGTCTACGGATCAGCTTATGGATGGGAATCAAGGAGTCTCGGTTGGTGCAATATTGCCGCCGGTGCACTGTTGTGGTCGCAGTTGGCACTTGTTGTTCTTCGACCTTCAGCAACCCCACAACAGAAGGATCCTCTGAGAGACCAGGCAAGGTGGACAGCTGCTTAATTTCCTCTGTCTCCAAGGCAGCGATACCAAAAGCCCATCTATACCCTTTTGGGTCTTTGAAGTACCCTCTCCTGAGACAGTCTATGCCAAGGATGCATGGAGCCCCTGGACCAGTCACAATGGGGTGCTTTTGCCACTTCCTCCCAGTCAGGCTGATTTCAGCTTCCAGTACAGTTAACGCTTGGGATCCTCCTGTCACTCCAGAAATATAAATGGGTTTCACCCCTTGATACCTTGATGGCATCAGAGTACACTGTGCACCGGTATCTCCTAGAGCCTTATACTCCTGTGGGACTGATGTGCCAGGCCATCTGATCCACACAGTCCAGTAAACCCGATTATCCCTCTCCTCCACCTGGCTGGAGGCAGGGCCCCTCTAATAGTGATCATAAAATTCTCCACTTATGTCTTGTAGAAAGGGATTAGTATTCCTTATCACAGGAGCTGGAGTAAAATCAGCTCTTCTACTCCATCTGGGAAACTGCTCGCCAGAGACTGGAGCAGCAGCTTTCCTGGGAGGATCATCCTTGACCATTGTTCTCCTCTTCAGTTCACGCACCCGTTGCTCCAGAACTGAGGTAGGTTTTCCATCCCACTTTCTCATGTCTTCTCCGTGATCCCGCAGGTAAAACCATAGTGTGGCCCGTGGCGTTACCTCCTATATTTTCTTTTTCGAGCAGTAGGGCGCCTTCTGTTAATAGCTGAGACATGGGTTGGTACGCGTGGGGAGCTGGATAGATCGGATAAATCGTCTCTCAATTGTTTGAACTCCTGGGACAGTTTTTCCACAGCTGAAATGATGGAAGGGGTGAGATTGTCTTCGAACTCTTGGAGTTGACGAATCAGGCAATCCACTGTTGGTGATATTCCGTCATTCCAGGTCATTGATGCCAATGTGTGGGCATATGATGATGGCGCACTCCGTGTAAGTTTCCGCCACATGGGTCCTGTACATTCGACTTCATCTGGATCTACGGATGCATTCCAAGCATCCGGCCTATGATAGATCATCTCTAGAATGGCTGATTCCCTCAGGGACTGGATGCCTTTCTCTATCGTGGTCCAGTTGGCTGAGCGACTCGTAATATCGTCTTTGTAGGGAAACCTTTCCTTCACAGCTGTCAGGAGCTGCCTCCAAAGACTGAGGGCTTGCTTCTCTCTTGCAATCGCTTTGTCAATTCCTCCTTCCCTAGCAAGTGATCCCAGCTGCTTGGCTTCCCTGCCTTCTAGTTCGTGACCGTCGGCCCCATTGTCCCAGCATCAGAGCAACCAGGTGACAATGTGCTCCCCTGGAAGACAGGTGAAATCTTTTCACATATTCCTCAGCTCAGTTGAGGTCCGGGGTCGAGAAGTGACCTCTTCTTCTTCTTCCTCTTCCTCTTCCTCTGATCCACGTAGTAGTAACTGTTGTTCAGATGCTGTTCTGTGTACTAATAGCATTGGGTCTTCATCTTTCTTCGCTTCGCGGGTTGCTCTTTGTGCCTCTCGTTTGCTTTTGCTTACAGGGGCAACAGACATTGTCACAAACTGGCCATTTGGTTTAACTGCAGTGTTTGTCACTGTGGTTGGAGTGGCTGCAGTGTCTGCCACTAGGATTGGAGTGGTTGCAATGTCTATTGCTGGGGTTGGTGCAGCTGTTGTGCTTGGGAGTTGAGTAACACCAACAGCTGCAATGTCTGTTGCTGTCAGGGTTTGAGTAGCTACTGTGCTTGTCACTGGGGTTGGTGTAGCTGCTGTACTTGGATTAGCTGTGTTGTCTGTTGTGGTCAGGGTTTGAGTAGCTGCTGTGCTTGGAGTTGTCATAGCTGCGTTGTCTGTTGCTTTGCCATCAGATCCAGAGACATTTTTTTCCCTTTGAAGGTGCTGGATAGTGTTGAGCAGGGCTCTGTAGGCGTAGGCCAAGCCCCAGCACGTTGCCATGATTTGTCCCTCTCTGGTATAACCAGGACGACAGCACACCTCGTTTCAGTGTTTTACTCGTTTTTCCGGATGTTGCACTTGTTCAGGGGTGAAGTTCCAAAGCACTGGAGGGGCCCACTGGCCTAGATACTTGCCCATAATATCCCACACACCCTGCCACTCATGACTGTCCAGCCTCAGGGAAAATCTCTTGGTGGTCCTCCTATATCGTCGTCTAAGCCTAGACCAGATTTGAACCCGATACTGCTTAACTTTCGAGATCAGACAAAAAAGGATGTTCCCAGGGTGGGATGGCCGTGGGTAAAACACACTCCGTATGTTTGCCAACATGCTGATCCCCAGCACAATCAGCAGGCAGGTCTCAAGGGTATTCAAAGGCCATCTAAAACCTTCAGAACTCTCAACTGCTGTTGCAAATAGGCTGGTGGGGGAGCAGGGGGTGTAAGGGAATGCCTCCTTCGTAAGTTGACCCCCCGAGGAGAAAAAAAAAGATATGCAACTGCTAAAATATTTCATTATATACCTCCCAAAGTATAGAGGGGATGGCCACGCTGGAAGCACAAACCAGACCAGTTTCCTGATCAATGAGTCTATTGTATTACAAGTCATTACCATGAAGTACAGTGAAACAAGAACCTTAGCCCAGGCCTCCCAGCCGATAAACACTAAAACAGCAAATAGTGGCTGTAAGTAAGGTACAACATGCTGAAACTCTGAGATCAAGCGCATCAAGTCTGAGAGCCAAATAATCACCATTGTGACGAGTAGTAACAATGAATGCTTATCACAAATATGATTAGACACACTCTGGTCAGATCTGTCATTATCTCAACCCTTCGAGCCCCATGTTGGGCGCCAAAAAGAACTGTCGTGGTTTGAGCCCAGCCGGTAACTCAGAACCACACAGCCGCTCGCTCACTCCCCCCCTTCTTCTTCCCCCTGCTCCCGGAGGGATGGGGAGGAGAATCGGAAGAATGTAACTCCCACGGGTTGAGATAGGAGCAGTCCAGTAACTAAGGTATAATACAAAACCACTACTGCTACCACCAATGATAATAATGATTAGTGAAATAACAAGGGGAGAGGATACAATTGCTCACCACCCGCCGACCGATACCCAGCCCGACCCGAGCAGTGATCTGGGCCTTCCAGGTAACTCCCCCTGGTTTATATACTGGGCATGATGTGCTGTGGTATGGAATACCCCTTTGGCTAGTTTGGGTCAGGTGTCCTGTCTCTGCTTCCTCCTGGCTTCCCCTCCTCCCTGGCAGAGCATGAGAGACTGAGAAAGTCCTTGGTCGGAGTAAACATGACTTAGCAACAACTAAAACCATAAGTGTTATCAGCGTTGTTCCCAGGCTGAAAGTTAAAAACACAGCACTGCACCATCTACTAAGAAGGAGAACAATGACTGCTATAGCTGATTCCAGGACAGGCTGCTCTGAATCTCTCTTCCACCCAACCTGTAGCAGTGCCTGGGATTGCCCCAACACAGGTGTAGGATTGCACTTGGCTTGGTTAAACTTCATAAGGTTGGCATCGGCCCACCTCGCAAGCGTGTCAAGGTCCCTCTGGATGGAATCCCTTCCCTCCAGCGTATCAACCAAACCACACAGCTTGGTGTCGTTGGCAAACTTGCTGAGGGCGCACTCAATCCCACTGTCCATGTCGCCGACAAAGATGTTGAACAGGAACGGTCCCAACACTGATCCCTGAGGGACACCACTCGTTACAGGTTTCCAACTGGACATCGAGCCATTTACCACAGCTCTTTGCGTGCGGCCATCGAGCCAGTTTTTTATCCACTGAGTGGTCCATCTATCAAATTAACGTCTCTCCAGTTTAGAGACAAGGATGTCATGCGGGACAGTGTCGAACACTTTTGCACAAGTCCAGGTAGATGACGTCAACTGCTTTGCCCCTGTCCATCAGCTCTGTGGCTCCATCATAGAAGGCCACCAAATTGGTCAGGCAGGATTTCCCCTTAGTGAAGCCATGTTGGCTGTCACCAACCACCTCGTTGTTTTTCATGTGCCTTAGCATGCTTTCCAGGAGAATCTGCTCCAAGATTTTGCCAGGCACAAAGGTGAGGCTGACTGGTCTGTAGTTCCCCGGGTCTTCCACTTTCCCCTTCTTGAAAATGGGGGTTATATTACCCTTCTTCCAGTCATCGGGAACTTCACCTGACTGCCATGATTTTTCAAATATGATGTGCCCAAGAAAGGGATGCAAGTCAGAGCCTGCATCTCTCTTTGCTCTGACACCGTGTTATGGCTGAGAGCAACAAGCTGCATTAGCCAAGCACAGGGAAGGACACAAACCGATGCTCCCAGAGTGGGAGAGCAGCCAAATCCCATCCCATGGGATGTCCCCTGGCAGCAGGCTCAGCAGCACTCGCTGGCCCCGTTTGCTCACCCCACGGTGAAGATCTCCACGTAGTGCCGCATGAACTCCCGGCGCTCGGTCATCTCCTTGTCCTGGCCCAACTTGGTGCTCTGGCTGGAGGAGAAGGACTCGTTGGAGGAGGAGCGGTGGTATCATCTGCCCCAGTGCTGGGGAGAGTTGCCCATGTCATTCTTGCTGTCTGCTGACTCGGTGGCATTGCTCTCCTCCCCAGCCATGTCCCCCGTGTCCCCCAGGTGCCCATTGCCATTGGGGGCAGAGGGCTCCGAGGGGATGCAGGTGGGTGTTTTGGTGTCAAAGTCGATGAGGTTCCCTACAGGCGCATTCAGGGGGACCTGCTCTGCTCCCTGTGCTGGCAGCCAGGACACGCTCCCTGTTCTATCAGGGCTTAAGCCGTGTCCTCCTCAAGGCACAGCTGTGTTACCCTGACACTGCCCAGCCACTTGCAGGCAGAGAAGTTACAGCCTCTGCAACGTAATAAAAGTTATTCCCTAGATACTAGGCCCCAGCATCAATCTGCAGGGCTGGCCATAGGCAGGACCCTTCGCCTTCCCCAGGCCAGCATTAACCCACATGGGTCACTCTACAGACCCAGCTCATTCAGCCTTAATAATGGAGCTGTTTCAAGACAATCTGAAGCCCAGCAAGCTCCCACCTTGCCTTGCTTTGCAAAGAGCCCTTTCTTCCTGCTGCCATCAGACACCAGATGGCAGCTCCCCATTTGCCTGGACTTCAGAAGGGAATTAAATGTCTCTTGAACAGACCTGCACTGCGTAAGACCAGCTTTTGTGCCAAGCAGCAGCTTCTTCTTTAACATTTGCCAAGCAGTATAGCTTTCACTGCCCCCCCTGCCATGCACACACATACCCAGGGAGCCCTGAAACTGGAACTGTTTATTCTGCAATTCCAGTTTTCACCTGGCAAAATTTCACATTGGGATGCTGGTGGCCAGGCTGTATTTTGGACATGAGCTCCCCTGCCCCAAAACCACTCATCCCCCCATTCCCACAGGAGACACTGTCTCTAGCCTCCACTGCTGGGTTCATGGTTAAAGATGCAGTCTTTTGCTGATGGAGCCCAGGGACCCGCAGGGCACCCAGGGACCCTCCATCACACCCCAGGAGGATGAATGCATCCAACCTACAGGCTGAGTTTAAAGCAAGGTCTGTGTCCTCCCAGCAGGAGATGGGGAAAGAGAATGGATTAAATCTCAGCGGGGAGGACCATGCCAAGGCCTGTCCTCATGTGGGGTTACAGCGGAGCTGATGTCCCTCGGATGCTGCCCTCCCTTCCTGCCCTTGCTTTTACTTGCACCCAGGAGCCTCAGCGCTCCTTTGTCAGCAGCATCCGGTGAGGCTGTGTCTGGCGTGGCTGGCACACTGGGAATCAGCCAGAGAGGGCGACGCGGGGATGATGCGATCCCTCCCCCTGGAGCTCAGGCGCATCGCAGGTGCCCATGCAGGTACGCATGGCTGCACGCAGAGCCCGGCTTGCTGCCACGCTGCCTCGGAGCAACGGGAAGGGAAAGAGCTCATTGTGCAATTCCGACACAGTTTTCATGGCCGGCCGAGCGCGGGCATCTCTCAAGAACTGTGATGGCCCCTTTCCCCTGCAAGAGCACTTGCCTTGCAGCAGGATCCCCACACTGAGCTCATCACCCCCCCAAAACAGCCTGTGCAAGCCACTGCACACACAGGCATCCAAATTATTAAGGAAAATTAAGTGGATTCCCCATCAAGAGAGTTCTCCAGCCTTTTCCATCACCTTTAACTGTTTTTTAAGCCTCCCCATCACTCAGAGCCCTGAAGATAGTGAGTTACCTGCTCTGCTCCTCCCCACATAAGCCACTCCAGGGACAAAAACCACCAATTGAGATCAGAGGGAGAAAAGCCCCAGTGGGGAGAAGAAACCAGGTGAGAGCAGCTGGTGCAGCGTGTGGCGGGACGAGGGCAACACTTCAGGGAATTATTGCTCACTTGGAGGGCAGCACTGCTGGAATCCAGCTTCTCCCCTGACACCGTTGGAGAAAAGTTTCCAGGAATTTCATAGCAAGAGATGGAAGAGAGGGAAAGGGCAAGACCCCATGGAGAGATGTCCCAGAGGGGGTGTTACATGCCTGAGTAGCAATTTTGGGGTGCTCACAGTGACAGGGAGTCTCTGATACAAAGAGAAGCAGTAGAGGAGGCCACTAACCCCTCCACCCCCACCCTTGCCATGCTCTGTCAGGGCATCTCAGCACTTCCAAAGGACCCTGTCACTTGGCCAGCCACTGTCCACATTAACCCAATGGGCTCTCTCTAAAGGAGGGTGCTTTGGGGGAGCAACAGCCCCCCCAGCTCTGCAGCACTGCCCAGGCAATGCCACGCACCCCATGACAGCAAGGGGAGGCTAGAAACCCAGAGCAGAGCCCCTTTTTGTACTCCTGTATCCAAGCATCCCACACGGGCAGGGAGGTGGCGATCGCTGACCCAGCACACCCCGGAGGACCAGCAGCAACAGCCAGTCCTGCTCTGCTACCCATGGGGAGCAAAAACCAGGCTTGGTTGTAACAACAGCATCTTCTCCCCCAGGAGATGCTGTGGGGGGATGGCCCAAGAGCAGCAAATTGCATGAACCCAAAGAAATATTGCTGGGACTGGTGCTGGGACTGCACCATCCCCAGCAGAGCCTGGCCAAACCCAGATGCTGCTGCATAAGGGCACTCTTGGAAGAGTGTCAAAAGCCTCCGCATGGCTTTTCAGTCCTTTCAAGTTACACAGGAGGGAGAGAGATGGGTGAGTCACTCCTGCCATGGAGCGTTCTCATCCGGAGAGCTCAGAATGTGCCAGTTAGCATGGAACTGCTCAATGCCCCGTCCATCCCCATGCAGAGGGGATGCTGCCCACACCACACACATAGCAGCAGCAGCAGCCCACGGAGGAAACAACCCATTTGTGACAGAAAGTTTGAGCTCAGCAGAAATCCAAGTGTGTTACTAATTGCCTGTATGTAAAAACATATCCCAGATCCCCAGTTTTTATATAATACCATGGTGAGGGGTTTTCTGCCTTCCCCTGGTTGGGTTTTCATGTGGATGTCTGATCATTAAAGCATGACTTGCAGGTCGTGGGTTTTTATCTTCTGCTGTCGACCTGGGGTTTGCACTGGAGTACAGGAGATAAAAACCCCTGGAACACACCAGCACACATGCCCCTGGTGCTGAACAAAACCCAGCCTCTGGCACTGGGATGGGAGATGGGCAGTTTTGTGCTTGCTCCACCTGCTTTGGTAACTCACAGCCCTCCCCAGGAATGATTCACCTTATTGAGGAGAGGCCCCAGGGTGCCAGGAGAGCATCCACCATGGGACTTGGCCATGGCACACTGCCTGGGCTGGAAGCAGCCAAGGACCAGGGCAGCCCGTCTCCACCAAGGTTGGAGTTATGGACCCACCTGCACCCATATGAATCATAGAATAGTAGAATGGTTTGGGTTGGAAAGGACCTTAAGATCATCTAGTTCCAACCCCCCTGCCATGGGCAGGGATGCCTCACACTAGGCCAGGTTGCTCAAAGCCTCGTCCAACCTGGCCTTGAACACTGCCAGGGATGGGGCAGCCACAGCTTCTCTGGGCAACCTGTGCCAGCGCCTCAGCACCCTCACAGTAAAGAACTTCTTCCTTATATCTAACCTAAACTTCCCCTGTTTAAGTTTGAACCCATTGCCCCTTGTCCTATCGCTACAGTCCCTAAGGAAGAATCCCTCTCCGGCATCCTTGTAGGCCCCCTTCAGATACTGGAAGGCTGCTATGAGGTCTCCACGCAGCTTCTCTTCTCCAGGCTGAACAGCCCCAATTTTCTCAGCTTGT
Organism: Strigops habroptila; assembly: GCF_004027225.2. NCBI lineage: Eukaryota > Metazoa > Chordata > Aves > Psittaciformes > Psittacidae > Strigops > Strigops habroptila. Next base: position 16,050,531 of record NC_044301.2, read on the forward strand.
CTTCATATGGGATGTGCTCCAGCCACCTTAGCATCCTCGTGGCCCTCCTCTGGACATATGAGAACATATGAGATGTTCAAGACTTTCCAAGCAGCTTGTGGAAACATCTCCATGATGGTGTCCCCCCCCAAACACCCTCATGGGGGAGTGACCCCTCCCTCCAGCTCCATCCCCAGCTGGGAACCATCTCCCATTGCTCCCCACGCTTGCAGCTGCATCCATCCTCCAGCACCCACCTCCCTCCATGGTGCGTTTGCAGAGAGCCTGTGGGCACCCACAGACCCACCTTGGACCCCAGCTGCAGCATTGGTGCACAGAAAGCTGCCTCTGCCCCCGACTGATGTGGATATTCATCACTCCATCCCCCTTTTCACAGACAAAGACTCTGGGGGTGGCTGTGTCTGTCACACACTTAAAGTGGCCAATTTTCCTTCCCTGATCCCAACACAGTATGACTCCAGCAGTAGGTGGGTGCCGTGAGACAGCCAAGCTGACATCTGCCAGGCTGGTTCTCCAGCACCAGGAAGGAGGCAGAGAGGAGGAATCGGTGCTGAGCAGAGGGTGACATCCCCACCTACCATGCAGCTACAAGGGGAAACACTTCTTCTGTGGAAGTTACTAAGGTATTGGGCAATTTTTTACTTCACAGCCTTGAGCAAAAAGCAGCCCAGGAGAGTGGGGCTGGGCACAAAGCACAGGGGAAGGCGCTGACAGCTCCAGAAAGGAGATGGGGTTTTGAAGACAAAAGGATGTGATGCAAAATCCCACTATAAGGAATGGGGGCTGTGGCTGCAGCCTGGGCAGGGCCATGCCCATGAGCACACCCAGAGCACAGCAAAAGCACATGGAGTGGGACAGGGGCAACAAGACACTTCCACACCACAGAGCCATTTGCATAATGCTAGATTAATTCACATTAAAAAGACTCACAACAGTATGAAACCATCCAAGCCCTAAGGGGATACTCGCTCTCCATGATCTCATGGGTAAGGGACTTGGTTCAGACTCACAAGACAAGATGTTGGGTTTGTGGTGCTTATCTAGCTGTTTCCTCCCTTGCCCTCTCAGAGCCCAGATCACCCTCCCATGGCCACCCAACACCGTCTCCCCTGTGCCCAGCTCAGGAGCTCCTGGCTGCTCACTGAGCCCTCAAACCCAACACCCCAACGTGAGCATACAACACAACAGCATGTTGCAACACCAAGTATAGTTGCAACATGGCTGCTTAAAGCCTAAATAAGCTGTTCTTCAGACTGGCCCTCTGCAAATCCTTCCTAATCCAATCTGGTTTATGGCATTAAATTGGACCCTCCCATACTGAACACCTCTATTTGCACAACAGTTGGGAAAATCCTCTTGTTTCCTTATTCCTGGTTGAATCTCTAATGCAGAGGTCACCAGAGCTTCCTTCTCCTCGTTTAGGAAAGTGTCTAAGGACAGGGATCTGCCTGCACTTCCAGCTTCACACCCTGCTAGCACATCACATCCGTGGCACACCACCAGTCAGGGCATGGGAAACCTCCCTCTGCACTGACTGTAACCGAGCTGAACACAGGCAGGTGCTGCCGAGCACCTTCCCCTTTGCTGGGTGTTTATGTGGTTTAAAACACAGGGTTTTCTTCACCTTAACCAGACACAGGGGAAAAGCTGAAGGGGATGAGCCCTGTGTTGATCTCCAGCTTTTCCAGTAAATCGTGGCTGGGATCCAGGTGACAAAATGAGCCCCAAACCACAGCAGTTTGGTGTATTATCCACATAGAGCAGAAGATGCCAGAGCACACGCTCCCCACCTCGGTTCGGGTGATGCTCTGCCCTCCCTGAGGTCACCCCATGGCTGGACCCACATCAGGGGGACATGACTGCACAAGCCAACTGCCACTTACCTCTCCACTGAGCAAAGTAGAGATTGCCATAAGCTGTCAAAGACACATACCTCCTTGATGCTAACTTCTTTAAGGAGGAAAAAGCCTCTCCGTGTCTCCCTGGGATCCTCAGTTAGCAAACATCTGCCACAGCACATGTGTTAGGAAAGCTCAGCAAGGGAAACAGGCATCAGCTAATTAGGACGAAGGTGTTATAATTACCCTCAGCCTCCATGTAATCTGCAGAGTGCTGGAAAGTTATGCCATGGGAAAGGAAAGCAGCAGAATCTATTTATAATTCTTTCCCAGGGAGATGCAGATGGCCAGGCTGACTTGAGAAAGGGTTGGAGCAATGGCAGCAGCCAGCAACAGAGGTGGCTGGATGCATCCCAAAGCCTGGAGTGTGAGCTCAAACCCATGCAGCCCCCTGTGAGGCTGTGCCTGCGAAGGGAATACACCCATTTAATTTTGTCCTTGTGTAAAGCTGAGTCTGCAGGTCCCTGACCCATGGCCAGGACCCCCAAGTGTTCAAGGATTAACCCAAATCCCAAAGAGTTGATGGGATGCCCTGAAGCAGCTGCTCCGGTGCCCCAGTCCCCATCTCCCACTGCTCCAACTGCAGCACAAAGCACCTGCAACCCAGCCGGAGGGGGGAAGGCAGCTTTATTTCTCCCTGACATTTAATAACCTTTATCGCCCTCCGAGCAGCAGTTTCCCACTCCAAGAGCCGGCAGCATGGCTGATTTTCCTCCAGGCTGGAAACGCTTTAAAGCCTGGCAACCATCCCATCTCCCACCTTCTACCACCAGCGAGAAACCCCAAAAGGTTCAAAAGGCACAAAACAGAAGGAAACATGGCGGGAAGCAGTAGCCCTGGATGCTGGGGCCAGGCTGGCTCCTCCGGAGCTCACTGCAAACCCTGCAGCTCCCAGCTTCATCCCACAGAATTTCCTGTTATTCCTGGTTATTTTCCAGCACTGAGCTCGTACAAAAGGTGCCATGGCTGCAGCAGAGCATCTGACCCACTGGCTGAGGTAGTTATTAGGTGAGGGGGAGAGCTGCTGACAACTCGCAGGAGGCAAAAGGAGAAATTAATGGTGCTACAATTCCCACTGCCTCTGTCATTAGGAAAAGAAAATGCATTCGAGCATCCTCACTCAAATGCACAATGTAATTTGTTTCAAGTTTAATATCATTTTCTTTCCCAGAGATGGGCTGAAGCTGGGAAAAGTCTTCAGTTTTATCTGTCATGCTTCATGGCAGATGCAAAGAAAAGGAAAGGATTAGCAGAATTTTATAAAGGGAAAAACTCATCTAAACCTGCACAGTGTTGCTGCTGCAAGAGGCAACTGGCCACTAAACTGTTACAGACATTATCACCCTGAGCTGCTTGCTAATAAACCAGCTCAAATTAGCTCAATATTCTTAACATGTCTTTAATGGAGGATGTGGGTAAGGTTTTCTCCTACCCACCAAACTCTGCACCACTAAAACTGCCTGACATCACTGTGCTCCTGCATGAGGCAGTGGCATCGCCTTACCTGAAAGCATCAGTTTTGGGGCAGGACAGGAAGAGGAGGAGAGGGGAATCCCAGTTTTATCTGGGATTTAATCCTCTCCTCAAGCCCTGGGTTTTGCACAAGGAGATTAGGAATTTTCCCCAGCCTGGCTCATGGTGTTTCCTCCTCGGGGCCTCTTGTTTGTGCAGGAGTCTGCAAATGTTTCCTCTTCCTGGCGCCACAAAACAGGGAGCAGCCTGGAGCATCTGCATCCATGACTCCCCCAAACCCACAAAACACCACAAATTAAGGCATCAGATCTGCTCAGCTCAGCCCCCCAAAAGCTGCAGAGCTCCCCTGCACCTTCTGCTTCTGGCTTTTAACCCAAGAACACAGCCAGGCCACCAGCCTTGTCATGCTACGCAATTTAAATCAGGTTTCTTGGCACTGCCGGAATAGAGAAATAATAAAATACAGACCTGGTGGTCCCATGGCAGCAAAATCGCTGGGCTTTTTCTCCAGGGCTGGAACAAGGAAGAGATAAAACACACTTGCTCCAGAGCACAGCAAACAACCACTTATCACCACATTAGCAGCCTCGAGGCTATTGCACAGTTGCAGGAAAAGTATTATTCCTCCCCACTTGTGGTAAAGTTTCTATTTTGGGCCCTTCTGTCACACCAAGCTGCTGCCTTCACCTGCACTGGGCTAGGAAAGCAGCCAGCCCCATAGCCCCCAGGGACCCCTGCAAAGCCCATTTCCTCCAATGCTGCCAGACTCACCAGCAAAGAACTAAACTTTTGGTAAACTAGAGGTAGTTTTTTGTTAAAGCTGTGGATTCCTTGCAGTTCATCTTGGTTTGATTATTTTGTTTGGTTGGTTGGTTGGTTGGTTGGTGTTCTTTTTCCCTTGAAATGGTTTGTTTCCTGGGAAATCTCCCCAACATGCCACCCTGCAGCAGGCCATGTTGTAGCATTGCCACCACCAGCCCAGATTTGCAGAGGGAGTTAAATCAGGGTGGCTGAAATGCATCCACTCGCAGATGCCGAAGGGCATCGAATGCTGCGAGCCTGGGCTGGCTGTGGCAGGGAGGCAGCTCTGCCCTCACTGCTGCTGGGGACCCTGTCCCGGAGAGCAGGCACCAGTTTGGGGATAGTTTGATGCTGGGGAGGGTTCAGCCAGGGCTACCAGAGGGTTTGGGGCTGGCACTGGTGTGCTGGGGAATGCTCTCCTGGCTCAGAGGGGAGATACCCAAAGGGCAGCTGCAAAAAGCCAGACTTTGTGCTGGGCTTTCCAATGACACTTTAGGGGGTTCAGGATGGAAAATGGGGGATTCTCTGTCCTCAGGGGGGACAGAAAAAGCTGCAACTGATCTGACCTGGTGCTGGTGACAGCCCTGCATGGTGGATGAGAGCCTGCCAGGTCCTTCTGCCAACACATCTATGACACTCTCCTCTCTGCACCACATTTTCCTTGGCCAGAGAGAACAGATCCATTCATTTTATCTCTGCTGGTTCCACTTCCCAGATCTCATCAGCGAGCCTTGGTTGCAGAGCTGCCACCACGCCGCTGCAATGCCCAAATCCAAACATTAAATACAGCAAAGCACAACATTTTTGATAATTATGTTCTGTAGAATGGTGGGATCTGTAATTGAGGGTGAAATTACATCCACGGTACATTTCAGTACTGGAAATAGCATAATAAATTAGCTCAGCTTTTTCCTGGTTGACTCAGCTAATCCTTCAGATGCCAATAGACGGATTTGATTGTATTGTCTTTCCTTGGGCTCAGTCAATACCAAGGCCAAGTCATGGCAGCTGCACAAGATATATACAGAGCTGCTGCCTGCAATATATAATCTGCCCTTATTTCTGGATGCACCACAGCTTGGCAGCAGAGCTGAACAGAGGCTACTCCTGCTCTGATTTATTAATATGGATTGCATTGGTTAAGCCATTAGGAGTGGTGATGAAGCAATTCAGCATACATCCTGAATGGCAGCTTGCCTCATTTGAAGCCCACTCTGCAGAACATTCTCTCTGTGTCTTCTCCCTGCAATGCTGTTCATACAGGGAAGATTATATTAAGGCTTTGTCTGTAATGCTGTAATTCTACCTTGTCTCCCTGAGCCCTCTCAGATGTAAAACAACCCAGCTGCAGGCAAGGAAAGGGTTGCAAAAGGAGATTGCAGAGGGCTCGCACCCATGCCCAGTGGGAGAAGCTGAGATCCCACCCAAGAGGCTTAAAGAAAAGCATTAAATCTGCTCAGACCCCAGTGAAGACCCTGCTCTGGCTGTTTGTGGTGCTGCCCCAATGCCTCCATCCACCCCAGGGGGTTCAGGGATGCCCTGGTCAGGGTAGCTGGGGTGGGGGGGACCTGTCCCACTGCTCTGAGGGCAGCACTCCCACACCCCCTGGGAGCAAAGCACTCGAGATTTACCATCATGGCCACAGCTCGCTGAGAGGCTGAGCATCATTCCCCAGGAAAGCCCAAACCTGTTAGATCCCTCTTCCATGGTCTTATTCCCTGTTCTCAGCTCAGCATGTCCCAGCCCCCTTCCACAGAGCTTTGTACCAGCATGGAGTAAGAAACAGGCTGTGCCCAGCAGGCCTCGCTGTGCAATTAGAGAAAAAGAGGGAGAAGAGAATTGTATGTACAATGAGAGCTTGGGTACAGCCTCTGCTACCTTGCTCCCAGCTGCCTGCCATCTCTAAGCCGTATTTTTCCCCATAGCTACCTTATCTGCTTGTTTTGGACAAGAGGAGGCTACCCCCAGCTGGTGATCACCTCCAGCTGCCCTTGTGTCAGGCACCATGCAGTAGAAGGCCAATTTGGCACCTTCTCCTTAACAAACCAGCACAAGTCAAGATGTGGTCATGGATGAATCAAATGCGTTATCCATGCTGGAGCCTTTGGGAATGGTCCTAGCAAGGGCAGGTTTCTCCTCTCTACAGCAAGCAAGATGCTCAGAAAGGAGCACAAATAATATCCAGGACCTCTCCTTTCTAGAGTGGCCATCCCCCTCCTCATTCATTTTTAATTAGCAGCAACATGCAAGGGGCTGAGCTAGGCAGTGTGAGCACTGCTGATGCAGTGACAGATAACGGGAGCTTGCCTCCTCCAGTTAGGATTAAGGGATATCAGGCAGCTAGCTGCAAATCACCCTCCTAATATGCTGGGAGCAAGGGTGGGATAAATGCACCGCAGCAGGCAACAAGGTCACTGCCAGAAGGACACTTGTTCTGGGCCTCGGGTATTATGGTAATGAGGGTTGAGGGACACAGGGTCAAATGAAGTTCCATGAGAAGAACGGTGACTGCAGGCACTAGGGTGAGCTGTGGGACCTGCCCCAGCCTGTGACTAATTTGGAGGTGAGGGGTGAGAAGGTGAAAAAAAGCCCCAGGGAGAAGCCAGCCATCGAGAAGAACATTTGCAAGAGAGGTGAAACATGAAGGCTGACAGGGAGAGAGGGATGGGAGTGAACTTAACACATAAATTTAAAGCAGCTGCATCCTCCCTGGTTCAGGGATGGCACAACATGTTCACAGTAGCTGAGGTGGGTTTGGCAAGCGACAGACTGTGCTGATGGGAACCGGCTCACTTGGGACCCAGTGGGGAAGGGCATGTTGGTGGGTGAGCAGGAAAGATGCTCCAGCTTGCACTTCTCCCAGTCCGACCCCAGAGCAGCCCATGGGCCCCAATGGCAGACCCAGCCCCAGTGGAACATTGTCATTCTGGCTCCGCCCAGCCTGGATCCTGCCTGCACTGGGAGATGTCCCAGCAGCCTGGACTGATGGACAGTGGGACAGAGCAGGCAGCAGGGGAGGAAGTGCATCAAATGAGGTGCTTATTGAATAATCCAGAGGGAGCTGATGGCTGGTGGCTGCAGAGTCCCATTGCCCTCTCAGCCCTTTGCATTGGCGTTCTGGTTTACCCCGTACTGCGTTCGCAGAGGTCAGCACTTCCCACTGGGTGGAGTTGGGCCAGGCATCTTCCAGGTGCGGCTGCTGGCAAAGTTGCACACCAAGGTCCACAGGTCCCCCTGCTCCCCGGCAGCAGGCTGGGGCAGAAACGGAGGGCAACGGCAGAGCACCCTATGGGTGCTGAGTCCCTGTGGGTGCCCCCGAGTGTCCCCACCAGGGGTATGGATGCCCCAGCGGTCCCCAGTCCCGTCGGTGCCCGGTCCCCGGTGAGATGTCGCACACGTGTCCGTGCCCAGTCTCTGGGCGCCCCCTGGCGGACGCGGAGCAGCACAGTCCGGCCCAGCAGCGGCTGCCGCGACCCTGGATCCGGGGAGGGTAATTCCCAAAGCGGGGTTCAACAGGGGCGTTGTGACATTAAATCCCGGGTCCCAAGGGAGCAGGAGCTGGCAGTGAGCAAGCCAGATGGTGACAGCTCTAAGGAACCGCAGAAAGAGCTCATTAATCTTTAATTAGCCACGTAGAGCTTGTTACTAAGTAACCTTTTGCACTGGGAAGAGGAGAAGAAACAAAGTCCTGCTGGGAAGGGGGGTGAGTAAAATACACACCAAATTGCTCATCATTCTCCCAGCCTGCGCACCAGGGAGAGATGCAAAGAGGAGAGGGCACACACAGGTTTGGACAGCCGAACACTCCCCCAGTTGGTTTGGAAACTGGGAAACAGCAGCCCTTGGAGCACAAAGCGAGGTGGGTAAGGTTCCTCCCTCTTCCCCTGGTCCCTGGACTCAACATGGAGCCCAGCCTCTGACGCAGCCCCTCCTGCACCAGGAGGGAAGGCAGATGCTGTTCCCCTCTCACAGGGAGGAAAGAGCTCAGGGTAAACTAGATAGCTGATAAGCACAGAACAGTGAGAAATTCCAACCCTTCCAAGTGGCACTGAATAAAAGCTGCTGTTCCCTCCCATTTCTGGGGGAGCAGGGAGATCAGACAGAGTGCAAGACAGTATTTCACACAGCTCAAGGGTGCTGATGCTCTGGATAAGTTTACATGACATCTGAACCAAGCACAGTTTGGCTTGCCAGGCCAGTTGGCATGAGAATCCAGGTGGGCCTAGCAGTGCATGTCTTAAACCAGCCAAAAATAAAATCAGCATTGGGCAGAAAGGCAGAAGAATTGCGCTGAGAGGGAATAGCAAAACCTGATGCAGCTTCCACACCCCATCCTTACCCCATGGTAAGGTCTGCAGCTGCTGCCAGGAGTTGGACTCACACAGAGAACTGGTTTTCAGGCACATACTTGCAGTATTGAGAATGGAGACCTACCTTCCTTCCTGGCTGGAACCAACAGCCCTCTGACTCTGTGTTAGGGCACCAAAGCTTTGCTGGTTTTAGAAACAAGCCATGTAGGAATCAGCAGCATCACCACAAATGGCAGTGGTGGCCCCTTTGGTGGAACAGAGATACGGCCCTAAGAGGAGACTAAGACCCAGCTGCAAACACAGTCCCCAAGCCAGTGTGGGACATGCCTGTTCACAGCAACCATCTCCATCTGCCCAGAGGGAAAAATCTACCCTTGCATGGCTGCGGTTTCTAAGCTAACAACTATGGGACAACCCCCTTCCTGTTCTACAGTTAACAGCCTATAACCAGCCCTGACACTTGGGACTTTACCCCAGCAGATGAAAAAAGCAGTTCATCCATCACCAAGCCGGGAGGAGGAATGCACTTGCTGAGGAACATCTCATCCAGGTCATGGATACCTCCTCACTCCTTGTCCAGGGGCTGCAGCAAAGTAGGTGAGCGAGGCTTAGCCCCGTACTGCCTCACTCCTCTCCAGGAGGTGTTAAGCTACCTGGCACTGAACCTTCACATCTCCTTGTACCTTCCTTGGAAGGAGAGGGAAGGTTGCAAGCCAGCATTTGAGAGGTGCATGTGGTTGGTATTCAGAAATGCTGCTACTTGAGAAACTACATTTGTGCTCCTTGAAGGCCAAACATATGGTAGGAGTTACTGCATGTTACACCATTTTCCCTTGCTAAGGCTTGAACGACTGTGTGATTATATAAAGAACACTTCACATAAAAGAGTGGAGTCAGATGTGCCTTTAGCACCAGAAAATTAACTCGTGGCATTAGGGGAAGGTGGTGGTGGTAAAAAAACAAACAGGGGAAAAGGAGGAGGTCACATGTTCAGTGAACTGCACTTGAGGAGCTCTAACTGCACGCTCTGGCCTTGATTAACTGCCAGCACTAAGGCAGAGCCATTTCCAGATTAGAAATTCATGTGTCAACTTTGGTAGTTTAGTGCTCCATGGCCAAGGTTTGTTCTTAAAAATAGTAATAATCCACAAAAAAAAAAAAAAACCCAACTAAAAAAAACCCAACCCAACTAAATTCAGGATTACCATGTGCTTACATGCTTCCTTTTGGAAAGGGAAAGCTGTGGCTCAGAGGGCAGAAGGACTTGGTCAAGGGCTCAGGTTGTTAGTTCTGCCAGCCTCAGCATCTGCTGTTGGAGGGAGCTGGGCACCATGGACACCCCTGGGTAGATGCAGGGGGTGCAAACAGAAAACAGGAACAAGAGAAGAACTGGGATTTTGCAGCATAGTGTGTGGGGGTGTGTGCCTCACATCTTCAGGAAATCAGTTCAACTGCTCACCAATTATCCAAACAAGGGAAAATTAATTCTTATCATGTGGTGGAAGACAGGCTGCTGCACATCAGGAGGCTGGAACTCATTTCTTACTTTCCTTTGGAACAACAGAGGAAAAAGCAGCAAACAGAAGTAAGGTCACAAAACTTTGCTTTTTATTATTTGAAATTGGAAAAGGCTCCTTAGGTAACAATGATAGAATCATAGAATAGTTGGGGTTGGAAAAGACCTTAAGATCATTGAGTTCCAATGCCCCTGCCATGGGCAGGGACACCTTGCACTAAACCATGTCACTCAAGACTCCATCCAGCCTGGCCTTGAACACTGCCAGGGATGGAGCATTCACAACTTCCTTGGGCAACCCATTCCAGTGCCTCACCACCCTCACTGTAAAGAACTTCTTCCTTATATCTAATCTAAACTTCCTCTGTTTAAGTTTGAACCCATTACCCCTTGTCCTACCACTACAGTCCCTAAGGAAGAGTCCCTCCCCAGGTGTAAAAGTAACACACACATTTTGCTCAGCTTTCTGATACCTGGGATGAAGTAGGCAAAGTGTTGCAAAGTCACATCTGGCTTTTATCTAGCCTGTTCCTCTCAAACCCACAAACAGGACAGGCAAAACTCAGGCAAGTTGTTTAAACTACAGTTATCATGTTCCACAGGGATACTTGTGGCATGAAACCAAGGTGTTTGATGTCAAATGGCATTTCAGAAAGAAAAGCTCATCTTTTCCTCTGCATGAAGCAAGGATATGATGTTTCACCTTCATTTTTAAGAAGTATAGAGACTTATTTATACACAAAGTCTACAGGAGATGCCTAGATTAATCTACTGGTGTCATCTTGAAGTAGTGAGTGCAAAATACACATGGAAACAGGGATGTAGGAGTATTAATAAATGAAAAAAGTGCAGATTGCTTTAATTAAGCTAATGAACACAGTTGATCTGAGTGCTCTTTTCCTCAAAAATTAAAAACACTGCAATCCAAACAAAGAACAGAATCATAATTCAGCACGTGCACACAAAAAAGGTCAGTGGCACTCTCAGTTTGGTAACTTATCTTCTACTCCACCGCCTGATCACACATCTCAAATCTTTCACTGTCCAACTGGTAAGTTACACTGTCTGTCTGGCCTGCAGTGAAGGCCAGCATGCAATCCTTTGGCAACTGAATGCAACAGAAGATTATTGGCCACGTGAGCAACCAGCTACAAGACAGAGTTAATATATTATCATTTCCTAAACTAGCAAGTTAAGATTATACAACCCAGTTCCACACAACACCCAACACTCCCATTAAGTTCCACTAGTTTTAAATTAATAAAAAGCAATAAAAAGTCATCCTTGTTTAAAAGTAAACATTGAGCCAGCTGCATTTTGTTTCTTTCCTGGTAGCTTATGCCTCCAAGCACACTTGCACATGAATTTGCTCTCTCCCCAGTACGATTTTCCTACATCATTGCCACCCGACCTCTGCTGTCCCATTCCAGAGTAGCCGTGGCAGTACTGTACTGTTCACTCCAGTGGGAAGCTGACAGCCAAAGTTACAAGTAATTCCATCCTTTTTCCTCCTCCTCAATAAAACAAAAAGCCTGACAAGTCTATGTGGACTGCAGTGAGTCTCCTACAACCACAATGCCCGATCACAGCACATTTATAGCTATGAAGTCAGGCCCAAGGCAAACAAACTGGCTGGATGAGGATCTTTGATACTTCTGTTTTCCAGCTGGCCAAACCCATGTGTTTTGACAACTCCAAAAGCATGATCTAGGAGCACAACACAACCCGAACACATAAGTCAATCACTTGCTTATTGCTCCTGAGCTAGAATTAAGCCTTAGGTCTTGTTGTGGCAATTAGGGCAATGCTGCTCTGCAACCTAATTGCAAGCGCTGTATTTATTCCAATAGGCTTCTGCCAAGAGAGTATTCCTACCCCTGACAAGTTGTTTTCCATCTTCCCCAGTATTTTCCACCCATCTGGGATCAAGAAATAAAGCCAATTGTCCCCAAGATTTTTCTACAGAGAGAACAGGACAAGGACATGTCAGCACCAAAAATTTATCACCATCTGCAAGGCACCACCACACATTATCCCTATCAACAGCTCACAGAATTATCCCAGCAAGCTGGACAAGTAGGGTTCAGGGAGCAGGCAGGGGATGCAGGGGGGTGGTACAGCTGGTACCAAACATGAACAAGTACAGCAAAACACTGTGCTGTTAGCACTGCTTCCACAGGTACCACGAGGAAAGGCAGGACCAGGGCTGCAGCTGCATCCCGCTTGGCCGATGTGCAGATCTGAACTGCCTGCTGCCAAATCTGGCTTCACTCCTCTTGCTCGTTCCCCTCTCCCAAAGCTTTCAGAACTGCAAGTTATAACCCCTCATCATGTTATTCTGCTTTTCTCTGAAAGCACTGATGTAGCCATGCACAAAGGAACCAGCAAAGGCACAGGAGCACCCAGAGCATTTATGCCAGTCTCTCCAAATTCACCATCTCAACAGCTTTCTTCACCCTAAGCCAAATCAGAGGGAATCTTCTGAAATGCCACAAAAGCCTGCCAGGCTTTGAGGAGCAGAAGGTGAGAAGAGAAGGCAGAGGAGGAGTATTAATATAGAATTTACTATCTTCACTGCCTTTGCTCTAGACAGAATAAAGCCACAGGGTATCAGCAGTTTTGCCTTTAATCAATCAGGACTAGCACACTCTGACACTTTAAGGCCAATCAGGTACAGTATAAATAAAAAGATGCTACTACAGGGGCAAAGCTGAGCCGTGAGAAGTTCCTGCAGGGGGGCATCAAGCCTCTGCAAAGCCCTTCTCTCCAGCCAGCCAAGCAGGTCTCGCCTTCGGAAAGGAGATCCTTAATGCTGCCACTGCAAAGGTTTGGAAGGGACAAGCTACAAGCAGAACTATCTTAGCCTGGAGAACAGCACAACCCAACAGGTCCTCACCCAAGTGACAAAGCAGACCCATATCCAGCACTGAGCAAAACACCAACTGCTATCCATGGGTTTGCATTCCCCAGCAAACTCCTGGGGAATTTAAGCCACAGGTGGTAACTACTAAAACATTTAATGACACATCAGCAGAGCATACCTACGCTGCCTTTACACACTCAGCCAACCAAACACAGCAGATTACAGGGAGGAGAGTGGCTACAGAGGCAGTGTCTGTACTTAGGAGACAGGGAGACAGTGAGGCAGGTCTCAGGCCAAGTGCTCACAGCGCATTCGATACAGTCTGGATTTTCAATCTTACTTTAAAAAAAACAAAAAGCAAACACTATTAAGTCAGTTACGTAAAACTTCAGGATTTGTATCTTTTTTTGGTGAGTGGGGACATTGAAAGAAGAAGGAATCCACAATGCAAATGGATCCATTTGCAGCTGAAATAGAACTAGTTTTAGGGACAAGTGATTTAAATGGCTGCCCAAGGGGACTTCTCTCATCCCTTTAGGCTGTTAGGGAGAACACAAAGCAGCCAACGTACTGGCTGCACCAGCCTAACAGCAAGCTCCAAGACAAACTGGCCACCAGATGCCAAACAAACTCCTAACGTCTTTAGGAATCCCAGAAATCTGCATCATCAAGCTGGAAACCTCTGTCTGTGAGATTAAGCATTAAGATTATGTTCTTCTTCTGTACACAGCTCGGCTGCCCAATTTTTGCTTCAGCTCACCTTCCTGCCCATGCACCAAGGCTCAGAGAACTACCACCCTTCCTCTCTCCCAGCCCTGCATAGTGGGGTCAGATCCAAGTCAACTCTTCCCTCTGCTGATGCCGACGGGAATGCCTCTAACAGGCTGCTCAGAAACAACCTACTTTTTATAGCTTATTCACTAGATCAGCAACCGCGCTTCACATCCTCACCTCTAACAGTGAGGCAGGTTTTTCACTACTGACAAAGCAGTAGGAAACAAAGGAAAAAGTGCCCCAAATCGCCTTCAAAATCCCGGAGGCTTGTAAAACTATATCCAAGGAGACAGGAATTAATCCTGCTCAAAGTCTCTGCTGGAGACTCAGTTCTCACACAGCTTGAGCAAACATTCAAGAGCCAGAAATGGCAAAAAGCCCTTGAGAGAGCAAGAATAAAAGCTGCTTGCAGCAAAACTAGGCAGTGACTGAAACTTCTCCACAGAATGGGCCTGAATCCTCCTGGCACAACACATGTACAGACACATTTACAAACCAAAACCCGCAGAAGATATAAAGGCAGAGTTTTGTTAGACACTGATGTGGCTGGTAGCAGGAAGAGAAGAAACCTGGAGTTTATCATCACATCCAGAGAGCAACTGTAACAAAGGATGTATTTTGCTTGTAACCAAGAGATTCCTTACTAACAGCTCTTTTCTCTCCACACAGGGGAGACCTGGGAAGGTCTCCTTTCCAGCAGAACTCAGGTCTGCCATACAGAATGAAGGTATCATAGAAAGAAATTAAGCCCAAGAGCTTTCTGTGGAAGCAGCAGTCCTCTTGGATGAAACAAGTGCGACTAGAAAGGGAACAGAAGGTTCCTATGAGAAGAGCAGCAGCATCCACCTGACAGCACCAACTGTAAAAGGCACCAGAACAAGCCACAGCAATATTAGGAGAATCCCTCATTGCTCCTTCAGAATATGTAGGGCAACCTGATACAAGAATGACACATAACTGGGGTCACATCAGTACTGGCAGTGTGGCACCTTCTGCTGCCTGTCACAGACAGGAGTCAGCAGGCTGCAGTTGGGCTTATTTCACAGTTGGTTTTCTTTTTTCTCCTTCCTTTCAGACCCACTTTAAAAGATCTGAGGTGAACCTTTCCGGTACAAAGCCGATTTGAATACACCAGCTTCTGCAATTTACACTCACTTCCAGTTCCATACTCAGCTCCTGTAAGAAAAAAGAATCAATCTCCTCCATGCTCAGGGAGACACTCAGACCTGGAGCCCCAGGGACAGCACATCCATCAAGCTCCAGAAGCCAGGGCAACACTACACACACTGTCATTTACAGTGTGAATCCTCCCCTTGCTGCCAAGCTGAGGGAATTTCTCAAAAGGAAACTACCCACTCAAATTACTAAGCCAAGGACTGCAGGTATTACACCAGCCTCTCTTGACAATGATGCACCCAGAGAAAGGTTTCTGGAGAGGAGGACATGCTTTGTCAATGGTGACATTAAGCAGCCACCCAATCTGCAGTTGGGGACTGCACAGTTTCAGGAGGGTAAAGCAAGTGTCCCAGGAGGACAGATCATTCTGGAGTGTAGCAAAGGCTTAAATGAGTCCCTTCCTTGAAGAGCTCTTTCCACAGGAGACTGCTAATGGTCAGAGCAGAGGGCTTGTGTCCATCCAGTCAATTGGATGTTCTTCTGATCCAGCTCTGACGTTAGAGTTATTTTTGTTCCAATACATTCTTTTTCTGCGATAAGAAAGGTCTGTTTCCTCCTCTGCAGGATCCCTCCAGCTATACAAAGCTATGTTACAGACTGGGTAACAAGGACTGCTAGGGAGCAGTGTGGAGTGGCAGGGAGGAAAGGGCAGTCATGGATATTTTAACTGGGATGTGTACATTTGGGGTAAAAAGGCTTTATTAAAAGTGCATGCTTTTCTTCAGAGGTACCAAGAGCAAAGAATCCCCATCCCAGCCCTGGCTGGGGAGTGCAGCAGCCTTTGCAACCCCAAGCCCTGTCCATCACAAACCACCCATCAAGTAGCCACCAACTGAATGTTCTTCAGCATTTCATCAAAAGCCTTATGGGAGGGTGCTTCAGCATTCTGGAAGGAGACCTTGATCCAGCTGTAGAGACTGAAGGACTTGAGCTCCAGCCAGATGAATCCAAAGCAGTCATCATCGAAGAGAACAAAAACAGCTGGTGTTCGCTTGGGGCTGGTGAAGCCGTGACCAGCAATAAGCCCCATCCCATAATAACTGCAAGGAGACAAGAATAGCAAAGAAGATGCAAGAACAGCCATAATTACCCAACATTTAATAAGAAAACAAAAAAACCCCCAAACCACAAAGCTGTGATCAAGCCCTTGTCAAACACACTGCCAGGTGCTACAAAACAGCCAGTTTTACACTCAGTTCTTAGCACAAAACACCATTGATGCCATTTTAAGAAACTCTCCATTGCTATTTGTCGTGGTTTGAGCCCAGCCGGTAACTCAGAACCACACAGCCGCTTGCTCACTCCCCCCCTTCTTCCTCCCCCTGCTCCCAGAGGGATGGAGAGGAGAATCGGAAGAATATAACTCCCATGGGTTGAGATAAGAGCAGTCCCGCAACTAAGGTATAATACAAAACCACTACTGCTACCACCAATGATAATAATGATTAGTGAAATAACAAGGGGAGAGGATACAATTGCTCACCACCCGCCGACCAACACCCAGCCCGACCCGAGCAGTGATCTAGGCCTTCCGGGTAACTCCCCCCGGATTATATACTGGGCATGACGTGCTGTGGTATGGAATACCCCTTTGGCCAGTTTGGGTCAGGTGTCCTGTCTCTGCTTCCTCCCGGCTTCCCCTCCTCCCTGGCAGAGCATGAGAGACTGAGAAAGTCCTTGGTCGGAGTAAACATTACTTAGCAAGAACTAAAACCATCGGTGTTATCTGTGTTGTTCCCAGGCTGAAAGTTAAAAAACACAGCACTGCACCAGCTACTAAGGAGAAAAATGACTGCTATAGCTGAACCCAGGACAGTGTCCACCCCTTATTCCATACCATTCATGTCATGCTCAGATCCCACATCTGTCAACACACCATCGCCCCTGTCCCATATATACACATATATATACACCCACACCCACACACAAAGAGAAAGATATCATTCCCTAGTCCATAGATCAATCTCTATAATGGCTGATTCCCTCAGGGACTGGATGCCTTTCTCTATCGTGGTCCAATTGGCTGAGCGACTCAGAACATCCTCCTTGTAGGGAAACCTTTCCTTCACAGCTGCCAAGAACCGCCTCCAAAGGCTGAGGGCTCGCTTCTCTCTTGCAATCGCTTTGTCAATTCCTCCTTCCCTAGCAAGTGATCCCAGCTGCTTGGCTTCCCTACTTTCTTGTTTGTGACCGTCTGCCCCGCTGTCCCAGCATCGGAGCAACCAGGTGACAATGTGCTCCCCTGGAAGACGGGTGAAATCTTTTCGCATATTCCGCAGTTTGGTTGAGGTCCGGGGTCGAGAAGTGACCTCTTCTTCTTCTTCCTCTTCCTCTGACCCACGTAGTAGTAACTCTTGTTCAGATGCTGTTGCATGTAGTAATGGCATTGGGTCTTCATCTTTCTTCGCTTCGCGGGTTGCTCTTTGTGCGTCTCGTTTGCTTTTGCTTATAGGGGCAACAGACATTGTCACAAACTGGCCATTTGGTTTAGCTGCAGTGTTTGTCACTGTGGTTGGAGTGACTGCAGCGTCTGCCACTAGGGTTGGAGTAGCTGCAATGTCTGTTGCAGGGGTTTGAGTAGCTGCTGTGCTTGTCACTGGGGTTGGTGTAGCTGCTGTATTTGAAGTTGGAGTAGTTGCGTTGTCTGTTGTGGTCAGGGTTTGAGTAGCTGCTGTGCTTGTAGTTGGCATAGCTGCATTGTCTGTTGATTTGCCATCAGATCCAGAGACATTTTTTTCCCTTTGAAGGTGCTGGATAGTGTTGAGCAGGGCTCTGTAGGCATAGGCCAAGCCCCAGCACGTTGCCATGATTTGTCCCTCTCTGGTATAACCAGGACGACAGCACACCTCGTTTCAGTGTTTTACTCGTTTTTCTGGATGTTGCACTTGTTCAGGGGTGAAGTTCCAAAGCACTGGAGGGGCCCACTGGCCTAGATACTTGCCCATAATATCCCACACACCCTGCCGCTCATGACTGTCCAGCCTCAGGGAAAATCTCTTGGTGGTCCTCCTATATCATCCTCTAACCCTAGACCAGATTTGAACCCGATACTGCTTAACTTTCGAGATCAGACAAAATAGGGTGTTCCCAGGACGGGATGGCCGTGGGTATAACACACTCCGTATGTTTGCCAACATGCTGATCCCCAGCACAATCAGCAGGCAGGTTTCAAGGGTATTCAAAGGCCATCCAAAACCTTCAGAACTCTCAACTACTGTTGCAAATAGGCTGGTGGGGGAACGGGGGGTGAAAGAGAATGCTTCCTTCGTAGGTTGACCCCCTGAGGAGAAAAAAAAAGATATGCAACTGCTAAAATATTTCATTATATACCTCCCAATGTATAGAGGGGATGGCCACGCTGGAAGCACAAACCAGACCAGTTTCATGATCAATGAGTCTATTGTATTACAAGTCATTACCATGAAGTACAGTGGAACAAGAGCCTTAGCCCAGGCCCCCCAGCCGATAAACGCTAAAACAGCAAATAGTGGCTGTAAGTAAGGTACAACATGCTGAAACTCTGAGATCAAGCGCAACAAGTCTGAGAGCCAAATAATCACCATTGTGACGAGTAGTAACAATGAGTGCTTATCACAAATATGATTAAACACACTCTGGTCAGATCTGTCGTTATCTCAACCCTTCGTGCCCCACGTTGGGCGCCAAAAAGAATTGTCGTGGTTTGAGCCCAGCCGGTAACTCAGAACCACACAGCCGCTCGCTCACTCCCCCCCTTCTTCCTCCCCCCACTCCCAGAGGGATGGGGAGGAGAATTGGAAGAATGTAACTCCCACGGGTTGAGATAAGAGCAGTCCCTCAAATAAGGTATAATACAAAACCACTACTGCTACCACCAATGATAATAATGATTAGTGAAATAACAAGGGGAGAGGATACAATTGCTCACCACCCGCCGACCCATACCCAGCCCGACCCGAGCAGTGATCTGGGCCTTCTGGGTAACTCCCCCTGGTTTATATACTGGGCATGATGTGCTGTGGTATGGAATACCCCTTTGGCTAGTTTGGGTCAGGTGTCCTGTCTCTGCTTCCTCCCGGCTTCCCCTCCTCCCTGGCAGAGCATGAGAGACTGAGAAAGTCCTTGGTCAGAGTAAACATGACTTAGCAACAACTAAAACCATCAGTGTTATCAGCGTTGTTCCCAGGCTGAAAGTCAAAAACACAGCACTGCACCAGCTACTAAGAAGGAGAAAAATGACTGCTATAGCTGCACCCAGGACACTATTTGGAGGTTTCTGCTTTTGGCTACTTTAACTAGCACCTGCACACCAAGGCTGATTTTTTTCTGTAATTCGGCCCAGTAATCCAGCTGAGATTTACTTCTGCAACTCAAGGATCAACCCAGGCCCAGACAATCCTCACAGAAAAGGCATGTTGAGAGGGTGACCGGAGAGGCAAACCTTGTGACAAAACCTAGGGGAAGGAAGAAAAAGAAAAATCTAAACAACAGGAAAGCCTAACTGGAGTTGGGGAGGAGTAAAGGTCAGCCTAACCTCCAAGCAAGCAGCAGGTGGAGCAGGGGCTTATTCAAACACAAATTGGTTGTGACAGCAGGGGCTTTTGGGGATTAACCAGCTATTGGTAGGTTTTTCCATGAGCACAAATGTTTGGCTGAAGGTCACCTGCCTATGCCTCAGCTTTTGAGCTCTTTTTCCACACTTCATTTAGCATGCTGCTTCACTGACTTCAGGTCCCGTTCAACAAGGCTCTCTGCATACTTGCACTGACTGCTTAGGGTGCTCAGCACCTTCCAGAACTGGCCCCAAGGCACCAGAGGCCAGGGAGGGATGGGAGAGAGCACTGTGTTCTGACAGCCAAGGAACACAAATGACACACACGGGAACAGGAAGCGGCTTGAACAGATCTTCAAATACACAAGCTGGGCAGCTCTGGGAAACAACACACACACACACACAAAAAAAAAAAAAAGGTGGGTGGAAAAATACGGGAGAGGTGCTCACTTCAGAAGTAACAGGATAAAATCTAGCAAGGAAGCAGGATGGCAGATGACTGTGGTAAGAAAGGGAGCAAACAAGAGCGTGGAAGGTAGGGCAGCAGCAGCACAAAATCTGAGCACAAGGGGGCGGGAGATCTGCATTCAAGTAAAGGGCAAGTAAATACAGAACACACCTCAAAGACCCTCCCCTCTTCATTTTCAAAAAGTGCCTGGCATGACTAGGCTCTAAACCCACTACCCCCCAGTTACCAAATTCGGCAGGTCCGAGAATAGTCTTCATTCCTTGATATGACTCCCATGGGCAGCACAAAGGGCTGGGAAGCTGGTGCCTTGTCCTGGGTCATCCCCTCTGCTCCAGCTGTAGTCTCTTCCCCCTCAGCACCTTCTCCTTCCAGGGGCTTTGCAGGAGGCTGGGAGGCACCCTGCTGGGATCAGTCCTCTTCCTCCTGCTGGTGTTCCTGTTCCTGCTCCTCCCGACACACCTGCTCCCGGACCTCCAGGACAATGTGAGAGAGCTCACTGAAACTGCAAAGGTTCTCAATGTCGGGTAGCTGCAGAGGATGCGCCAGGTCAATCTCCACAGTCTGCTGCCCAGCTGGGATGTTGGGATCTCCCTAGAGACAGGAAGCAACAGCTTGGCTGCAGAGGCAGGGTGCTACAGAGCTCAGACTTGTATCCTTCCCACATCCATCACCTGACTTCTACATAGTTCACCCTATTCCACAATCACCAATCTGGCAACAAAAAAACCCTCTTGGACCTTGTTTGTTGTTCCCTGAGCCATCTACATCATCTCTGCCCTCTACCCCCCAGAAAGAGAATTTCAAATCAAAAGCTACAAGCCAGGCTGTACTTGCAAGGGTGAAAGAAAAATCAAAGCTGCAACTGTATTTTGTCAGAATCCCTCCCTGCAGAGAGGAAGGAGCTCACTAGACTGGCTTCAGTGAAGAGCTGCCAACATTTGGTACCTAATCCTCAGATACATGCAAGTGATCTCCAGCGACCTGCTACCAGCTGCTCACAGAAAGCAGCTGGAAGGGAGAGGACAAGAAGGGGAGCCAGGTGGCATCAGGAGAAACATAGAGCAGGTTCTAGCTACTATGCATGTGCTAAGATTCACTCGATGCCACCAATCCCCACAAGGAAGAGGGTTTGGGGTGACAACAATCTCCCAGACAGAGGTCTCTCCTATGGACCCATGGCATCGAGAATACTTTAACAAGCATCTAAGATAAAGACAAATGCACTCACAGTGATTTTAGTCCCCTTCACTTTCTTTCCATGAAAGCTCAACATGACAATTTCCAGCCCATGGCTCCCATACGTTCCTTTGAAGAGACCTGGCTTTATAAAGTCGTCAGGGCTACTAGGAGGGAGGTAGATGCATCGGTATGTCAGGCAGTTGCTGTGCAAAAACCAAAATGTTAGAGAGGTTAAGAGAAAATCCCTTGACATGAGGAATGTGTCTGCAATCTGCTCCTCCAGGCAGCTTTGGGATGTCAACAAGAGAGAGACAGGATCTGTGTTTTCCGCAATACCAACAAGCTTAACAGACTTTGCTTTAGACCTATGCAAGCATTCCCTCCCTTCACTTCTTTCTACCAGTCCTCATTAGCACACCAGGAGGCTCCTGCAGGAAGGCCACAGTAAACCTCCTCACTCCTTGGGATTTCCAGAGAACCCAAGAGTGGAACATATTTAAACATCTGCTACAGTGAGGGGGCTGTTATTGTCATAGAATGGTTTGGGTTGGAAGGGACCTTAAAGATCATCTAGTTCCAACTATTAGAAGTTTGGAGTGACAGTTTAAAAAACCCCAAGTTCTCCAGGACTGACTGATTTCTCCCTAGCACACTCCAAAGCACATTCCTTACTAATATGGATACTAAGCAGATAGCTCCTTGGGACTATGGGCATTTGCTCTGTCTTCAAATTAAACATAGTTAAATGACTCAAAACCACCTTACTGTGCATAGTTATTGTAAAGAACTTGGAAACTTATTACTGCTGTCATTACATCTCATCTCTGTGTACAACTGGAAAGCACTGTGCTTCACCAGATCTTTACACAGAGCCTGCAGAGACACAACATCCCTGTGGCTGTTAAAGCCCATTGCAAGTACATGATCTTCAGAACAAACAATCCAGTGTGCTCTTCAAGTTGCAGCAGCCTCAGTACCTAGAAAGAGCTGGCACACTTGCTCATATTGGCTGGTGTAGATGAACTTCATTAAGATGAGCTCTTGCATGTGTTCATGGAAGATGTCTTCCAGAGTCCAACCCCACTCTTCCCTTAGCCACGTCCAGAATTCCTGCAGCACAAGGAGAAGAGAAAATGGGGAAGATAGAGGCATTTCATTTGTGACAGTGATGTACCTCAACATGACTTCGCCTTGTCAGCACGATTCACTGGTAGAGCCACAGAGAGAGCATATGCTCTGCCAAAGACAAGAGGATCGTGGCTGGATTTGGGAACAAGCATGTGTTGCTACAGAACTGCCTCAGAAATATGCTTAACAAGTAGTGATAATGGTGACTGCCCTATACCTGGCCAGACACCACACAATAGACATATGCCCCTTCAAATAAATTACAGGTAGAACCAATATGCCTCCTCAGAATAAAACCATAAGCACCACCTGTTACTGCAAAGTAGCTGATCTACCACTTCTTTACATCCCAACTTACCTTGCAGTTACTCATTTGTGTGCCCATAAGCTGACTCCTGTGCCCTATCATGGCATGTTAAACATAGAAGGGGAAGCTTTTGAAAGGCACTAAAGAATTAGGAGGTTAAACTCTGCTGATTTAATACTGATGCATCTAAATCCAAAGGGTGCTTTGAAAACATCTCCTGAAGTACCTCTACACCAGCTCCGACAAGTTAATACCCTACCATGAGTTACAAGTGATAACAGCTTACGCTAAGATAGCAGCCTACCAAGTGATATTCCAAACCTACTTGCTTTATCTTCTAAAGCCAGATCCTCCAATTACCATAATGCCATGCACATTTAATGCAGTGCTTTGAAAGTATTAAAGCATTTCTCATCTGCTTCAGAACCAGAAAATGCTTAACTAAACCTTTCACCCAGCTGTTTCCCATTAGTAGACAGACATTTTAAGCATTTGTTAGAAGCAACTAAAGTATCAGATTTGTCATGTTTAACTAGCTGGCAGCAAACAGCACTACCTGAAACAGGTATTAGCTGAAGGCTTTCATCCTGACATTTATACCTGCACCTTAAAAACATGTAGTCTGAGTCAGGAATCTATCTTCCTGGGTATAGCTGACACAGACAGGATAAACAATCAAATGAATCTTCAACCAAGACAGTAGAAAGGTGCCCCGCTGACAAGCAGGTATTCAAATGCAGCTGGTACTCGATATTAGGCCTGTGTCTGGAAGATCTTAATTACACAGACAGCAATACCATGAGATCAGTGTCTGGCGAGCGCTGCAGGATGTACAATGCATGTTGCTGTCTTTCTTCGGATATGCCTGCTATCAAACAGGAATGGTGTCACAGCACAGGAAGGAAAAGGGTGCTGGAGCTCAAAGAGCACCTTGCACAGAGACCTGCCTAAAACAGCTTTTTGCTCAACAGGATGGACATTAACAGCCTGCTCCAACACCCTGCTATGCACTGAGGTTAAGGCATGGAGTCTCCACCCAGACATTCTGCAGGTGCAACACTGAACTGATGCCATATACTGGATCCTTAAACCACACCTTGGCAAGTACAGAAGAGGCCACCCAAGATCCTGCAATTACTCAAATGTGGCCACTTTTAAGTTTTGATAAGCCGTATGAAGACAGGCTGAGAGAGTTGGGGCTGTTCAGCCTGGAGAAGAGAAGGCTGCGTGGAGACCTCAGAGCAGCCTTCCAGTATCTGAAGGGGGTCTACAAGGATGCTGGGGAGGGACTCTTCCTTAGGGACTGTAGTGGTAGGACAAGGGGTAATGGCTTCAAACTTAAACAGGGGAAGTTTAGATTAGATATAAGGAAGAAGCTCTTTACGGTGAGGGTGGTGAAGCACTGGAATGGGTTGCCCAGGGAGGTTGTGGATGCTCCATCCCTGGTGGTGTTCAAGGCCAGGTTGGACAGAGCCTTGGACCACGTGGTTTAGGGCAAGGTGTCCCTGCCCATGGCAGGGGGGTTGGAACTAGATGATCTTCAGGTCCTTTCCAACCCTTACGATTCTATGATTCTATGATTCAAGTCACAGATTGATTCTACTCACTTAAAGATTCTAGTAAATCAGCCAGAAGGTACCAGCCTGGGTTTTCATGTATGTTCAGATACACAGAAATTAGAAAGCAGATGACCACCTCCCAGACCCCAACATTAGCTAAGAGCTTAGGTAAGACAGAAATGTTTTATCTTCAGAAAGGGAACATACAAACAGCCTTAATGCAGAATCTTGGCAAAGCACTTGTACCTCTTGCCTTCCCCCTGACATCCGATGGCGATCTGTCTGGTTGCATTTCGTGGAGAACTCATCCTTCTTTACAATCTGTAGTTACCACAGAGGAGAATTTAACAGGTTATAGACCTGTTTAGAGATGCCTAGGATGATATAACTAGAACTGCTTAGGGTAAATGCTTTACACAACAAACATTACTGAATTTACTACAACAGAGAAATCATTAAGTGATACTAAGTGCATCAGCTACAGAACAGAGAAATAAAAGCAGTAAAATCCAAATGCATTCTAATGAAAGATACTAGGTTTGAATTGCTTCTCTAGTTGAGCTTCCTTCTTCAAAGAAAAGGAAACAAGCTCTCAGGAACCTTTTCAAAGCATCCAGTGTACTGAGTAAATGCTATGTCACCTTCTCAAGGTCTCAGGAGAGAGCTGTAAAACAGAACAGGTCTGTGTGTCTGTTTGGACACATTCACCAGCTGCATGAGGCCATTTTACATATCCTTTCCCCCAGCCTGTACACATACTGGTGCTCCCACACTCCCACCGTGCTCCAGCCCAACAGAAGACAGTGTAACAGCCTTGCTATACTACTGCCAGTGAAAAATTCAGGGTGGGGAACAGCCCACACAACTTGCCAGACACATAATGAGCATAAAGCTGGCATCCACACATACAACAAGGTGGTGAAAGCCACAATCCTTAAATCAAATTCTCATGCAGTTTTTTTATAAACCCATTTCCAGAGCCAATGTGCATGCACCCCACATAGATCACACCTAGGATGGATAATGCTGAAAGTGCTGGAGGAGCTCACCTGGATATGGCCATTATGAGATCCCTTATGACCATACATACACTCAACTGATGCACATTTCCTCTCCATGAGATGAATCCCGAAGAGAGGTTTGAACCTCATCAGATCATCAACACGAGGGTCATGAGGTAGCAAATACATCCACCTGATGATGAACAAACCATCTACCTGCAGAGGGGTGGAAGAAAAAGCACATGAGATCAGCTCTGCATGCTTTCTGTTGAGTTTGCAGCGAACAACTCTGGGGCCTATTCTGCAACAGGGCGGGAGCTGTAGAACAGCTTGCTGCATTTCCAAACTGCTTTCCAGCAATTAAACCAGACCATATGCACTCACAACACACCCTTGGTGAAGAGGGAGAAGGTTTCTTTACAAGGTTTCCTGCACCACTGGAAAATTATCAGGCCTTTATTACTGCAAATGACTTTGTGACAGATGCTTGGTGCACAGGATCCAGAGGGAGAGGCTGCACTGAAGAGACCACACAGCTAGTCAAACCGTAATCGGTTTGAGAGCTCATGCTGGCAGATACTCAAGTAGACAAATTCTGCTTCTCATGATTATCCATGTCTTTTGGACAAGGAATTATTTGGCTCTACTACTCATAGACAGCACAGGAAGCAACAATCTCCTCTGCTGAGAGGTACAAGTGCCAGCCATCTTCCTGCATGCCTAACAGAATCCATCTCCTCTAGCACAGCAATTCCAGAGAAAGGATATTTTCTAAACAGAGAGATCCGAGACAAAAGAGGAGCAGCACCACAGAGGTACACCTGTCTTTATAAGGTCACAATATCATGTGATTGGTGCACTTGGATGCACTCTTCTACCAGTTTGTGGAACAGAAACTTGCAAAACCTAAAGGCCTCGTGATTTGTTACACTTCAACCTGTCAGCTACTGAACCTTGGTGCAAGGAACAAGGGCTTCAGGCAAACTTCTGGCCAGCTCTCACCAATACAGAGTCAAATGTTGTTCATTAACTGCTCTCCCCAGCAGCACAAGAGCTGCCAGTCTTCAAGGGTCTTGCACCAGTCATGCCCCTGTATCATGACATCTGATGCATTAGTCTTAGACACAGCTAGTGAAAGACAGGAAGGAGAGATGCACGAACACAAGTGCAAAACCCTTTGCAAAATGTTCAGCTGCAGTAAGCAAGAGAATGCAGTAAGCAATGGGCCAGTGCCAAAATCTCTGCTGTATCCATGAACAAGGAAAGGACTCCTGCACCAGCTACTGGAATATCAGCATTGAACTCTGAATCAAGCCTTTCCCTGAAACACTGCTCATGGTTTTAATGTGCTCCTGTAGCTGTTTGGAGTACAGCTGAAAAACAAAAGGACTCTCTGTGGAAAGGTGATGATGATGATGAAAAGGTCCAAGCAGCAACCTCTGGGTCCCAATCACTTGCTTCAGGGCCAGCCCTGTTGGCAGATCCCCCAGTGTTGACCAACCAGGTCGCTTTTGATAAATGTGTATCCCAGTGTTTGAAAGTCCCACCACCCATTGCTCTCAGTGGAGATTTTAACAGCCCATTGTACCGTTCGATTTTCCCAGACACTGGTGCATGGTAGGGGATGTGATATACCCACTCAGTGCCATGCTCTTTGGCCCAAGTGTCTATGAGGTTGTTCCAGAAATGAGTCCCATTGTCTGACTCAATTCTCTCTGGGGTGCCGTGTCGCCACAAGACTTGTTTCTCAAGGCCCAGGATAGTGTTCCGGGCAGTGGCCTGGGGCACAGCGTATGTTTCCAGCCATCCGGTGGTTGCTTCCACCATGGTAAGCACATGGCGCTTGCCTTGGCAGGTTGGTGGGAGTGTGATATAGTCAATCCGCCAGGCCTCCCCATACTTGTACTTCAGCCATTGTCCTCCATACCAGAGAGGCTTTAACTGCTTGGCTTGCTTAATTGCAGCACATGTTTCACATTCATGAATAACCTGGGCAATAGTGTCCATCGTTAAGTCCACCCCTCGATCACGAGCCCATCTATATGATGCATCTCTGCCTTGATGGCCTGAGGGGTCATGGGCCCACCAGGCTAAAAATAATTCACCCTTATGTTGCCAATCTAAGTCCATCTGAGCCACTTCAATCTTAGCAGCTTTATCCACTTGCTGGTTGTTCTGGTGTTCCTCAGTGGCCCGAGTCTTGGGTACATGAGCATCTACGTGGCGTACCTTCACCACCAGGTTCTGCACCCGAGCAGCGATATCTTGCCACAATGCAGCAGCCCAGATGGGTTTACTTCTGCCTTGCCAGTTGCTCTGCTTCCATTGCTGCAATCACCCCCACAGGGCATTTGCCACCATCCATGAGTCAGTAGAGAGATAAAGTACTGGCCATTTTTCTCGTTCAGCAATGTCCAAGGCCAGCTGGATGGCTTTCACCTCTGCAAACTGACTCAATTCACCCTCTCCTTCAGCAGTTTCTGCAACTTGTCACAGGGGACTCCACACAGCTGCCTTCCATCTCTGATGCTTTCCCACAATAGGGCAGGACCCATCAGTAAACAAGGCATAGCGCTTCTCGCTTTCTGACAGTTTATTACATGGTGGGGCCTCTTCAGCACACATTACCTCCTCCTCTGGTGACATTCCAAAATCTTTCCCCTCTGGCCAGTCCATGATGACTTCTAGGACTCCTAGACCACTGGGACTTCCTATTCAAGCTCATTGTGCAATTAGTGCAGCCCACTTACTCCATGTAGCATCAGTTGCATGATGTGTAGAGGAGACCCTGCCTTTGAACATCCAGCCCAGCACAGGCAACCGGGGTGCCAGGAGGAGCTGCGCTTCAGTTCCAATCACTTCTGAAGCAGCTCGAACCCCTTCATAGGCTGCCAGGATCTCTTTTTCAGTGGGAGTGCAGCTGGCCACGGATCCTCTGTATCCCCAACTCCAAAAGCTGAGGGGGCAACCTCGAGTCTCGCCTGGAGCTTTCTGCCAGAGGCTCCAGGTAGGACCAGTCTCCCCAGCTGCGGTATAGAGCACATTTTTCACATCTTGCCTGGTCCAGACTGGTCCAAGGGCTACTGCATGAACTATCTCTAGTTTAATTTGTTCAAAGGCTTGTTGTTGCTCAGGGCCCCATTTGAAATCCTTCTTGTTCCGGGTCACGTGGTAGAGAGGGCTTACAATCAGACTGTAATTTGGGAGGTGCATTCTCCAGAACCCCACAACACCTAAGAAAGCTTGTGTTTCTTTCTTGTTAGTTGGTGGAGACATTGCTGTTATCTTGTTGATCACGTCTGTGGGGATCTGGCGACATCCATCTTGCCATTTTATTCCCAAAAATTGAATCTCCTGTGCAGGTCCCTTGACCTTATTCCGTTTTACGGCAAAACCGGCCTTCAGCAGGATTTGGATTATCTTCCTCCCTTTCTCAAAAACTTCTTCCTCTGTATCACCCCACACGATGATGTCATCAATGTATTGCAGGTGTTCTGGAGCTTGCCCCTGTTCCAGTGCAGTCTGGATCAATCCATGGCGGATGGTAGGGCTGTGTTTCCACCCCTGGGGCAGTCGGTTCCAAGTGTACTGGACGCCCCTCCAAGTGAAAGCAAACTGTGGCCTGCATTCTGCTGCCAAAGGGATTGAGAAACATGCATTGGAAATATCACTTGTGGCATCCCACTTGGCTGCCTTTGACTCCAGTTCATATTGAAGTTCTAGCATGTCCGGTACGGCAGCACTCAATGGTGGTGTGACTTCATTCAGGCCACGATAGTCTACTGTTAGTCTCCACTCTCCATTAGACTTTTGCACTGGCCATATGGGGCCATTAAAGGGTGTGCAGGTCCTGCTGATCACTCCTTGGCTCTCCAGTCTACAGATCAGCTCATGGATGCGAATCAGGGAGTCTTGGTTGGTGCAATATTGCCGCCGGTGCACTGTTGTGGTCGCAATTGGCACTTGTTGTTCTTAGACCTTCAGCAACCCCACAACAGAAGGATCCTCTGAGAGACCAGGCAAGGTGGACAGCTGCTTCATTTCCTCTGTCTCCAAGGCAGCGATACCAAAAGCCCATCTATACCCTTTTGGGTCTTTGAAGTACCCTCTCCTGAGATAGTCTATGCCAAGGATGCATGGAGCCCCTGGACCAGTCACAATGGGGTGCTTTGCCACTTCCTCCCAGTCAGGCTGATTTCAGCCTCCAGTACAGTTAACTCTTGGGATCCTCCTGTCACTCCAGAAATAGAAATGGGTTCCACCCCTTGATACCTTGATGGCATCAGAGTACACTGTGCACCGGTATCTACTAGAGCCTTATACTTCTGTGGGACTGATGTGCCAGGCCATCTGATCCACACAGTCCAGTAAACCCGATTATCCCTCTCCTCCACCTGGCTGGAGGCAGGGCCCCTCTAATAGTGATCATAATAGCTTCTGAGATCAGACGAGATCCATCATTCTCAGGGTGGGATAGCTGTGGGTAAAGCACATGCAGTCTATAGGGCAACATGCTGATTCCCAGCACAAGCAGCAGGCAGGTTTCAAGGGTATCCAAAGGATATTCAAAACCTTTAGAATTCTCAAATGCTGCTGTAAATAGCCTGGTGGGGGAATGGAGGGTGTGAGCTAATGTCTCCTTCATAGGTTGACCCTCCGAGGGGGGGGTGGGGGTAGGGGGTGGAAAAGATGTCTAATTGCTAAAAGTTCCCAGCTACTAAGAAGGAGAAAAAAATAACTGTTGCAGCTGAACCCAGGACATCCAGTCAGCCATTAATTCTGTCCATCTCATCTCCTGACATGACCAGTAACCTTCACATGAAGACATTACATACAATCTAGCATTTTGGGTAGGAACAGCATGCCGATTTCCATGTAGATGGCAAGAAGATACTACCCTTGCCTTACAGTGATGCTCCTGGCTAACTCGGAAGACCACAGTAACCCATTTTAACCTACAGGACTAGCTTCAAGAACAGTTTTTGCTTTGCATCAATTTATAGCAAGAATTGTATTTATTTCACTGCTGCTGCTACAACAGCTTTATTTCAATTACCACTGAAGATAACAAGAACTATAGGAGTGGTTTTATTACACCAAAGCAGAGAACTTCCACGAAGGTTTAGGACAGCAGAGAAGGTTGTCCAGAGCTGCTGCCAACTGGCCTGGATGAGCCTTTTTCCTGTGCAGTAAACAACTTAAGACTGATGGCCTGGATGACCCAGTGAACCAAGTGCAGCACGAACAGCACTAAGGCAAGCAAGCAAACCACATTCCCAGTCTTCTCATCTCAGTGTAGTAATTTCGTATTAATAAAGGGTATGAGCACAAGCTGTACCACCCACTACAGTCTGCCTTCTACCCTGTCTGGCATCAAGCTAATAAAATCCAGCTTTAAAAAAAAAAATAAAAATATATATATATAATTTTTAGGACAGAAAACTTGATGCTAAGCTATCCAAGAGTGATGAGGATGTCCCTCCTCCCCAGCTCCTGTCACAAGCACTTTCAGAGCTGTAGCTACAATTGATGGACTTTTCAACAGCATGGAAAGTGTTCGCATGACAAGGCAAGCCCTTCCACTCCAAGACACACGCCTGTTAAGGACAGTTTGTATGCTCACTTTGAGTAAACAGCTGGCTCCAGCTCAGTTGACCAGGAACCATGGTTCAGGAAACATGGCTGAGTCACGGACATGGTCTATTTTACCATCTGTCTCAACCACCCAGAAACCTGGGGCTGCAAAGGAGGGAGGAGGCCAAAAAAGTCCCATTCACCTCCAGAAGAATCCGACCCACTGGATAGCAGCTTCTGTGCTTAGTTTACACACCAACAGCAGGAACACCTTAATGGACAAGTCATCTCCCTCACTAATCAAGATGCTGTGGACTCCTCTTCCTGTTCTTTCAGGAAAGAAAGTGACTGGGGATAATGCTGGTACTTGGCCAAAAGCCTAAACAAGTCTCAAAGCAAAAGCACAGCTCCATTTTCAAGCCTGAGGTGTCTCTGGGCTCCAGTGAGCCAGCAGCTATATTCATAGCAGGGAAAACCTGATCCATTCCAGCTCTGGCTCTTCCTGGCAGGAAACACAATGGATCTGACAGTTGTTTCCCTCCCTGCTCCTCAAAAGAAAACAGCACTTGGGTCTTTCTCCAGGGTTTTCCTCTGCTATGCATATTGTCCATTTTTCTCAATCCTGAAGAAGCCTCTTGCCTATCTGAGCCCAAATCCTCACAAATGAAGCAAAGATATGTCCACTGGATGCTTCAGTACAACCCCCATCCAGCCTGGATAATACCCACATTGCCACAAGCAGCCCTGCACACTCTTCAGATGGGAAGGTAGCTTGAGCCCAGCTGGGGATGGATGAGGGAAAGCAGTGAATGACCAAGCTCCCACCAACAGAAGGCTGCCTGGGAAAGGTCTAACGCCTGTGCTCTTCATTAAGAGTTAGACACAGGACAAGAAGGTGACACTGAGCAAATGCAGAGTGATCCAAGCAAGCATTGCAGTGCTGGCACACCACAGACACCATAGGAATGAACAGACAATTTACAACCCCAGAATGGTTTCTTGAAAAAGGAAAGCAAATGCTTTCAGATCTGTTTTAACTAACTCTTATTTCATTACATGTGTTCAGCTTGGAGAGCACAGGCAGAGAAATGCAAAACCCTAACATGGGAGTTGTCAGTGAAATCTGCAGCCTTTAAAACAGAGGTAGATGACTTTGAGCAGAAAAAACCTGATCCGCTACAACTCTCTTGGACTCTCACGATGCAGCAAGGTATCTATAAGCAAAATGAGTTGGAATAATGCAAGCAGCTGCTGCCCCCCCAGCTGGTGATACCTGACCTGCTAGTGGGAAGAGCTAAGTGTCAGCCAGGCTAGTTTAAAACCCTGGGGGAAGCAATCTGAGCTGACCTGGCTAATGCTGTATGAATATGAATTAGGGAGCACTCACCTGGTAAATCTTGGCAACAAGGTCTTAATACACAGGAAGGGAAAAAGGAGGAAATGGGCAGTCACATCTTAAACACTGGCTTCCCCCCCCACCCCACCTGAGAGATATACAACATGCCCCTAGAGTAAAGGGGCATGAGACAACAAAAGTTTGAGGTTGCAGCTAAACAGTTAAGGAGGGAACAGCACAAAATGCCATTTGAGAGCCACCAGAAAGGGCGCATTTGGAGCAAACACCCAGGTAGCAATCTACAAAGGAATCCCTCATCCTGCAGGGCAGCCTGGATGTGCCTCTCCTTCCCACCCAGCTCCAGAACAAGGCTGCTGTTGACAGGCAGGACTGCCAAACCTAAAACTTTCTACTGATTCCTGCTGTAGCACTGCTGCTGCTTGTCTGTCATGACTCACATTAAAGACACCATCTTCCCTGTGTGGTGCTTGCTCAACTACTTGCTTTAGCACAGGTAAGTCTGCAGTATCCACTCCACTCATTAGCATGTGCAAAAAACTACATTCCCAAGCACCAGTGAGTTAGTAACTTAAGTGTGCAAAACTCTGCAGACCCAGAGGAGCATTACAGACAGCTGAACACCCCCTCCAAAACCCAAGTAGTAGTGACTTCCTTAATTGAAGTAAACTAATCAGTATTTCCTCCCAACTCCTGCTGAACAAGTGAGTGTTAAACTCCAGCATTTTAATATTCTTCCCTCAACACAATATTAGGAAGGAAAGAAGAGTTTACCCAAAGCAGCTTCTTGACTACAGAAGGCAAATCACCACCTCTGAAACACAAGAAGAATGTTTCCTAGAGATGGAGATGGTGGATAAAAGGATTCACTGAGCAGGAAGGGACTTAATATGGAAACCCTCAGCATTTTTCACTGGGAAGGGTTGTGGATTAATGTCATGGTTTAAGCCCAGCTGGTAACTCAGAACCACACAGCCGCTCGCTTGCTCACTCCCCCCCCTTCCTCCTTCCCCCACTCCCAAAGGGATTGGGAGAAGAATTGGAAGAATGTAACTCCCACGGGTTGAGATAAGAACAGTCCAGTAACTAAGGTATAAAACAAAATCACTACTACTACCACTAATAAAAATAAAGGAAATAACAAGGGGAGAGGATACAATTGCTCACCACCTGCCGACCGATACCCAGCCCAACCCGAGCAGTGACCTGGGCCTTCTGGGTAACTCCCCCCAGTTTCTATATTGGGCATGACATGCTGTGGTATGGAATACCCCTTTGGCTAGTTTGGGTCAGGTGTCCTGTCTCTGCTTCCTCCCGGCTTCCCCTCCTCCCTGGCAAAGCATGAGACTGAGAAAGACCTTGGTCAGAGTAAACATTACATAGCAACAACTAAAAACATCGGTGTTATCAGCGTTGTTCCCAGGCTGAAAGTTAAAAAACACAGCACTGCACCAGCTACTAAGAAGGAGAAAAATGACTGCTGCAGCTGAACCCAGGACAGTATCCACCCCTTATTCCATACCATTCACGTCATGCTCAGATCCCACAATTTTCAATACACCATCGCTTTTCTCTCACACATACATATATACACACACCCACACACACACAAAGAGAGAGATATTATTCCTTAGTCCAAGGACCAATCCCTATAAAGTTGCTGAACTCATCCAGTCCATGATGTCAGGCTCCATCTCTTGTAATAGTCTTTCAGGGCAGGAGGGACGGTGTGTAGTGTTGGGTTGTTGCCTGCTGATGATACCGCCAAACTCAACTGGTTTCGTCAAAATTCATTCTTTGTTGGGGTGATGATCGGAGGGAAGGCAGGGTCAGTTGCTGGTAACCTGAAGATATCTAGCTGGTGGGCTATAAAAGTGTTATAGAGCAGGCAACAGCGTACAATTGAGCTCATTGGCTGTTTTCCCCCAAAATCAAATCCCCTTGAGGTACACATCGGACTTCCCCATCTTCCCACATTACCCACCAAGTATATCCAGGTCCCTGAGCAAAAGCAACCCCACGAGTGGGTTTGCCTTTACCTGCAGCAGGAATAACCCAGACTGTCTTCCCCAACAAATTCTTTATGTGCACCACAGGAACTTTATCCCCCTCTACAGGACGTAAAAGTTCTGATTGGGCTGGGCCAGCCCTGTTGGCAGATGCCCTCGTGTTGACCAACCAGGTGGCTTTTGGTAAATGTGTATCCCAGTGTTTGAAAGTCCCACCACCCATTGCTCTCAGTGTAGTTTTTAACAGCCCATTGTACCGTTCGATTTTCCCAGACACTGGTGCATGGTAGGGGATGTGATATACCCACTCAGTGCCATGCTCTTTGGCCCAAGTGTCTATAAGGTTGTTCCGGAAATGAGTCCCATTGTCTGACTCAATTCTCTCTGGGGTGCTGTGTCACCACAGGACTTGTTTCTCAAGGCCCAGGATAGTGTTCCGGGCAGTGGCGTGGGACACAGCGTATGTTTCCAGCCATCCGGTGGTTGCTTCCACCATGGTAAGCACATGGCGCTTGCCTTGGCGGGTTGGTGGGAGTGTGATATAGCCAATCTGCCAGGCCTCCCCATACTTGTACTTCAGCCATTGTCCTCCATACCAGAGAGGCCTTAACCGCTTGGCTTGCTTAATTGCAGCACGTTTCACATTCATGAATAACCTGGGCAATAGTGTCCATTGTTAAGTCCACCCCTCAATCACGAGCCCATCTATATGTTGCATCTCTGCCTTGATGGCCTGAGGTGTCATGGGCCCACCAGGCTAAAAATAATTCACTCTTTTGTTGCCAATCTAAGTCCATCTGAGCCACTTCAGTCTTAGCAGCTTTATCCACTTGCTGGTTATTCTGGTGTTCCTCAGTGGCCCGACTCTTGGGTACATGAGCATCTACGTGGCGTACCTTCACCACCAGGTTCTGCACCCGAGCAGCGATATCTTGCCCCAATGCAGCAGCCCAGATGGGTTTACTTCTGCGTTGCCAGTTGCTCTGCTTCCATTGCTGCAACCAATGGAAGCAGAGGTGTTATCAGCATTGTTCCCAGGCTAAAAGTCAAAACCACAGCACTGCACCAGCTACTAAGAAGGAGAAAAAATGAATGCTGTAGCTGAACCCAGGACAACTGAATGCATCTTATTTGGATCAAGAGAAAGTTTTTTGCCAGTCCAGAGCTTATTTAAACTTGCTTTTGGGAGCCCTCGCCAGGCTATCTGAAGAATTCCTTTTAAGAAGGAAGCAATCATGAAGAGCAGAGCGAATGCTCCTCTACTGAGTATAGACTCTTTTTGTCCCCAGTCAGGACAATTTTCTAACTCAAAGCACTTCAAAAGGAAACCTAACATACCTCACTGCCTGCCCATCTCACATTGTCACTCTAAAGGGTCAGAATACTCCCTTAAAGCACAACAGCAAGAGCTATCCAGCACCCTTCATACTATCCCAAGGTCCACCCCAAAATAATTTGCTTAAAGCCACGTCACACTCCACGCAGCATCCTGTGTGTGCTTAGTGCAGGAAGCATCAACCAGCAGGAGGTACATACGGCAAGTGTAAACATCTCTGTACTCCATGTGCTCATAGTCGAGAAGAATTTTCATAAAATGCCCCGACTTCACTCGTGGGTTTATACCTGAACAGACACAGCAGGGTAAGTACCAGCAAACTCTGCTCCACTGTAACAGTATGAACAGCCTGGACCAACCACGCAGTAAAGTCAAACTCTCTTTTGACTTTACTTCCAGTTGTGGGGCACCATTTGTTTCCATCAGCCCCAGTCTTGGGTATATCTGGTTGGCAGGATTACTCACACAGAGCTTGGCATGCTCTTGGCATGCCTCTAGTGTGAGGCATCCCTGCCCACGGCAGGGGGGGTTGGAACTAGATGATCTTAAGGTTCTTTCCAACCCAAACCATTCTATGATTCTATGCTCAAGATTCCCACAGACAATATGTATAAATGACATCTGGTGAATTCAAAGTGGAATCAGGGTCCTCTTCAAACTCTATAATGTGACTATAACGAGCACTGCTGCCTCAAAAAGGCCACTTAGGCCAAGTAAGTACACGGACAGTAGCCCCAGCCTTGGATTAGTTATGCTTTCTGGAACTTAAACTCAGTTCCCCATTTCCCACACTACTTCTTACAGAAGCATATTCAGTGGACAGAAAAGTGCATGTGAGTCCTGCCAGTAGCCCCAAATTAACTCTTCTGCAATTAAAGTAGTTTATGGGACAGTAGAGAAAATGAGGTCACACTACCAGGAAACTGTTCCACTAAGAGCCTGCAACAGGGCAAACTGTTGAATCTGGGCAGGAGAGCTGAGATGGTGCATCCCTGAAAGCCAGGAATAGTGGCCAAACATTCTGACTTTAGATTTACCATTGCTAGTTAGGATTGTTGAATGGATATGGACACAGTCCTTAGTCTGTCACAGAGGTGGTTCTCACACATCAAGTGCAACTCTGCCAACAAATGCAGAAACTACTTTGATACAAAGGAAGACTGGAAACACATGTAAGACAAATCCTGTCTGATTTTCCTGTGGATGCTCAGCAAATCTATTAAGGATGAGATTAAAACCCTTCTACCTGTTCTTCTTTCCAACATTAAGATAGATGCCCGAGGTCATCACTGCTTCAAGGTTTAGCAAATATAGTGCATGTAGAAGCTGAGCCGGATTTTGGGTCTGCAAAGCCTATGGAGACCTCTCATGACTAACCTCTCTGCTTTTGTTTCATAAAGCAGGACTTTCTTCAAACAGCCAGAAGCCATAGTTCAAGCGCTGCAGGTTATATCTTGTTTTTTATCCTAAGGACCACAGGTAAGTCAGTCCTTTACAAAATCTGTGGCGGGGAATCAAGACAACACAGCCTGGCAGTGCTGGTATGGGAGCAATCAGGGGCTTTGCAAGGCTCTCTGAGCAACCAGCCTAGCTTCTGACTGCAAAGGGCAAAGTTTGGTGACGGGGGAGACAGCCTCACCATGGATCTAGGCCTCCACTCAGCCCTTAGCCTACCTTGGTTTCTCTCATCCAATGATGCCCCCACCCCTCCTAACTGTAAGACAGATGTGCATCTGCCTTGCAGAAGGCACAGTGAGTCTGAAGAGTTGGGGTCTGTGAGAGACTGATCTGAAATCAGACTCCACTGTCCATTGTCTCAAAGATTGGTATGAGAAGCTGAGATGGAATTCCACCAATCCATTGTCTCAGAGATGGGTGGGACCAGTTGAGAAAAGACTCCAATATCCATTGCCTGGGAGAAGGGTGTGAGGAGCTGAACTGGGACTCCACTGTCCATTGCCTGAGGGATGAGTGGGAAAGAGCTAAGACTCTTCTGTCCATTACCTCCAGGACTGGTGCGAGGAATTGCTGCCCATTATTCCAAGAATTGCTGCAGTTGAAGAGCTGGCTGCAAGACCAGGGAACCTGGTCCACCAGGAATGTGTAATACGTGACATTAAGAACATAGACACTCTCCCAACTCATAATAAAATGGGGAAAAGGTAATCACGGAAAGGAGCCATTGCCATGAGGATGACTCCAGAAGGACACCTCCGTGAGGCCACTCTCCACCGATGACTACTACAGACCCTGAGGGACACTCTCCATGAGACATCTCCATGAGTGCAACTCCATCAGGACACCTCCAAGGGTACCTTCAAAGGGACGACTCCAGAAGGACACCTCCACGAGGACACCCACCTCCGACGACTACTACGGACTCCTGGGGGACACTCTGCTCCGATACCAACTACAAACCCTGAAGAACTCCCACCACCAATGACAACGGATCCCCAGGACACCACTGGATCCATGGTGGTGACTATCTCTCTCTGCACCCCAAATTCTTGCTTCATTTCTATCCTTTTTTCCAATCTGTCCTATCACTATCCCCTTTATACCAATAATTTCCCTTTTTTATAATAACTGTCTTTTTGTAATAAACTTACTAATCGATTACAGTACTTGACCTCGTTTGCATCTTAATTTCACTCTTGGGATCACAAACTGAAAGAGGGTCCGGCACTGGGGTTTTCTCCAATCTGACCCTGACAGGGTCCCACTCCCACAGACATTCCTAAAACACACTGATACCTTACAGAGGCCCAGCCCTGCCGAGCTCTCCTTCTTCAGGAGCAGCCCAGAGGAACGCTCATCCCTTTACCTACAGTGTTTTCCAACTTGACAGCATCTAACAGCATACTTTCACTGAGATCAAGACTTAGCTACATCAGAGCTATGAAAAAATACCAGTTAATTCCTTAGTAAGATCTGAAAATGGCAAAACAGGAAAGGATGAAAAAACTCCAATACACTTTATAATAAAGTTAAATTACACTCTCTTTTCCCACCAAGGGATTGAGGGGCATAGACATCCCACTTCTTGGCATCTGTTTAGGATTTAATGAAACTCTAGATATGTCAACTTCACAGATGAAACCCCTGCCATTAGCAAGTAAGTCCAAATAACTTATGCTGTCAATGCTTAAGAAATATTCAATACATATATGCTTTCAAAATTGGTACTAAGTGTAGGTAGTTAAGGTCTGGCGGCCGGAAGATATCGCGATGTACGGAAAGAGAGAGCCCCTCCCCGGATACTCTCACAAGCCCCATAGCATGGAGAGGGGAATTGTGGGGCAAGGCTCGGCGATACCATAAAAGGTAAAAATTGTTAACCTGCCTTCTGATTGGGTCAGCACAGGTACTTCCGTGTGGCCGAAAGGTATATAATGCCTGCTGTTGTTTAATAAAACGCTATTTGATCATCCTCCATATTGGTGTCTGTGATCTCTAGCCCTAAGCCAGGGGTTGGCTTAGTTCTGCAAGTCTTGGCTGCAGCAACGCAGCAACAAGTGGTGATCCCGACGTGATTCGTTCGGAGGGCAGAGGTGTAGCTCGCGAGCATGGATGTAACGATTAAGGTACTGAAAACTTTGGCAAAGGACTTTAAGATTTGTATCAAATCTGGCAGCATTAAGGCGTGCCTGGAATCTTTGATTCACAGTGGGGTGCTTGGTCACCCTGCTCAGATATTTAATTCAAAAAATTGGCCACAACTTAAGCAGACACTGATTGAGCAGGCACTGGCGGGAAAGCCAGAAGCCCTCGTTACTCTGGGAAAGTTGTTGGCCTTATTGCAATTGGCTCGGGAAGATCGGGAGGCATGGGGGGCGGCGCAGTTATACTTATGGGGAGCCGCGCTTGAAACTGCGCCTCACACTACGACAGCGGCAGTGCAGACTGGCGGGCCTGGTGGGGAGGACAGGGTGGAGGACAAGTCTATGGAGGAACAGCCTGAGACGCAGGCATTTCCTGTTACTGAGCCTGAAGAGGAGCCCCCTGCGACCGGTGCGCAGGGAGGGGCCGCGCGGACGGAGCCCCCCGCGCCACCAGCGTATCCGTGGGGGGAGTTAGAGGATGTCGTGGCCCATCTTAACGAGGAGTGTCTTAAAGGGGACGCTGCAGATAGGGGCGGCGAGTCTGTAGCCCGTCTTAACGAGGAGTGTCTTAAAGGGGACGCTGCAGATAGGGGCGGCGAGTTTGTAGCCCGTCTTAACAAGGAGTGTCTTAAAGGGGACGCTGCAGTCAGGGGCGGCAAGTCTGTAGCCCGTCTTAACAAGGAGTGTCTTGAAGGAGGCGCCGCAGTTAGGGGCGGCGAGTCTGGGCCGAATGGACCAAAAAATCAGAATCTGGACCCCCTAGATGCGCTCCCAGGCATGGTACTGAGGTATCTAGACGACGATGAGTTGTTAGACCTGGGATTGAGACGTGTGGGTGACGGTGACGTAGGACCCTTTGGGGCGCGGAAGAAGGAACGCAGTACCCCAAAGGAACAAACGGCGTGGCGGGAATGGCGGGGAGGTGGGCGTGAAATGCGTTCTGACTCTGAGTCAGAAAATGAGGAAGCTACGATGAGTGGCGTTGGACCTCCTCAGGGCTCGGGTGCCGGGGAAAAGAAGCATAAAACACCGGGGGAGCTTATAGAGGAACTTGCCAGAGCAATGCGTATGCTGCAGGCACAAAGAAACAGAGACGCGCCTTGCAGCAGCTGGGCGAAACCCCGCCCCCTGTGGCGCAGCCAAATTGGAACTTGATTGCGAAGGACTGTGTGCTAAGTGGCGTAACCCTAGAAGCCCTACCCGCGGCCACGCCTCCACAGGCGTTCCCTGTTCAGGTTGGGCCACAAGGAGGAGCTATGTGGACGCCCCTAGACGCTAAGTTGGTTCAGGCCCTTCACAAGGCAATAAAAGAGGAAGGTTTGTCGAGTGAAACCACACCTATGCTGCTCGACTCCGCCCACGTCCAGCCACTAGCCCCTGCCGACGCTAGGCAGCTGGCAAGGGAGGTGCTAACTGGCCCGCTATTCCTTCTCTGGAAGGAGGCGTGGTATCTCGACCTGCAAGCCAACAAACTAATATTTTAAGTCGAGCCCTGTTAGCTTTAAATCACTATGTTAGAGGACACGAACAGTGCTCGCCAATGGAAAAACAGTATCTAAAACAACAAGTAGCTACCTTTCCCCAGGTGCGTGTTAAATTTCCAGGGGAACTACAGTGGGAATCCGGGTGGAGGCTGCGTACAATTGGAAGAGGGTATGCAGCGGTAGAAAAGGAGGGATTGCTGAGATGGGTGCCTAGCAGGTGTATTAGGGCAGAATTAAAGGAGACAGATAACTGATACCCATGCAAGTTGTATCAGAATAAAACTAATGAAAACTGTGAGTTCTTGTCCGCAGGACTGGATTGTCGGACGCCCTCGCAACCCGTACGTCCCAGTGACGAATGAAGATGACAAGTAAGAGGATCAGACCTGATGTTTCTACAGCAAGGGGGAGTGTGCACTGCACTAGGGGAAGTGTGTTGTGTATATGCAGACCACACCGGAATAGTAAGAGACACTATGGCCAAATTGCGGGAAGGTTTGGAAAAACGAAAGAGGGAACGAGAGGCACAGCAAGGTTGGTTTACGTCATGGTTTAACCATTCACCATGGCTGACCACCCTGTTATCTACCCTAATGGGACCAATCACAATGATTGTGATAGCAGTGATTTTTGGACCCTGTCAAGCTCGTTTCATTTGTTAAAAGCCGACTAGAGAGTGTTAGCATTATGTTAATGGCACATCAACGATTGCTCTAAGACTGTTTCCGTTTAAAAATTCCCTTTAGCTATCCCTAGTTATACACCACTACTCTCAGTTGTCCCCCAGTTATCTTGTTTAGCGTGCCTTATATTCTCTATCTAAACTTATGATGTATATTTCTAGATTGTTGTAAAAAATAACATAGAAACGGCACACATTTGCTAGGTTTGCACCCAAGTTTTATGATATGTATTTTTAGGATTGTTTTATCTTAATCACCTTATTTGTGCATAGGGAGGGGGGAAATGTAGGTAGTTAAGGTCTGGCGGCCGGAAGATATCGCGATGTGCAGAAAGAGAGAGCCCCTCCCCGGATACTCTCACAAGCCCCATAGCATGGAGAGGGGAATTGTGGGGCAAGGCTCGGCGATACCATAAAAGGTAAAAATTGTTAACCTGCCTTCTGATTGGGTCAGCACAGGTACTTCCGTGTGGCCGAAAGGCATATAATGCCTGCTGTTGTTTAATAAAACGCTATTTGGTCATCCTCCATATTGGTGTCTGTGATCTTCTAGCTCTAAGCCAGGGGTTGGCTTAGTTCTGCAAGTCTTGGCTGAAGCAACGCAGCAACACTAAGCAAGGACATAGGGATCTATATCAGCTTTATCACTTATGCTTGGCATAAACATCTCGACAGGACACTCCTGTGATCTCCAATTTCTGCAGGTTTTCACAGATGCCATATTCTGCAATGACACAGATAATGTCAGCTCTGGCACAAAAGGTGTTTGCTACCCAGGATCTTGAGATCTCCTGTTTGAGCAAAAATGAGATCTTATTAGGTGAATTCTTGCAAGTTGCTGCATTAGTCCAAGAATCTTATTTCTGCTTTGAAGAGAAACCAGAAAATTAGATGTAATTTCACTGAAGTTTGGGAATCTAACACATTTTACAAGCAATGCCTGCAACAAACACACCAAAGTTACAGATGCTTATACCTAGACCAGAAAGTGTGTGAAATGTGGAAGACTTACTCATTCCAGCTGAAACTGGAATCAAACACAAATCATGACTGTGTGTAGTAATTATCTACTCCCACTGAGGTACCCAACAGGGAAAGCTGCTTATTAGGAACTTAAAGAAAAGGTCACAGACTTTAAAAAGAATGAAATGGAGACATAAAACAGGCATCAGCACATACAAATATGGTTACACCTGAAGGCAGATCAGATTGAGATGGGTCTACTGTACACTCAAATGCCTTTGATTGCTTACAGAACACCCTGAAAACAAAGCAGGCAGCCTTGAAGCAGAAAATGAGATTCTCATTTTCAGGAAGTACACACTGAACTTCTAAGAAACTTTAAAAAAAAATAAAAAAGTACTAACATCTCAATACGAGGAATTCTTAGAAGACCAGAGAGAGGAAACGAGAGGAAGGAGATCCCAAAAAATCATCAGCAACAAAAACCACCCTGCTGCAGTGACCCCTATCGATCTCAGTACAGAAAACTACCCTCCTTGACATCAAAGACATCTATACCACAGATCAATCACCAGCCTTCTTTAGCAGTACCAAACATCTGCCAGATATTTGATGAAAGTGTATCTGTGAAGACCCTTATCAAATCATTAAGTATTAAACTTATCCTCAGTAGAGCTTCCTTGAATTAACAATTTACTGTGGCTGCCAAATACCACTACTGAATGCTGGTAACCTACTGCAAACCAAGAATTCATTTTTCATATACAAGAAAACCAGAAGTTTCCCTGAATGAATTCAACCTCTTGTCTATAAATACACTTGTGGTCCACATACACAATGATAAAGCACATGCAAAGCTTACTGTCAGCCTGCCTACAGGGAATACACATTCTGCACAACATCGCTTTGGGTAAGCAGCAAGTTCAATAGAGTGGGCAGAAGGTACAACAAACACATTGCCCTTCATTAAAAGATGCAAAGGTCAGTGGCAAAGTTCCTGCTGACTTCCATAGCAAAAGCCAGAGGAAGCTCTAAGCATTATCAAACACAAGGTGGG
This sequence comes from Strigops habroptila, assembly GCF_004027225.2. Classification (NCBI taxonomy): domain Eukaryota; kingdom Metazoa; phylum Chordata; class Aves; order Psittaciformes; family Psittacidae; genus Strigops; species Strigops habroptila. Next base: position 16,093,577 of record NC_044301.2, read on the forward strand.
ATGAGGAAGCACAATTAGCCAGGGAGCAGACAGATGAGCTTGCAGGAAAGGACTTCCAGCACAAGCTATTTAGTACTGGGCTGCAGCCAGCTGACCTGAGACAGCTCATTCTGCTGATGGGTGAAACCAGAGCTCTGCTGGAGGCTGGAAATTCAGACCCACCCTGCAGGTCACCCACCCCCCATCCAGCCCTCCTGCCAGAACTATCAAGGCTTTCAACCACTGGCCTGCATTATGTGTACAAGTAGGTATGTGTTTGCTATTTACATCAAAGGGATGGAGGGAACAGCATGTTTCCTCAGCTGATCAGAAAGTCAGAGATCTTTGACAGAAACAGGATGGTCATAGCCTGCTGTTTGCAAACAGCCAACTCCTTCCATGTAAACAAATACTCACCTGGCCACAGAATCAGTAAGATGCATGGTTTGTGCAGCAGGCATTGCAGCTAGATTAAATTCAGTATCACTGAATTTATTTGTACTGCATCAGAAAGGGAGGAGACATGCAGAGGATCCTGCCCAAGTGGCATTTCTCCATGTTGCTCTCTAACAGCAGTACTAGTACAGTCATATTCTCTCTTCCTCCAGAAGGTGCTGATTTTTCATAAAGTGTCTTCCCTACATGATCTATAAATCACTTTGAGTGCAGTGGCACAGTAGATCCACTACCAGCAGGTATCTTGAAACAACAGGGTGGGGTGGGAAGTGATTGATATTAAAGCTCTATCCCATTTTCATGCAAGTGCCCTTGATAATTTGCAGTGAAATTTTAATTTTATGAAAGCCAAACGACTACTAAAGGTGCATTTCCTAACTGTTGGAGTTCGTATCTTTCCTGAAAAGATTCAAAGTTCTCCCAAGTAATAGCAAGCTCCTTAATAAATAAAAAAGACAAAAATTTAGAATTTAGATATTGCTACATGCTATTTGATGTTAGATTCCAAGGCTTGTAAGAAAGTATTATCAAGAATAAATAACCTCATTTTTGTGTGCTTTAACACATCTCATTTTCTGACAACTAGTCCTTACCCTGTTTTGTACAGCAAACAATTACAAAGAGTCAAAATCCCATGATGGCTTAGCTCTGGGTAAGTAAGTGCATCACTTCAGCCCCTCTGATCCATGAGCTGTTAACACCATGATGGCCTCTTGATGGGAAAAAACCCCAGTCCTTTGGCTCACAGTGCCTACAAAGCCTCCAAATATCATAAGCCAGAAAGCTGTCCCTCTCTTTAATCCAGACATAAAATTAACAGCAAGTAGAGCTTCAAGATAAATATAGAAAAATAAAACTGATGTTTTCTTTACAGAGAATAGAAAGCCTTTTCCAAGAAAGGCTTTGAAGGGCTCGAGCTTCCTAGGAAATTCCACTTTGGTGCAATTAAGTTTATTTTCAGGAAGCATATCTCAGTGCAACAGCTCACTGAGTATTTTAAAGAGTTAATAGTCACAGAAATCCACATGTGAAATTTAGACCATTAAAAAATGGCTACTTAATCCTGCTTCAAAAGCAATGCTGGAATTTGGGTTTAAATTTCTTCCTTAACCAGCTGGAAAGCCTGTTTTATTAGGTTTGTAAGAAATGCTTGAAAGATTTACCAGAGTGACACAGTGCTGTTTCCAGAGTCACATGCACTGGAATTTAAAGGACTTGGGAAGGCAAGTCTCCATTTATTAGGAACTGCACTAATACTTTTGCAACTGTAATTTATTCCCTGGCCTGCCTCTCACCATATGCTCTTTTAAGCCTTACGTTCCCATCTCCTCTCTACAAGAAGCCATGTCACACATCTCCCTCTTTGTGGCCTGCACTGAAATTTGAAAACCAACCAACCAACCAACCAAGGCTTTTCCAACCCAGCTAGGTAAGAACCCCTGTACTCATATCAAAGAACCAATTACTGCTTTTTCTTTCTGTCTTTCTCAGCATGGCAACACCAGTCAGCAGCTGCAAGATGAAATGAGGATGTCTGGTAGAGCTTGACGCCCTTACCACTGCTATGTTTCCACTGTGCCCTGCCTAATCAAACCCTCCAATTATTCCTGGATAAACATGTGTTTACAAGGCTGTACACAGAACAGAAAGCATAGAAACTTACTGGATTATTTCAGAGAACACAAAAATGGAAGATTCTCAGGCTAACACCCCTGAAATACCAGGTGGACAAGTTTGGAACCAAATTCTTTCCACAGGCTGAACTATCAGATTGAAATACACCAAATAGTTTCCCAAACACTTCTCCCAGGGGAAGGCTTGTAGTTACCACCAAGATATTTTGCAGCCACAGATAAGGAGCTGAGCAAAAGGAGATTTGATCTTCAACAAATGAAAACATTTGTAGAAACCCTAAAGCAAAAAGATGGGTAGCTCCAGATCTACAGCTTACAGACTGATCTAAGGAAGATGCTCTGAAGGATGGCAATGGCTAGTGAGCACCTGCCATCAGCAGTGAGAAACAGCAAACCATTGCCAAGTTGTAGTCTAAAAGCCAAACAATGTGGTCAGAGATGAAGAAAAGCCCATGATGGTTCAGAGAAACACACTATATAGTGGTTTAACCTCACATAAAAGAAGATTAGAGCCCTGTGACTTATTAAAACCACCTTTGTTTACTAGGGTGCAGCACTACAGGAAATTGTTTCTGTTGTGGGAGCAGTTGTACATCAAACTCCTGTGTGGATTCTCTGGAGTCTTGCAAGAGCTAAGCTCCATGCAACAGTTCCCTCACTGATTGTATAAACCAGATTTCCCACTCTTCTCCACAGGCACCTTTTTCTTTAAAACCTGCTGGAGGTTAGCATCTTTAACACCTCGGCTGACATTTTTCAGCAGGTCCAAGAGCTGTTGGAGGTTGCTTTCACAAACAAAAGCCTTTTCATTTAAGTTCTAGATCTGATTATTCTGAATTACTGACCTGTTTTCCAGGTGTTCTGCTGCACTTGTGCTGTTTTATTTTAAGATGAAAGCAGTTAACATTTAAAATAGACTATCAGGTGTCAATCAAGGTAGGTCAGGCCACCAGCCAGGGTGAAACAAGCTTTAATTCTGCTCCCACTGCAGAGATCAGCAATCTCCTATTTATAGAAAACATGAAAGTGACTGCAATCCTCTTCTTGCCAAAGAAGCAATAGAGACATTGTTTACCCCAAACAGTTGCAATGATAAAAGAACAGCCCTAAAAGTCATGCCAGTGTTGCACAACTACTTCTGGTTAATCCCAGCACTCTCCTGGTTCAAAATCACCAGCAAAAGCTACTCTGCTTTCAGGAGGACAAGCCTTCTGAATGCCTGCACTAACCACAAGATGTTCTCAAGACAAATCTACAGGTGAGTTGGCCCACAGCAGTGCAAGGTACCAACACTCAATGGCTGACTGGGGCAATGGCCAGGCTTCTCTCAGAGAACTGTTCCATTTAATTTTAGAACTGTCTTTCTTGTCTCTTTACTGTTGTGCATTTCTGAAAATGCAAATAATTTTGCATATGCAACTGACACAAAGTTGAAGTTTACTAGTTACTTCCTCAAAGAGCTCAGCTCTGGAACATCATCAGTAGGCTTCAGAGTGAATAAACCATCAATACAAGGAGTACACTAGGAGAGGTGCACATGCTCTCACTCTGTTTCTAGGACACGCAGCTTCATAGAATCAACTAGGTTGGAAAAGACCTTTAAGATCATCAAGTCCAACCATTACCCCAGGACTGCCAAGACCACCACTAAACCATGTCACTGAGGGCCTCATCTACATAGTTTTTGAACACTTCCAGGGACAGCGACTCCACCGCTGCCCTGGGCAGCCTGTTCCAATGCCTAATTACCCTCATTGTGAAGAAATTTTCCCAAATATCCAATCTAAACCTCCCCTGGTGCAGCTTGAGGCCATTACCTCTTGTCCTATTGCTTGTTACTTGGGAGAAGAGACCTACCCCCACCTCACTACAACCTCCTTTCAGGTAGTTGTAGAGAGCAGTAAGGTTGTCCGTTCCCCCCCAAGCCTTCTCTTCTCCAGACTAAACCCCCTCAGGTCCCTCAGCCGTTCCTCATCACACTTGTGCTCCAGGCCCTTCACCAGCTTTGTTGCCCTTTTCTGGACCCACTCCAGCACATCAATGTCTTCCTTGTAGTGAGGGGCCCAGAACTGAACACAGGATTCAAGGTGCAGCCTCACCAGTGCCCAGTACAGGGGGATGATCACTGCCCTGGCCCTGCTGGCTACACTATTTCTGATACAGGAACAACAAGACTTGAGTAGATACAAGCACATACTGTCCTCAGTTGGGAAGTGGCTTGTTTTTGGGAAAGATTACAAAAAGTAATTCCATTTCATGTTTGACTATCATACAGTCACCAACATAGGGCTATACAGAAACACAGTACAGGATGTTCCAAATTTTATATGTATATTTATATACTAATACCTGATGCCCATATATGTCCTCAAGTAGTTGCACTCATCACACAGTTGCACACACATTTGAACACACTCAGTAGCTCATCACGTGCAACATATCACTGAAACACACAGAAATTAACTGCAAAACAGCTCCATAAAATGATGACCAATTTCATTCGTGTGCAAATACTCATAGTGACAGCACTACCACAATGGTAATTACTTACACTGCTGTGTAGAGTACTATGGACAGTGCGAGAAGTCCAGCTTAGGAACCTTATAGCTAGGCCAAGGTCCTTGAGACAAAAGCAGTCTTAATAGTTTCCCTTCCTATCCAGTTTAGTTTTAGCCATACAAAGCCCACTGTTTCTTTGAATCTCAGCTTAGCTTTTGAACATTGCTTTATCTACTTGCAAGAAAATCCAAGGAGCAGTCATGAATTTAGTAAATAAATTTATTTCCCCATGAGGCCTAATTTAGTGGTTTCTTTAGAAGACAACCTAGCTTATATTTAGAAGTTGTATACATTTCTATATAAACATATTGCCAGGATCATAACCTATCAAAATAATTAACCAGTGAAGTTTTGCAAACCATTCATGAAACATACAGACATCCCTGAGGACTCTACATTGGTAGAAGAGTATAAGGAAATAATTAATACTATTTTATTAGCCTGTTTCCAAAAAAACAATGTTAAGTTATTGGGACAATGGGATCATCCCATGCTGAACTAAAAAATAAGAATGCTTTAGTATACATTTTCTAGGTATAGCCTTTATACTGTCCAAGGGTTCCTGGATAGTGCTAATAAGGCACAAATTCATTCCTTCAAGGCTTAATGCATTTGAATAGATCCCACTGTCGATAGCAGGCAGCTGCTCCGACATACCTAATTCTTCATCCTGATGCCCTCCCTGGTATTAAAACCAGAAAACAAAACAACAACAACAAAATATACATTACTTCATGTGCTGGCAGCTGATGCAGCTGGCAGGATCACACTATTTAGAGAGACAATGAGCACAGTAGGACAGCCACGGGATTAACAAACAGGGAACAGAGCCACAGTGATGTCAGAAAAAGCCCAAGGAGTAAAGAGTAAGAATTGCAGCCTAACAGAGCAGAGCCACAGCAACACAGAACTGAGGTACTACCGAAAAATCCACCCCCAAGTCTTTGCATTAATGCAGCACAGCATCCTTGCAACACACTCCCCAGGCAACGCACATGCAAGCTGGGAACCCCATGGAACCTGGCCCCATGCTCCCCGAGATGGGACAAGAATGGATGACCTTACCCAGGGCTGTCCTCCTCCATCTGTTCACTAGACCCCAGCGGGCTCCTTGCTCCTGCTTTACCCACTGTGCCTCCACAGCTCCAAACCCCCCAGCTCGGCCCCATTCTGCAGGGACTGATCACTCCCTGTCCTCACTGCCTGAAATACCCCATCCTCAGGATTCACCCAAGGACACCCTACATGGAGGCATCACCCACCAGGGCCTGGTCCCATCCCCATTTCTCCCCTCCAGCTGCCACCCCGGGAAACAACACCAGCTCGATGCCCTCTGCTAGAGCCACTCACACATCACCCCTTTTGCAACAAGGGCCAGCAAGAAGGGACCGTGCCCCAGAGGACCCGATACGTGCCCTCTTCTCCACCCTCCGCCCCTAGACCCCTGCCTGGGTCCCTCATGGCCCCACAACCCGCAGCCCCCAGCTCTTTCCTCCACCCCCAGACCTCAAACCATCCCCTCCCCTCTCTGCACCACTCCACACCCCACCACCTCCCCATACCCACCGGGTGACCCTGCACTGCCGGCCCCCTCCCTGCACCCCCTGGGGCCATCTTCTCAGGGCGGCCCCGGCCCCCCACCTCAGAGCAGGCGGTACCTTCGCGGCAGCGCCGCCGCCAGATCGTATCGGTGCGGAGGATGCGGCGGAAGGCGGTGCAGACGTGGGCCAAGCTGGGCAGGGAGCTGAAGATCTGCACCAGGAGCTCGGGGGGCAGCTCCAGGAGGGACAGCGAGACCCGCCCGGCCGGGCCGACCTCGACAGAGTGCAGCACAGACCACCCGCCCTCGACGCGCTCGGCCGCCTCCTCATCCTCCGCGGCGGCGGCGGCACCACCTCCCGCCTCATCGGAGTCGGTACCCGGCTCGCTATCCCCAGCATCACCGCGTCGCTGCTCCCACGTCACCCCCAACCAGCGACACCCACGAACCACACCCACACGACACAGCCAGGCACACACCGCCATAACAGCCACCACGCTACCCGATGGGGCGGGGCACTGTGCCGCGCAGCACCACTGAGCCCGCCCCCCACCCGGCACCGCCAATCAGCACCGCCCATCAGGGCCGCCCATCAGGGCCAATCAGGGCCTCGCCACGCCCCCGTTGACAACGGTTGTGACCGCAACCGGTACAACCGTCAGCGGGGGCCGCGATCGCCCCCTAGCGTGCGGGTGGATGGAGCGCCTGCGGTGTAGCCGGTGCCCGGTAACGGCTGCCAGGCCTGCGGGGTCGGCCCCACCCCCGCTGCATTTCGTTAAAAATACCCACAACAAAATCGTATTTTTTTCCCCTGGGAAGCGTCTGCCTGCCCCAGGGGGAGAAAAAAAGGAAAACGGCAATTGCCCCGTGTGAGAGTCAAACTCATGACCTTCAAATTAAGAGGCTGACGCACTACCTACTGTGCTAACGAGGCTCCTAAGCACGTGTTGACCCACGCGGCGCCCTTCTGCCTCTCCCCGCCTCTCCAGCCCCCCACCCAGTGCTCACTCCCTGTTCCTGCTGTCCCTTGGGATGCTGACTGGGAAACCTCGCTTCTTTCCAAACGGCTCCTTCTCTGCAGGAAAAACCCGATTTGGTTGTTTGGTTTTTCTCCACATTCATTCTTTTCCCATGCTTTTCTGCAAGACCTGACATTTTTTGCAAATGGCTTCTCTTTCCCATGCTGTTCTGCAAGAAAGACCTTGGGTTTGGGTGTTTTTTGGTAAATGGCTCCTCTTTCCCATGTTCTGCAAAACAGCTGCATTCCTGAAAGAGTCCTTCGGGGCTCCTGAACATCCTTATCCAGCTCTGCTGGCCAGAAACAGTGTGAGGGCTGCACTGATGACAGGTTCACAAGAAAATAAAGATGTTTCCACATAATTACAAAAATTAAAGCCAATCTTGTTTGTGTCTCTACTCTGCAGAGTCACTGCTTGACAGGGATTTCTGCAGTGAAATGAACTCCATGCATTCGGTGAAGTGCTCTGCAGAAGAGGGTACCCTGAGATGCCACAGAAGTGCTGCCTTGAATCCTACTCAACAGGCCTTACCATCATTGAGGCTCTCAAGGCAACAGTCACCATGACAGTCAAGCAACACATACCTATTCTCGTGGTTTAAGTCCAGCTGGTAACTCAGAACCACGCAACCATTTGCTCACTCCCCCCCCCCACTTGTTCCCACCCCAGCTCCAGGAGGGATGGAGAAGAGAATCAAAAGAATCTAACTACCACCGGGTGAGATAAGAGCAGTCCAGTAACTAAGGTATAATACAAAACCACTACTGCTACCACCAATAATAATAATGATAAGGGGAAATAACAAGGGGAGAGGATACAATTGCTCACCACCTGCTGACCAATACCCAGCCCGACCCGAGCAGTGATCTGGGCCTTCTGGGTAACTCCTCACGGTTTATATACTGGGCATGACGTGCTGTGGTATGTGTCCTGGGTTCAGCTATAGTAGTCATTTTTCTCCTTCTTAGTAGCTGGTGCAGTGCTGTGTTTTTTAACTTTCAGCCTGGGAACAACGCTGATAACACCGATGGTTTTAGTTGTTGCTAAGTAATGTTTATTCCAACCAAGGACTTTCTCAGTCTCATGCTTTGCCAGGGAGGAGGGGAAGCCGGGAGGAAACAGAGGCAGGACACCTGACCCAAACTAGCCAAAGGGGTATTCCACACCACAGCATGTCATGCTCAGTATATAAACCGGGAGAAGTTACCCGGAAGGCCTAGATCACTGCTCGGGTCGGGCTCGGTATCGGTCGGCAGGTGGTGAGCAATTGTATCCTCTCCCCTTGTTATTTCACTAATCATTATTATCATTGGTGGTAGCAGTAGTGGTTTTGTATTATACCTTAGTTGCAGGACTGCTCTTATCTCAACCCGTGGGAGTTACATTCTTCCGATTCTCCTCCCCATCCCTCCGGGAGCGGGGGGAGGAAGGGGGGGAGTGAGCGAGCGGCTGTGTGGTTCTGAGTTACCGGCTGGGCTTAAACCACAACAGTATGGAATACCCCTTTGGCCGGTTTGGGTCAGGTGTCCTGTCTCTGCTTCCTCCTGGCTTCCCCTCCTCCCTGGCAGAGCATGAGACTGAGAAGGTCCTTGATCGGAATAAACATTAATTAGCGATAACTAAAAACATCAGTGTTATCAGCATTGTTCCCAGGCTGAAAGTTAAAAAACACAGCACTGCACCAGCTACCTAGAAGGAGAAAAATAACTGCTACAGCTGAACCCAGGACAGTACTCACCCCTTATTCCATACCATTCATGTCATGCTGAGATAGCATATTTTAAAATATAGCATCACTTTTGTCTCATATATATACACACATGTATATATACACCCACAGGCACACAAAGAGAGAGATATCATACCTTAGTCCATGGACCAAACCCTCTAAAGTTGCTGAATTCATCCAGTCCATGATGTCAGGCTCCATCTCTTGTAATAGTCTTTCAGGGCAGGAGGGATGGTGTGTAGTGTTGGGTTGTTGCCTGCTGATGACACCGCTGAACTTGTTGGGTCGCTGCTGAGCTTGTCTGGTTTCCTCAAAGTTTATTCTTTGTTGGGGTGATGATTGGAGAGAAGTCAGGGTCAGTCAATGATGACCTTAAGATATCTAGCTGGTGGGCTATAAAAGTGTTCTAGAGCAGGCAACAGCATACGGTTGAGTTCATTGGCTATTTTCTCCCAAAATAAAATCCCCTTGAGGTACGCACAAGACTTCCCCATCTTCCTGCATTACCCATCAAGTATATCCGGGTCCCTGAGCAAAAGCAACACCATGAGTGGGTTTGCCTTTACCTGAAGCAGGAATAACCCAGACTGTCTTCCCCAACAAATTCTTGATGTGCACCACAGGAACTTTATTCCCCTCTACAGGACGTAAAAGTATTGACTAGGCTGAGCCAGCCATGTTGGCAGATCCCCTCATGTTGACCAACCAGGTGGCTTTTGATAAATGTGTATCCCAGTGTTTGAAAGTCCCACCACCCATTGCTCTCAGTGTAGTTTTTAACAGCCCATTGTAACGCTCGATTTTCCCAGAGGCTGGTGCATGGTAGGGGATGTGATATACCCACTCAATGCCATGCTCTTTGGCCCAAGTGTCTATGAGGTTGTTCCAGAAATGAGTCCCATTGTCTGACTCAATTCTCTCTGGGGTGCCGTGTCGCCACAAGACTTGTTTCTCAAGGCCCAGGATAGTGTTCCGGGCAGTGGCGTGGGGCACAGTGTATGTTTCCAGCCATCCGGTGGTTGCTTCCACTATGGTCAGCACATGGCGCTTGCCTTGGTGGGTTGGTGGGAGTGTGATACAGTCAATATGCCAGGCCTCCCCATACTTGTACTTCAGCCATCGTCCTCCATACCAGAGAGGCTTTAACTGCTTGGCTTGCTTACTTGCAGCACGTTTCACATTCGTGAATAACCTGGGCAATATTGTCCATTGTTAAGTCCACCCCTCGATCACAAGCCCATCTATATGTTGCATCTCTGCCTTGATGGCCTGAGGGGTCATGGGCCCACCAGGCTAAAAATAATTCACCCTTATGTTACCAATCTAATTCCATCTGAGCCACTTTAATCTTAGCAGCTTTATCCACTTGCTGGTTGTTCTGGTGTTCCTCACTGGCCTGACTCTTGGGCACATGAGCATCTATGTGGCATACCTTGACCACCAGGTTCTGCACCCGAGCAGCGATATCTTGCCACAATGCAGCAGCCCAGATGGGTTTACTTCTGCATTGCCAGTTGCTCTGCTTCCATTGCTGCAACCACCCCCACAGGGCATTTGCCGCCATCCATGAGTCAGTATAAAGTACTGGCCATTTTTCTTGTTCAGCAATGTCCAAGGCCAGCTGGATGGCTTTCACCTCTGCAAACTGACTCAATTCACCCTCTCCTTCAGCAGTTTCTGCAACTTGTCATAGAGGACTCCACACAGCTGCCTTCCATCTCTGATGCTTTCCCACAATAGGGCAGGACCCATCAGTAAACAAGGCATATTGCTTTTCACTCTCTGACAGTTCATTACATGGTGGGGCCTCTTCAGCACGCGTCACCTCCTCTTCTGGTGACATCCCAAAATCTTTGCCCTCTGGCCAGTCCATGATGACCTCTAGAATTCCCGGATGGCTTGGATTTCCTATTCGAGCTCGTTGTGTGATTGGTGCGGCCCACTTCCTCCATGTAGCATCAGTCGCACGATGTGTAGAGGAGACCCTGCCTTTGAACATCCAGCCCAGCACAGGCAACCAGGGTGCCAGGAGGATCTCTGCTTCAGTGCCAATCACTTCTGAAGCAGCTCGAACCCCTTCATAGGCTGCCAGGATCTCTTTTTCAGTGGGAGTGCAGCTGGCCACGGATCCTTTATATCCCCGACTCCAAAAGCCGAGGGGTGAACCTCGAGTCTCCCCTGGAGCTTTCTGCCAGAGGCTCCAGGTAGGACCAGTCTCCCCAGCTGCGGTATAGAGCACATTTTTCACATCTGGCCTGGTCCAGACTGGTCCAAGGGCTACTGCATGAACTATCTCTAGTTTAATTTGTTCAAAGGCTTGTTGTTACTCAGGGCCCCATTTGAAATCATTCTTCTTCCGGGTCACGTGGTAGAGAGGGCTTACAATCAGACTGTAATTTGGGATGTGCATTCTCCAGAACCCCACAACACCTAAGGCTTCTTGTGTTTCTTTCTTGTTAGTTGGTGGAGACATTGCTGTTATCTTGTTGATCACACCTGTGGGGATCTGGTGACGTCCATCTTGCCATTTTATTCCCAAAAATTGAATCTCCTGTGCAGGTCCCTTGACCTTACTCTGTTTTATGGCAAAAACGGCCTTCAGCAGGATTTGGATTATTTTCCTCCATTTCTCAAAAACTTCTTCCGCTGTATCACCCCACACGATGATGTCATCGATGTATTGCAGGTGTTCTGGAGCTTGCCCCTGTTCCAGTGCAGTCTGGATCAATCCATGGCAGATGGTAGGGCTGTGTTTCCACCCCTGGGGCAGTCGGTTCCAAGTGTACTGGACACCCCTCCAAGTGAAAGCAAACTCTGGCCTGCATTCTGCTGCCAAAGGGATTGAGAAAAATGCATTGGCAATATCAATTGTGGCATCCCACTTGGCTGCCTTTGACTCCAGTTCATATTGAAGTTCTAGCATGTCCGGTACGGCAGCACTCAATGGTGGTGCAACTTCATTCAGGCCACGATAGTCTTCTGTTAGTCTCCACTCCCTGTTAGACTTTTGCACTGGCCATATGGGGCTATTAAAGGGTGAGCGGGTCCTGCTGATCACTCCTTGGCTCTCCAGTCTACGGATCAGCTTATGGATGGGAATCAGGGAGTCTCAGTTGGTGCGATATTGCCGCCGGTGCACTGTTGTGGTCGCAATTGGCACTTGTTGTTCTTCGACCTTCAGCAACCCCACAACAGAAGGATCCTCTGAGAGACCAGGCAAGGTGGACAGCTGCTTAATTTCCTCTGTCTCCAAGGCAGAGATACCAAAAGCCCATCTATACCCTTTTTGATCTTTGAAGTTCCCTCTCCTGAGATAGTCTATGCCAAGGATGCATGGAGCCCCTGGACCAGTCACAATGGGGTGCTTTTGCCACTTCCTCCCAGTCAGGCTGATTTCAGCCTCCAGTACAGTCAACTCTTGGGATCCTCCTGTCACTCCAGAAATATAAATGGGTTCCACCCCTTGATACCTTGATGGCATCAGAGTACACTGTGCACCGGTATCTCCTAGAGCCTTATACTCCTGTGGGACTGATGTGCCAGGCCATCTGATCCACACAGCCCAGTAAACCCCATTATCCCTCTCCTCCACCTGGCTGGAGGCAGGGCCCCTCTAATAGTGATCATAAGATTGTCCACTTATGTCTTGGAGAAAGAGATTAGAATTCCTTGTCTCAGTAGTTCGAGTAAAATCAGCTCTTTCATTCCATCTGGGAAACTGCTCACCAGAGACTGGAGCAGCAGCTTTCCTGGGAGGATCATCATAGAATCATAGAATAGTAAGGGTTGGAAAGGACCTTAAGATCATCTAGTTCCAACCCCGCTGCCATGGGCATGGACACCTTGCCCTAAACCACGTGGTACAAGACTCCGTCCAACCTGGCCTTGAACACTGCCAGGGATGGAGCATCCACAACCTCCCTGGGCAACACATTCCAGTGCTTCACCACCCTCACTGTAAAGAACTTCTTCCTTATATCTAATCTGAACTTCCTCTGTTTAAGTTTGAACTCGTTACCCCTTGTCCTACCACTACAGTCCCTAAGGAAGAGTCCCTCCCCAGCATCCTTATAGACCCCCTTCAGATACTGGAAGGCTGCTATGAGGTCTCCACGCAGCCTTCTCTTCTCCAGGCTGAACAGCCCCAACTCTCTCAGCCTGACTTCATACGGGAGGTGCTCCAGCCCTCTTATCATCCTCGTGGCCCTCCTCTGGACTCGCTCCAACAGCTCCATGTCCTTTTTATGTTGAGGACACCAGAACTGTACGCAGTACTCCAAGTGAGGTCTCACAAGAGCAGAGCAGAGGGGCAGGATCACCTCCTTTGACCTGCTGGTCACACTTCTTTTGATGCAGCCCAGGATACAGTTGGCTTTCTGGGCTGCGAGTCCACACTGCCGACTCATGTTAAGCTTCTCATCAACCAACACCCCCAAGTCCTTCTCTGCAGGCCTGCTCTGAATCTCTTCTCCACCCAACCTGTAGCTGTGCCTGGGATTGCCCTGACCCAGGTGTAGGACCTTACACTTGGCTTGGTTAAACTTCATAAGGTTGGCATTGGCCCACCTCACAAGTGTGTCAAGGTCCCTCTGGATGGCATCCCTTCCCTCCAGCGTATCAACCGAACCACACAGCTTGGTGTCATTGGCAAAGTTGCTGAGGGCGCATCAATCCCACTGTCCATGTCGCCGACAAAGATGTTGAACAGGACCGGTCCCAACACCAATCCCTGAGGGACACCACTCGTTACAGGTTTCCAACTGGACATCGAGCCATTTACCACAACTCTTTGCGTGCGGCCATCGAGCCAGTTTTTTATCCACCGAGTGGTCCATCTATCAAATTGATGTCTCTCCAATTTAGAGACAAGGATGTCATGTGGGACAGTGTCGAACGCTTTGTCCAGGCAGATGACGTCAACTGCTCTGCCGCTGTCCATCAGTTCCGTGGCTCCATCATAGAAGGCCACCAAATTGGTCAGGCAGGATTTCCCCTTAGTGAAGCCATGTTGGCTGTCACCAACCACCTCATTGTTTTTCATGTGCTTTAGCATGTTTTCCAGGAGAATCTGCTCCAAGATTTTGCCAGGCACAGAGGTGAGACTGACTGGTCTGTAGTTCCCTGGGTCTTCCATCTTCCCCTTCTTGAAAATGGGGGGTATATTACCCTGCTTCCAGTCATTGGGAACTTCACCTGACTGCCAGGATTTTTCGAATATGATGGACAGTGGTTTAGCAACTTCATTCGCCAGCTCCTTCAGGACCCGCAGATGGATTTCATCTGGTCCCATGGACTTGTGCACGTTCAGGTTCTTAAGATGGCCTCGAACCTGATCCTCTCCTACAGTGGGCCTAAGGTCTTCATTTTCACAGTCCCTGCATTTGCTTTCCAAGACTTTCGTGGTGTGGTCAGAGCATTTGCTGGTGAAGATGGAGGCAAAGAAGTCATTAAGAACCTCAGCCTTCTCCAAATCCAGGGTAGCCAGTTCTCCTGATAGCGTCCGGAGAGGGCCCACATTGTCCCTAGTCTGTCTTTTATTTGCTACGTACCTATAGAATCCTTTCCTGTTATCTTTTACATCCCTTGCCAAACTTAATTCTAGCTGGTCCCTACCTTCCCAGACAATATCCCTGTATTCTTCCCAGGCCGCCTGTCCTCGCTTCCACCTTCTATAAGCTTCTTTTTTCCCCTCTAAGTTTCCTCAGCAGCTCCTTATCCATCCATCGAGGTCTCCTGGCCCTCCTGCTGCACTTTCTTCTAGTCGGGATGCAACACTCTTGAGCACGTAGCAGGTGATCCTTGAATATCAACCAGCAGTCTTGGGCCTCCCCTGCCCTCTAGGACTGTATCCCATGAAACCTTACTAAGCAAGTTCCTGAAGAGGCCAAAGTCTGCTCTCTTTAAGTCCAGGGCAGTGAGCTTGCTGCGTGCCCTTCTCACTGTCCTGAGGATCTCAAACTCAACCATCTCGTGATCACTAGAGCCAAGGCTGCCCTGGAGCGTCACATTTCCAACCAGTCCCTCCCTGTTGGTGAGCACGAGGTCAAGCATGGCACCTCTCCTTGTCGGCTCCTCTATTGCTTGAAAGAGGAAGTTGTCTTCCACACAATCAAGGAACCTCCTGGATTGCTTGTGCCGGGCCGTCCCGTCCCTCCAACAGATGTCAGGATGGTTGAAGTCCCCCATGAGGACCAGGGCCTGCGAGCGTGAGGCTGCTCCTATCTGTCTGTAGAGCGCTTCATCCACAGAGTCCTCTTGATCAGGCGGCCTGTAACAGATCCCCACCGTAATGTCCCCCATTGCTGTTTTCCCTTTGATCCTGACCCACAAACACTCTGTTACCTCATCACCCGTCCCCAGACAGAGTTCCATACTCTCTAGCCTATCACTGACATAGATAGCAACGCCCCCTCCCCGTCTGCCTGGCCTGTCTTTTCTAAACAGCCTGTAACCTTCCATTCCGACACTCCAGTCATAGGAGCCATCCCACCATGTTTCTGTGATACCAATGACATCATATCCCCATAGCCTTGCACACATCTCTAATTCCTCTTGCTTGTTCCCCATACTACGGGCATTTGTATGGAGGCACCTTAGCCGAGCTCCAAATGCAGCCGACTCAATGGCTGGGGCAGCTGGAACATCTCTACATGGCTCCAAGCACTTATTACAGGTGCTGGCAACTGACTGGGAGTGTTGGGATGGATCAATGCTCCCCTCCCCCAACACATCTAGTTTAAAGCTTTCTTGACCAGCCTGGCAAGCCTCCTACCAAAGCAGCTCTTTCCCTTCTTTGTCAGACCAGCTCCACCAGCCTCCAGTAGATCTGGCCTCCCAAATGGAGCCCCATGTTCTAAATAGCCAAACCCCTGACTATGGCACCACCATTCTAACCATTTATTAACCTGCCAAACACGCCTAGCTTTTTTAAGGTCCTCCCCTTTATCCTGGAGAATCGATGAAAAAACAATCTGAGCACCAGAGCCCCTAACCACCTCTCCCAAGGCTCTGTAGTCCTTAATGTTCTCCAGGCTACTGCTATCTATATCACTAGCACCCACATGGACCACTAGAAGGGGGTAATAGTCAGCAGGACTTACTAGAGCAGGCAGCCTCTCAGCAACATCCCTGATCCAAGCCCCTGGCAGGCAACACACCTCCCTCGAGACTGGATCAGGCCGGCAGATGGGTGCCTCTGTGCCTTTCAAAGTAGAGTCCCCTACTACTATGACCCTCCTCTTTTTCCTGGAGGCACCAGTAGCGATCCTCTTTACTGGTGCATCAGCAGGGTGCTCATTAGGTGTGGTGGGTGCTTTCTCATTAGCCCCCTGCAGAACTGCAAAGCGGTTCTGGGTGGGGACATCAGATTTAGGAGGAAGCCCCTTGTCGTTAATTGTCCTCTTCCTCCTTTTTTTGTTCGTTTTTCTCATGACTAATTCCCAGCTTCCTGGGTTGCTGCCCTCCCTCTTTCCTTTATGAGCAATGCTGGACATTTGCGGCCCCTGCACAGTTTGGGCCTGGAGCAAGCAGCCCAGCTTCCTCTCAGCTTCCCTGGCATCTTTTAGCTCTCCAACAGCCTCCCGCAGCTCAGCCACCTGCTGCAGGAGGACCTCCACCAGGGGGCACCGAGTGCAGCCCTGTCCGTTGCGCACCCTCGCCTCAAGAGACCAGTCGAGGCACTCTCTACACTCCGAGGTCTGCGCCGCAGCCTCCCCTCTCATCGGCTCTGTCTGGGTGCCTACGCTGGCCACCGCCGGGGCAGAGCTCCCAGAGCGGGCCCTGGTCCTGAGGCGAGTGCTCACCATCCCGCTCGCTGCCCGCTCGCCCTGCCTGCGCGAACTGCCGCACCACGCCCTGTTCGCTCCCTGGCATGAGTTTTTACCCACTGAGGGCTGGTGCCGTCACTCCTGGCGCCGCCCCCTGTGAGTCAGCTGCTCGCGTCAGCTGAGCTGCCGGCTCCTGGGCAAGTCCTGTCGAGGACTTGAGGCTCCCTCGGTCGCTGTTGCCGCTCCGAACTGAGGCTCCGGGACGCTGTGCTTCCCCCCGCTCCGGTGTTAAAGGCGTTCTCTCTGGAGATACTCACCTCGGCAATTCATCCTTGACTGTTGTTTCCCTTTTCAATTCACGTGCCCATTCCTCCAGAACTGAGGTAGGTTTTCCATCCCACTTTCTCATGCCTTCTCTGTGATTCCACAGGTAAAACCACAGGGTGGCCCATGGTGTCTACTTCCTATACCTTCCCTTTTGGGCAGTAGGGCACCTTCTGTTAATAGCTGAGATGCGGGTCTGTACATGTGGGAGCTGGATAGATTGGATAGATTGTCTCTCGATTGTTCGAACTCCTGCAACAGTTTTTCCACAGCTGAAATGTTGGAAGGGGTGAGATTGTCCTCGAACTCTTGGAGTTGATGACTCACCTCATCTGCTGTTGGTGCCGCTGCCTCCCTCCAGTTCATTGATGCCAAAGAGTGGGCATACAATGATGGTGCACTCCGTGTAAGTTTCCGCCACATGGGTCATATACATTCAACTCCATCTGGATCTACAGGTGCTGGATGCCTCTCTCTATCATGGTCCACTTGGATGAGTGTCCTGGGTTCAGCTACAGCTGTCATTTTTTCTCCTTCTTAGTAGCTGGTGCAGTGCTGTGTTTTTGACTTTCAGCCTGGGAACAACGCTGATAACACTGATGGTTTTAGTTGTTGCTAAGTAATGTTTACTCCAACCAAGGACTTTCTCAGTCTCATGCTCTGCCAGGGAGGAGGGGAAGCCGGGAGGAAGCAGAGACAGGACACCTGACCCAAACTGGCCAAAGGGGTATTCCATACCACAGCACGTTATGCCCAGTATATAAACCAGGGGGAGTTACCCAGAAGGCCCAGATCACTGCTCGGGTCGGGCTGGGTATCGGTCGGCGGGTGATGAGCCTTGTGATGTATTCTCTCCCCTTGTTATTCCCCTTATCATTATTATTATTGGTGGTAGCAGTAGTGGTTTTGTATTATACCTTAGTTACTGGACTGTTCTTATCTCAACCCGTGGGAGTTACATTCTTTTGATTCTCCTCCCCATCCCTCTGGGAGCGGGGGGGGAAGAAGTGGGGGGGGGGGAGTGAGCGAGCAGCTGCGTGGTTCTGAGTTACCGGCTGGGCTTAAACCATGACACTGGAAATCTCATGAATATATATAAATAATTTCCTGGAAATGCTGTAAATATGCATGAGTACGCTAAATATATAGCTGCTGCCAGCAAGTAACGGGCACGCTCACCTTTGCGAAACTATTTGCCTGTGCGCCCAGCACTGCAATAAAGAATGCTGCTTTCTAAAACTCCAAATTGTGTCTTAGAGAGTTTCTCCTACTGACTTTTACGGTAACATCATCATTTCCCATCATCTGTGGCGCTACCAAGTGTTTGAGCACCTTCCTTTGTAAACATCACCAGAGTAATAGCCCAGAGCTTTGCAGTCCTGGTGTTCCAGTCAGGCAGTTTGCAGCCATTTCCACAGGCTTTTAAAAAAAAAAAAACCAAAACCAAAAAAACCCAACAAACAAACAAAAAAGAAAGATGTACCTAAAGAAGAAAATTTTATTGTTACATTTCCTTTCAGCAATTAAGGAGCTAATGCAGCTCCCGCTATAGTCAATTAGTCTCCACACTCACTCTGAAGGGTTTTGGATTGGTCCCAAAGTTAGTGTCCTTATTTTCTGTAATCCTGGAAGTGCTTACACCTTTCCAGCCTTTGAGCAGGGATGAGCCAGCTGATGGCATATCCAGCCAATTATAACCTGAACAGCTTGGAGAGAATTATTTATTTTCCATTTGGCAAGAGGGACAGAAAAGTATGGCAAGGGAGGCTGGGACAGATGAACAAACCCTCTTTGCAAGCTCTCTTTGCCACACAAAGTATTTGCAGCATGGTTTTTTGTCATAAGCCTGCAGTGTGATTTCTGCTTTGCGATAAGCATCCTTGGAGGTAGGACACTTCGAAGAGAGAATATTTCTATAGAAAGACCAAATAATTTTGCTTTGGTTTTTGTAATGTACATATTTTCCTCTCAGATATCCTTTCTTTGCTTTTTTAAGCTGGAAAATAGCATTTCTCATCCTGATTTTAGTGTTTTATACCTTCTTCCTTTCTGTCTGGACGTTGATTTTGCAGGATAAACTGATTAGTGGACAGACTGGGCTCTTCAGGGAAAATCCAGAGCACTGCAGGAAATGCTGTGGATGACTCAGAAAGTGTTTTGCATCCTTCTGCTTTAGAGCTGAGCTTGGTGCCTTCTCTTTATGAAAGAGAGTATGATATTTCTGCAACACACTGTCCTTGCAATGTGGTATTAGTCAATCCTAATGATCAGCTGTGGTCATGAGTGCCTGGGGTCACCAAAGACTTTATAGCATTTCTGCTAGAAGCAGTTGTTGCTCTTTCTGCTTTGGCCACCGTCCAGCCTGAACAATTTCATTGTGCCCAACACTTTTGGCAGCTCAGTTCACAGAAGCATTATCCTGTCCAGGACAGATCACGGGACACACAGTCAGGCATTTGAGATGCTATTACTGGGTTTGCTGCAACCACAGGCAGCTCACTGAACCTCTATGTGCCTCAGTTTCTCACGATGTAAATAAGGAGGGTGTTCACTGAAGCCACAGGCTACATAGTACTCTGTTAATATTTAAATGTGTGGAATTGCTTAAATCCTAGGAGTACTAAAAATAAGTGGAAGACTTTGTTGCATGCTGTATTATTCCACAATTTCCCCGCTATGCCTGCTGCACTCACACTATTGTTAGTTTGCTAAGAGGTTATGGATCTATTTGTTTGAGTGAAAGGTAGTACATATAAACATAAATTGTTATTGCTTACACCAACCGATTTACTGTGTTTCCTTGTGAAACCAATGGCTCCCATTTAAAATGTGATCCTGAAGCCAAGAAATATTTGCTGGAACAAAAATAGCAGCAGTACCTGATGTCAGGGTTATGGTACATGGCAATGATGTCTTGGGCAGGGGGAGTGCAATGAGATTTTAGCCAAACATTCTAAGAAAATGGTGGTTTTGTGGTGACATTGAACAAGTATGTTAGTTTTGATTTACCATCCAAAAAAGCATCTGTCTATTAATCTCAAAAGTGTTATATTCCAGAAGTCTTGTGAAATACGTGGCCAGATAGAGGAGAGAGAATCAGCATTCCCACTGAAGGACGGGCTCATCTGTTGTTAGATCTCAGAGAAAACCCACACATGGAAAATGTTCTGCAAGTGGTTTCTTTAGCTTCACTTTTCTCAAATTGCATTTTTATAACTCCCAAAAAGAGAGATATTTTGTCCTTCTCATCACTTCTTGCTAGAGTTCTCCTAACTCAAAAGGTGACTTCTGCAGAGAAATGTGAAGTTTGGGAATTTGTTCATAGGGTAATCCTATCTTAGGACAAATTTAAGATCAAAACTTCTCAGAAGAGTTATTTTAAGGCATTGAAAACAATTCACTACAATCTAATTCTGTCTGAAAGTCTCCAGTATTAGCTAGGTAATGGTTGCACACTGTGTTAAAAAATCAAGGCCCACATTGATCTTTACCTGAGCTAGATCAATAATAACAATTCATGCGAAAATAACTGAGGGAAGGTATTTTGATTCAGGTTTAAATGCAAGTTACTATCAGCACAGTGTCCTTCCTTCCTTTTATTTTGTGGGGGTTTTCTCTCCATTTCTGGTGAATTTAATACTGCTGATGGCTGCTGAGCTAATAGCCCTAGACACTTAAGTGCTGTCTTCCAGCGAGGGTGTAGCACTGCAGAGGAATAGCTTTGTCTATTCACTGTAAAAAGCCTTTTCAGTACTGTTGTACCAGAGAAATGAAGGGATGGTTTATAATTCTGATTGTGAAATACTCTCACTTTGTTGTGAAGCAGCTCATATGTTTAAAAAAAAAAAAAAAAAAAAAAAGTGGGAGTTTTTCTCCAGGGAAATGCTGTAAATATCAGCTAGGGTTTGGAGTCACCATTCATGCTGGCTTTTTAACAAAAAAATCCCAACAACAAACCCAACCTTGCAGAAGAGATAACAGTTGGGAAAACCTGGCTTTTTTTTTCAACTTTAGATTTAGTATAGCCTGATGTATAGGGTGCAGACATGAGGATCTGAGCTGGAATATAAATCCAGCTTGTGCTCTAACCTGCTTTGTAAGTTTGGGCAAATCACATCTCTTTTGCTTCATGAAAAACTAGGGCTGACAGGTGTTGTAAGAGATTATTTTCCCCATTCTTCTCCCTGAGATAAGAACAACTGTCTCTAAACTCTTCAGAACAGATGTTTTACTAATTTCTTATTAAATAAAAATATCCAATGGTGACTATTCCACTGCTTTCCTAGGCAAATTGTTCCGGTGCTCAACTATTCTTACCCTTAACCCAATGTGTAATTTCTATCACCTTTTCCAAGATGTAAGCTCATTATTTCTTGTCCTAGACTCACTGCATGCAGAGAAGAGCTAATTCCCTCCTGCTCTGCAGCAACCTTTTGCATATTTGAAGATGATATAATGTCTCCTTTCAGTTAAGTCTTCTCTTTTTCAGGTTAAATGCTTTGTAAAGTGTTCTAAGACTAGAATAAAAATGCTCTGTGGGCTAGGTTTTTAAAGGGCTCTGTTCCAGCGCAGTCACCAAGTTTGAAGCAAAAGCATTTTCAAAAGCACCATTTTCTCACTAGGGATGGAGAATTGCACTTAGGCAGAGCTGGTCCCAAAGGCTATGTCCATGCTGTCATTCCAACTGCACCTAACACCTTTCTCAAATCCAGACTCGCCAACTGTCTGTGCTGTCAACATGCAGACACAGGCGAAGGCTGAGATGAGGAGGGAAAGGTCAAGTGAGTCTTGGTGTGGATCTAAGTTTTCCTTTTCACAGTCTCTGCAGATTTATTTATGAGTGGAAAATGTGATAGCCTAGCCTGTCAGCAGATACTCTGATTGTGGCTCTTCCTAAGCACCATATGGATGCTTTCAGCCTCAGCTGTAGCCCTGCTAACAGTTGGTAGTGTGGATGAAAACCATGCAACATGCAGTGCTCGGTATTGTCAGCCCTGCCACTGGGACTCACCTGTCCACCCCAAAACCAACACTATGTGGTTTCACTGAGGCTTGTCATAGAATCACAGAATGGTTTGGGTTGGAAGAGACCTTAAAGCTCATCTAGTTCCAACCCCCTGCCACGGGCAGGGACACCTTTCACCAGACCAGGTTGCTCAAAGCCCCGTCCAACCTGGCCACACAGCCTGTGACAGCCCAAGATACAATTCTGACAGCGTAGTGGAATTTCCTCATCCCAGAAAATGTGTTTTAAAAGTCAGTTGTTTAAAAAAAGAAATAATTCTGTTGAAACAGAAACTTGGGACTGCTAGTTTAAGTTTCAGATGTATCAGCCTTTCGATGATCATCCAAAGTGTCTCATCTGCTGTCCTGTCGTGGTTTGAGCCCAGCCGGTAACTCAGAACCACACAGCCACTCGCTCACTCCCCCCCCCCTTCTTCCTCCCCCCGCTCCCAGAGGGATGGGGAGGAGAATCGGAAGAATGTAACTCCCACGGGTTGAGATAAGAGCAGTCCCACAACTAAGGTATAATACAAACCACTACTGCTACCACCAATGATAATAATGATTAGTGAAATAACAAGGGGAGAGGATACAATTGCTCACCACCCACCGACCGATACCCAGCCCGACCCGAGCAGTGATCTGGGTTTATATACTGGGCATGACGTGCTGTGGTATGGAATACCCCTTTGGCTAGTTTGGGTCAGGTGTCCTGTCTCTGCTTCCTCCCGGCTTCCCCTCCTCCCTGGCAAAGCATGAGACTGAGAAAGTCCTTGGTCGGAATAAACATTACTTAGCAACACCTAAAAACATCAGTGTTATCAGCGTTGTTCCCAGGCTGAAAGTTAAAAAACACAGCACTGCACCAGCTACTAAGAAGGAGAAAAATGACTGCTATAGCTGAACCCAGGACATGTCCCTGGACAGTGATGTGATGGAGAGAGCATTCATAGACCTTGGGGCTGTTTTTCTTTCCTTGGTTAGTCACATCTTTAATGGCCTCATCTTATAATTATAGAGCCACCAGAACTGGATGACCCTGAATCACAAAATTAGGTAATGAACATTCATTCCAGTGTTGAGCTCACTCTTAACTTCAATGCATTGTTCCATCCCCAAAAATGAAAAAAAAAAGAAAAAGCAAACCCTGATAATCTCTAAGCTGATTAGAAAACAGTCCTTCTCCCTAAAGATATCCCCTAAGGATACTGCTGGCTGCAACTCCCAGTCCGTTCAGCCACAGAAGTTGGATTGTACAGCAAGATTGTGTAGCCCTATTGCTGCAGAAGTTGTTCTTATATTTCAAAACATGGAGCTGGGAACATATGTGAAAGAGAAAAAAAGGCAGCTGAAAGTCTACAGCCAACAGCTTGTGTCAGAAAGCTGCTAAAGGAGGAAACAGTTGGGCATTTTTTATTGTGACGCGGTATCTGCAGGATGAATGCAAGCAAAGTTGGCTTGCGACTGAAATTGTTTGCGATCTAATCAATTCCTGACAAACTACATGAGACCGGGTGGTGGGCTTCAAGGGGAATTGCAACACCTGCTCCTAAAATGTTGTTCCCTGAACATAAATTTTACCACGGCCTCCTCATACTCATGTCTATGGATGCTGAAGGTAAACTGAAGGCAAATCACTCAACTTGCACCACTGCATGGAGGCGAAGTCACTTAAAAGCACATGTTGTTGAGGGGGGGACAGGGTGGGCCACTCTGAGGTGGCCATGACTGTGTGTTGCTGAGGGGGAACACTGGCAGGGTGCTCTGAGGTGGCCATGGACAAATGTTGCTGAGGGGGTACATGGTGGGGTGCTCTGAGGTAGCCATGGCTGTGTGTCGCTGAGGGGATACACTGGAAGGACACTCTGAGGCAGCCATGGCTGTGTTTTCACTGTGTGGGTACACTGGCAGTGCTCTTGTAGATTATCTTAAGTTTTACTGAATCTTTCTATATTTTGTGTTTGTTTGTGAAACAGTTACCTATAGGAACATCTTGATTTAAGAAGTTAGCCTTTATGTTAGCATGGGTTGCTGCGTTACTTGAAATCCGACACCATGTTGCTTGAAGTCCCTGTTCTCTGTAACATGTTAGCCTTAGTCCTTACTCTCTAGACCATAACCAGAGCACCTAGGGTCTATTGTATATAGGATGAGTTATTTGACAACCTGGCAAGGTAGAAATCTATCCAGCCAACTTGGCAACAAAACTTACTTTTAAGGTGTCCTGAAGTAAACTGCCTTCATTATAATACGAAAAAACACACCCACAGATCGAGAAGACCCTTGCCCAGGTGAAGACCCTTCCCTCGTGCAAGCATAGTAACAGAAGAAAATGACACTGCAGATATTATAATTGTATGTAAATCACTAACCAATCATTGTAACTGGGAGTGTACTACCTTGTAATTTTTGTGTATAAATATAACGACGAAATCGGCATGGGTGTGCTTGATTCATGGAAATTCCACCTAGCACCCAGCACTGCAATAAATAATGCCTGCTTCTTAATGCTACATTGGTGTTAAGGAGTTTTATTCTCCCGACTTTCGGTGGCACTCTCTGGGGCAGCTATGGCTGTGGGGGTACAGTGGCAGGGCTCTCTGAGACAGCCATGGCTGTGTCACCGAGCAGGAACGTGGCAGAGCACGAAGGTGACCACACACCCCACGGGACCATGCACCGGGGCGTAGCACCCAGCCAGGCGGCGACAGGCGGCCCGTCCCGCCACACTCAAGATGTCGCCGCAGCCGTGCCTGCCCTGCCCCGCCGTGACGCGCGGCGTCAGCTGACGGCGGAGTCGCTGGCGGCGGCAGGCGGCGGCATTCAGGGTTGTTCGCCGCCGCCGTGCCGAGCTGCCGCCGCCATGCCCTCGGAGAAGAGCTTCAAGCAGCGCCGCACCTTCGGTGAGCCCCCCTGGGAAGGGACGCGGCGGGGTCGGGTCGCTGACGGGGCCCGCCGGCTGCCCCGGTCCCCTCCGGGTCTCGTCGCTCGGAGGGCGGCCGGCGGGGCAGGCCGGCGGCGGCTGATGCCCTGGCTGCGGGATGGAGAGATCGGCGAAGCGGGGAGGGGACAGGTCTCGGTAGGAGCTGCGGAGATCCCCGAGCAGCCCAGGCCGGAGCCGGCTCCCGCTGACAGCGGGGCTCCTCGACCGGAGCGGGCCCGGCCACCCTGCCCCGATCACCGGCGTCGTCGTGCCGCTACGCCGAGGGCTGCGCGGGTATCCCCGGTGCTGGGGCGGAAGGGGAGTCACCGCCCTGCTGGGCACTGAGATGGAAACAACCCCTGGGCCGGCCTCCGCTCCCCGGTAAGGCGGGCGAGCCTGGGAGCTTGTGCCAGGGCTCTGTTTCGGGTGTCGGGGGGGTGAGTGAGGTGTGGAGGTGGACACGGTGCTGTGTCAGGGTGAGCTTTGCGTTGGGAGAGGGGCTTGGGGTGGGGAGATGGCCTCTCCACATCATCCATTATCGACTGCAAAATTACCAGGAGCCAGGAGACATCATTTTATGCTGTGTGCCAGGAGCTGGGCCTGCCCATCCCTCCCATGTCTGCTCAGCATCCAGCCTCATCTGTGCTACTGACAGGAGAATTAAGCTCCACTTGAAGTTTGGTATTTGGCATGGGGTGAGGAATTCTCTACCTGGGGAGCCACGAGTGGACCGGGATGTATGCCTTCTGTCTCTGTTTAGTTATTGAAAACTAGCAAGGCATCGAAAAGAGCTGTGTAATGATGGCTGGAGAAACGAGATTAGTCCCTTTCTAGAAGGAACAGCCTTGATAGAGCGGTGCCAACACTTCTTTCTGTGCTTAGGATGGGACCAAAGCAATCAAAGAGCTTGGTATCTGTTCATGTGCATCAGTGAGGTAGGCTAAAATGCTCCGAGGATAACAAGAACTGGCAGTGTAACCTATTTCTGCGTGAACTATAAAATCCCATATATAAAATGGAATTGGTGGAAGTAATTGATCCAGATTTTCTGTTCCTTCTGCCTTTGGGTTAAAGTCAAGCTGCTTAAGAGAGCTTTCTGGTGTGCTCACCCTTTGCCATAAGCCATTCTCTGCATTGAAATGGAGAATTTTGATCTAACAAAGTCTGTGTTTAACTTGCCCCTTTTCTTGGAGTATTACAAAACTGTTGTTGACCCCATCGCCTGTCAGCAGCCTCTATTGCAGGTATTAAGTTCAGCTAGGATGGCAGCCAAGCAGTTGCCACTGCAACTAATGTCATCAGAGAACAGTGTTTATCTGTGGCTGACTGAAGCCTGATTTTGAGCATGCTATATACAATAATCTCAGTGATTTGTCTGGTTTATGTTCCTCCTATTCCAGGGAGTTCTGCTGAATAATACTGCAGTGAACAAACCTGTTTCAGTTGAAAATTTAATCAAACCCTGTGCTTGCTAGGTTGACGGTTGGTCTCATTCCTCCCTGTATCTCTCGTGTTTCTGGTTGATCTTAAAAAGTATTTTAATTAGCTAGTAATCTCTGCCTCTGCCCTTGAAGTGTTAATGCTGGTCTGTAAGAGCATGGCTTGCACTGTGGGATGCGAAGCAGGATGGCTTTCAGGTTGTCAGTCCTGCAGTCAGGTGAAGGCTTTGCATGCTCCTTGCCTTAGTTCAGCTTGATTCATCTCCAGCTCAAAACCGTGATTCACGTGAGTTGCATTTCCTTAACCAGGCTTGTAAAAAGGCACATGGATATATTTCATGCACCCAAATTTAATATGGACTAATGGAGAGCTGAGTGATGTTACTGCTGAGTGATGGGACAGGTAATGTGACCTGTGCATTAGTATACCAGCAATGAGTTGGGCTGATGGGTGCTGATCTAAGCTCTTCCTCTCCTATGAGAAGCACTTCTCCCTAGCTGTCTGTTAAAACTGTGATGCAACATTAAATCTCCTCTCTGAGAAGTGTTTATAAGATGGAGATGGCCTGGAAAGCCCTGACCTGCTGAAAAGGACTAGTGAGGTTAAAATTGAGTTTGCTGAATCTGAAAGTAGGCAGGGTATAAGCAGATGCAACTGCCTCTAAAAGCAACTGCGCCTGTTTACTTTGCCTGGGACATGTGCTTTAGCCTGGTTTATAATATCTGTGCTATTAATATTTATGCCTGAGAGGTGAACTTTATCCTGAAAACTGGCACAGGGAGCAGTGCAATGTTTAGGTACAGAAGAACCTACCAACGGCTTCTGCAGCAATGGGTGCAGCATAATCAAAACAGAAAACTGTAATTTGGTAATGCTAGAACGCACAGGGTAAGCTGATGCTGCCAGGCTTTGGCTGGTCTCAGCTCTCACATAATTGTTTACTATTTCCTCTTCTGGGATCTCACGGAAATCGTACAGAATACTTAGTCATTAACTTGGGTGGTGTAATTTGGTGCCATAAATTTGAGATTAAATGTTTGCTTTAGTGGGCAGAAAATGAGGGGGGTGTGGGGAGGAAGCTGTCTCCTTCAACACTTTCTAGGAGTCCCAGGTAGCGTGCATGCAGTACTTGTCACCTTGGGTTAAAGAGCAAAGTGTCATCTGTTGCAGGAGAGGTTTTACTTGTGACAGTGCTGTTCCATTTGAAAACTGCTTTGCCTGAATTTGCTTTTGCTAACATGCAGTCCTTCTCTTCAGTGGTGGAGAAAGGTAATAACAGCATTAAGTGTGGATGTTTGAACAGACTTTTTATAAATCTCTTCCAGAGCAAAGAGTGGAAGATGTACGGCTGATTCGAGAGCAGCACCCAACTAAAATACCAGTAAGTCTGGTTCTTTTCATTTTTCACTTAATTTCCAGTCTCATATTCCTTTTAGTAGTCAGAAACGTGTAAAAGTGCTGTCCTGATGAGACCAGATGAAAGTTTGGCTGCTCAGGGTCACTAAGCCTGGATTTCAGAAACATTCTAAAATGAGTAGCCAGCAGTTGGTGTGGCAGAGCAAGGTGCTAGCTGGGACTGGAGGAAGTGGGGTTTCCTGTGTATTGCAGTTGTGTGTTGTAACTTCAAAGAAAACTATACCCTGGCTTGGTTCTGAGATTCCCTCGAGTGTTCAGCTCTCCTCATCTCAGTTTTTCTTCTCCAAAAGAAGAGTCTGCAGGGGCTAACCAAGGAGAATACGCAGTAATGTAGAGACAGATCCGCCTTTCATCACCAATCTGTGCTGAGACAGAAATGTTTGTCTTCTGGGAAATGGGCTTGTGCTTGAGGGTCCAGAAATGCTGCTTGGTTGTTAAACCCCTCACCTCAAAGAGATCAGCCCTCACCTTCTCATTCCTTAGCTGGTCAGCTCCAAATGCTGCCTGAATATTTGTTTTCTTTTGTTTATGGCACCCTAGAGGTTACAAATGCAAAGTAAAGCATCCTAGGAAGCAAAAGGCATGGATCATGTTCTATTGCTGATGAGTTCTTTGTAGCCAGCGGGCTTTGTGTGACGGCTGTCACCGCAGTAAGCAATAAATGCTTATGGCTGGAACAGGGAAGGTCTTAGGAGATCTTGGGGGGTGGAAGAGAGAACTGTATTGGATGCATCAGCCTTTGGTACTCAGTGATGAGAGCTGATGATCCCTGTGAGTGGAAATTCTGCTGTGAACAGACTGCTTGCAAACTGTCTGCACTTCTAGTACAAGTTCATTAACAAAGCAGTTGTTGCTTCCATGTCAGATAGAAACCGAAAGGTTTTCAGCTTCCGTTCAGCTTTAAACTGTTTAATCTCAAAGCTGCTGCTGCTGTTTTACTGTGCTGTTGGGCATGGGAACAAGTTCTATTTTACAGCAGAGATTTTTTTGACTTTTCTGGAATGCACAGTTTTCCCAAAAGGCCCTTTCCTAACAAATCCTGTTTCCTGACCAAAGATTGTTTTTCCACCCACCTTTCACAGATCACTGTAGTCCCCAAGCTCTGTGACCACAGATGGAAAGCCACTGATTTATAGCAAAGTTCTCATTTTAAGTCAGCCACAGACATACTACTAGCAAAAATTCAGAGGGACCTAAGCAACTTGGTGAAGATGCAGTGATGCAAACTCCCAGTGATGGCAGAGGCCTGCTGGGATCCTTGGAGGCTTGCTGGGGTTGCCTGTCTGTGTCCCAGCTTGAGTCATTGCATCATTATTATCATTAGCAGTTCTGGATGAGATAAGGTGGCAGTGTCACGCTAGCTGGTAAATCCCTCCCGTGCTGTCAACATCCTTCATTTTGCTGCTGGAAATATTATCTATTGGTTATGGGCTGCTTTTTTAAAAATAATGGTGTGGGGTTTTTTTTCCAGAATGAGCCAGCATTTATTTATACTGTTGTAAGAAAGTCTTTCTCTGAAATAATTAAATTGGCTTACTATCTCTTCATCTGTGCAGATTCTGAATATCAACACAGTCAGGCCCTGTGAGCATGGAAATGATCCAAGCGGATGGTGTCACGTTGCTACCGTTGCTTTAAAAACAACAAACCCCACATGGCTGTGGAAGTGGGAATGCACAAATTCTGAGATCATTTCTTAAAAGCAGGAACTATATACAGTTGCTGGGCAGTGTGCTGCTTAAATTGGCAAATCTGCAACTTCCTTGTGAATTCAGTAGTTACTACCTAGCAATCTTAATGGAATTAGTGGTTCCTAAGCATGCTGTCTTGAGATTAAGGAGGAGAAAGTTCTTTCCTTTGAGGCTTTATAGCCTTCAAAAGTAGCTTTCTCTCATGTGTTTGAGTAACCATGGGAGGTGAATGGAATCACATACTAATCTGGAGGTGTAGTTCTTAGAAAGAGAAGGCCCTAAACTGGAGAAATTCTAGTGAAAACTGCTTGAATTTGCAGACTTCTGTAGCAGCCCAAGCTCCTAATCAGCCACTGTAATGTGTTAGAGTGAAGTGTGCTTTATCTTTTTCTTGGGTTTCCTTGTTGCTGGGCAATTCAGTGCTAGATTAAATGATTCCAGCAAATGAACTGCAGTTCTAAAACTGCACTGAAGCTGTCAATGTGTGCTGCTAAATCCCTGTTTGTTCCCCCTTTGAGCAGTGACTCTTGTGAACAGAACAAGAGGAGCACATGAAGATAATTGTAATTGTTTCTTTTCAGATGTGAGAGGTTGCATTCACAAATGAGGGGAAATGGAGTTTAGCATAAATGCTCATACTTTGCTGTGTTTAGAATGGAGGGGAGAGATAAGGGCACCAGACACCGCTTCTGCCTTTCACATCTTCTGCTCCTTTCTTTTTGCATTTCTCCTTAGGTGATCATTGAAAGGTACAAGGGAGAGAAGCAGCTTCCAGTTTTGGATAAGACCAAGTTCCTGGTGCCAGATCATGTCAACATGAGCGAGCTAATCAAAATTATCAGGTAGTATGCTGTGATTTCAATGTAAGTTGCACCAGCCTAAGACTATGTTTCTTTGTTAATTCCCCACCTGGTGTACGCATTTGGGAACTCTTTAAATAGAAAATTCATCTAATGAGCCCTTGGTATCATCACTAGGACAAATTGGTACTTTGGCTTTGCAGGAAAAAAAGCCCAAACCTCTGAAAATTGCTGAGCTGTTAGTCTGCTTTCAAGAGAAATAACTGGCTCCCTGAGACGTAGGAGAGAGTCTGGGGCCGTGAATCCCCATCTAACATGGGTGCCTCCAGCCCAGGGCTTCAGTGCTTCCTGCTTGGCTATTTTAGGCTGCCTTCTTGGTGTTCCACTTGGGAGTCCCTCTCTGGAGTTCCTGCCTCTTCCACCCACTGGAGGGGGAGTGTGAGCTCACAGCCAGAGCTCTGAGCTCAGGGTTGATGTTGGCACCCTTTGATCCTGAAATGAGGTTTCCCTCAATGATGGCGTTGAGGCCTGAAGAAACACCCCTTCAGACCAGTGTCTTTTTGTCCCAGCTGTTTGCACAGACTGGCTTGAGGACTGCTCCACTCTGGTGATAGAGCTTTGCTTACAAGAACAGGCAAAATAGCCATGGAGTGGAAGTTGTGTGGTCAAAATTTCTGCTAGAAGTGCATTTCTCCTGGTTTAGAAGGAATAGTTGATTAGTAAGAGTTCTCAAGTGGTAAACTTGGAAGTTAGCAACAAACCAGAGTTTGCTTTTTGTTGGTCATGGTATAGCAGGGAGCTGGTTCCTGGAGGCCATAAACTGTAAAAACTGAGAGTTGTCCAGGTTGTCCAAACAATCCCCTGCCTCCAAGGCTTGTACAGAAACTGTCTGTTGCAAACAAATCCCAGTTCTTACACGAGTGAGAAAGTGAGATAGGGTTTTGGAAGCAGGATCCAGATTGCTCAAGTCTTCCAGAATTTCTCATGAACATTAAAGGCCCTGGGCAAAAAGGTTAACAGCAAACTGAAGGATTTTTCCCACCTTTTTGCTTTGGCTTTATTGTTAATAGATAACTTGGTACCAGCTGGACTTGGTCCTCTGCCAGCCCCTCTTGTGCATAGCAAGGCCTGTCCTTCCCAGCCCTCGGGTAGCTGCTGCCTTCTCCCAGCCTGCTGTCCTTGGAGTGATAAGAGCTTGGGTTTGGAAGGGTCCCTTTCCAGGGCTGTGGCTGGGAGGCTAAATAAAGCCTTGTTCCCAGCTGCTGCTGCCCCTCGGCAATGAGCAGAAGATCTTTTGATCTGTTGTTCTTTCTTTCTTTGGTTGCACCTCCACATAGAATCATAGAATGGTTAAGGTTGGAAAGGACCTTAAGATCATCTAGTTCCAACCCCCCTGCCATGGACAGGGACACATGTCCGAGTTCCTCTTGCTTACTTGGTAGTAAGTAGTAGTCAGAGCTCCTCTCTGCAAATCTACTTTCCAGTAGGCAGCTTAGCAGAAATACCTATTCCCCCCAAGTGGAATGAACGATCCAAGAGAAACCCTGAAGTTAGATGTTTACTGTGCCACACAGTCTGTGCAGTCTGATGCTCTCTGCTCTCCCCATGATGCTTCTCCTGGGAGGGAGGAGAAGAGGGCGCAAGACACTCCAAAGGTTAAAGGCAGGCTGTTACAGAGCTGGTGACAAAGTGACTTTAAAAGGCCCAGGGCCTTCACATGGAAGCTCTGCCTGGCCTCCCTGCCCATCTTCAGCCTGATCTCTCAAGGTCAGCCTGGGTTTATGTTTTCAGTGAGATGCTGCTGAACTAAGGTGTGAGCCAAAGGGCCCACAGGCCTTGCGTGTTCCCTGGTTGTACAGGGATCACCTTGGCTTCTCCTTTTCCCTTCAGTTTAACACCCTTGTCAAGTGGAGCTTTTCCAGAGGAATAAGGGCTTCTGCCAGTGGATATGTCTGACTGGGCTGAGTAGATGAACTTAGTAGAATTTTGAGGTGGGAAGCAAATGCCTTCTCCAGTGGCAGGGCTGCTTTGGGTGGGGATGTCTTACTGCTGCCAGTGGTGAAGGACTTTGTTTTGCCATCTGTTGTAAAGCCTTTATGAAGTGTGTGGAAATGCCAAGTCATCACTGTCACACTCCTTCCCCCTCCGCTCCCCCAACCTCCCCCCCACAGGCGACGCCTGCAGCTGAATTCCAACCAGGCATTCTTCCTCCTGGTGAATGGACACAGCATGGTGAGTGTTTCCACACCCATATCCGAGGTGTACGAGAGCGAGAAGGACGAGGATGGGTTCCTGTACATGGTGTATGCCTCTCAGGAGACTTTTGGAGTGCAATCTTCCGTCTAAGACATGCAAGCGGCTTCTAGCCTAGGATTCTGGTTTACCCTTGGCTGTTACCCCCACTCTTCCCCACACAACCCCCAGGAAAAGAAACAGATGTCACCTATGCTCTCAGTACCTTAGCATAGTCTTGCTTTAGCAGGTGTCTCATCTTACTTTGCTTTGTTTGTGACTATTAAACAGTACAGACAAGCAACTCCAGCTTTGAAACCTGCTGTAATATTCCACACAGGCACATTTACATTTCTGGACTTTATGAATGGAACCCGATTATGCATGTGACCATTGCAAATAAAGGGACACTTGATTGACTTTTAATAAGCAAACAGGCACCAGGGAGGAGCTAAAGTGTTTTGTGTGACAGTTTTCTAGAAAATCTCCCTTTGATTCCTTAAAGCTTTCTTTTTTTTAAATAATGGGAAGGCTTCTCGTGAGAGCAAATATATTTTAATGTTCCAAAGTGGAGCTTTGTCTTCTGCAGCTCGATCAGACTCGTGTCAGTGCTGCAGTGAGTTAAGGCAAGTGCTTGAGGTGAGCTGGGGGAGTCCAACTCTTTTTGTCTCTGTTTTTTTGTTGCACCTCAAATGTAGGAACAGTGCCAGTTTCTGAAATACTCATACCAAACACCACAGCTTTATTGTAGTTTTAGGAAGTGTTTAACTGTAAAATACACACCTGGACAGGTAACATTGAAATAAACTCCAGTCTGTTATGACTTTCCAATTCCTGTGTGTTCAGTGAAACACTGTTTTCATATGAGCTTGCTTCCAAAAGATTTCCCCCTCCAGCCTGGAGGTTTGCCATTCCCTTGCTCAGCAAAGCCTGCCAGGAAGAGGTAGTGGAGGGACCTGCCAGCAGCACTGGGGCTGCTGGGATGTGTGTGGCCAGCCATGGAGCAGGCCAGTGCTGGCTGAGACACGAGCAGCACTTGTCCTCGCTCCTTCCATCGGCTTGGCAGGGCTGGCATGTTCAAGCCCTCCAATGGCTTTGTTGTACCCCTCCTGTTGTACCTAGCGCTGGACTTGGACCTGCCACTGGAATTACCAGCCCATGCTGCCTAACCAGTCCCGCACTTCTTTTGGGTCAGGGAGAATGGCTTTTGGAAGCAGCTCAGGCCCAGGAGCTGCTGTCCAGAGTTGATGAACAAATCATTTTTGCCATCACTGATGTTTCCTGCCACTTGCATGGGGTTGGAAAGATCCTGGTGTTAGGCCTGTCCTGAGCAGGGGAGGCAGCCTGTGCAGAGAAAGGGTATGGCGTAGGAACCGTGTTTCTCCTCTAGAGTTGCTGTCAAGTGAAGCGTAGCAGGATGAGATTACTTATGTATATTATGTGTCTGTGAACTAACTGCATCTGTTACTGGAAGCTAACTTACTATAATGGGGGAAAAAGAAGCAATACTACTACTGTGCCTCAGCACTCTAGCTCAGCAAGGTGTACACTTTGTACTACTTACATGTCTCTGCATGCATCTCCTTCACAAGGCTTACTGACAGGATTTTTTTTATTGTTCTTTGTGTTTGTACTCCAATGTAAACTTTTAAATGCAGCTTGTTCTATATTTAGTTTTGTGTAAGAAATTGTTTAACTCATAACTGACAAACATACTTGTAATTATGTGATTGACTGATACTTCTGTACAAATGTTGCTTTTTTAAACTTAATACAGTGCTGATACAGATGGATTACATCCCAACTTCCCTATGGCTCGTGTGGTTATTTCTAGGCAGCTTGCTTAGGTACAGGACCTGCTGGTGCCGATCACTGAGCCCAGGGTGTGCCTGCACATCCCCATTTTGCTGCTCCTGCTTGACCTACCTCTCCCTCACAGCTTCAGAATCCTGATGCTCTCACAAGTGGGACTGCTCCTCGGGAATGAGCCCAGGCACCGGCCACAGAAGGTTTAAGGACACAGCAAGGTGGCGATTCCTCTTGCTCACCCCCAACCCATGCCTTGCTCTGCAATCAGCGCATGAGGGCTGACCTGAGCTGGCTGAGTGGAGCCTGGAGGCTCAGCTGCCGCCTTCTCACAGAACAGGGGGCAAAGCTTCCCTGCTTGTCCTCCCATGATGCTGCCGTGGGTAGGCAGCAGAGTTGGGCAACTCTTGGTAACAAACCCTTTCGGAGCAGCTTGGCTTCCTTGGCTCAGCTGGGAACCGAGCATTTGCAAGCACCACAATAGATCTGTGCTTCACAACCAGATGTCTGTGGGTGGAGAGACAGCAGCAGCAATTAAAGGAATCAAAAAGAAAAGCCCCTGGTAAGTGCCAGGCAGGAGAAGCCCCCACACGGATGAAGCCCCTTTAAACAAAAACAAAAAAAAAACCCAAAGCAAACCAACCAACCAACCATCGACAACAAAAAAATACAAAGGGATTCCCTTTAACTCTTTATTTTCAATACATTAAATTTACTCAGATAAAAACATTCTAAAAATGTACAATTTTACTTTTAACAAAGTATAATAAAACATAAAAATCCCAATACCTGAATACCTGACATTTACAATTCAAAATCAAATTATCTGAATATTAAATATTTACAAAACTATTTAAAATATTTATAAAGTTACATGCACAATTTGTAATACTAGAATTGACCGAAGTAAAAGAAGTGGCTCAAATGGAGCAGGAGTTTCCTTCATTCCTAGTGGAAAGTTATGTTCAAGAGAAGCTGTTAAACTGCACTTGAAAACACACAGGATTTGCTTTCCACTTTAGTACCAACATGGTTCTTCCTTATGTTAGGAAAAATGGAAGGGACCAAAGGGGTAGTTTCAAGGGTTTGGTACAGGAGGTGTCATCGGGTCGTGGCCTCACCCACCCAACGTGTTTCTGGGCCTCTTGAAGTGCTCGGTCACATAGATTTCTCTCCAGCTCTGCCCACATCCCTCTCATTTAACAGCATTCCAGACTAAAAACCAGGCAGCGAACCAACGCTCCAGGGGTTCAGATGATGTCAGGTTTATTTTAGGGAGGAGCACTGCTCTGAATGCCACTAGACCCCATTTCCTTTCCAAGTACCCTCTCACCCTGCAGCTCACCAGCCAGGAATAGCACAGAATGGAATTGGGGTAATGGTAAAGGCCTAGCATTAGACTGTTATTTTTTGGAAGTCTAGCACTTAATTTGCCAAGATTTACTGACCGTGGTATGAAAAGGTTTCACATAAAGGGGAGTGCAACATGCTGTTTGAAGAAGTCTCGTGGAACTTGATCCAAACCCCGCTTGCTAAATCAAGGCTTCCCTCTTCACCCTCCTGTTCAGTGTCAAGCCTAGCCTATTTATTAACGCTTAACTTGCAGACTACCAGCGCAAGGAGGAGCTTGCTGGAAATTCCATCCTATTTAGAGTATTTCCATCACCAACACTCCTGAATGGAAACCACTTCTGAGATGGCACCGCACATCGCTCACTCCCCTGAGCACTAACTAACTTCTCTGTGCCCCTGCAGGAGAGGACTCAGGTTTCCCTTCCACCTTACATTTAAAAATCACTTCCATTCCACAGTGAAATACATTTTGAGAACTAATTCTTTTGATACTTCTAGGATGCAGATAGGAATAAATAGTTTTCTTTGAAATCGCCATCTTTCAATGTATAAAAATAGGCTTTAAGAACTGGTTCTTTCAGCCAGTAAAGCTGGAACTACGATTCTAAAACAAGCTGCCCTGCTTTTTGGGGGTAAAAAGATGGATTTGTGCCTTTAAAAACAGATGTAAGGATTATTTTATGGAACTAAAGTGCTCTGTTCAGACTTACCAACTTGGGTTGTTCTTGGTACTTTAAAGTGGACAGCATTTACTCGCAGATCTGGAGCCACAGCTCACTGGGTGTAGGGAAGGCCTGGGAATTGCTGTTGGCTCATCAAACACTCGTGCTGATTTAAGGTACTCGAGACTTCTGAAGTTGAACTTACTCTAAACCCAGACTCCACCACTTAAAACTATTACCTAAAAGTACACATAAGACACTTTAAGAAACATCGGCCTTAAGTTTACACAAAGGAAACTATCCCAAAGAAAGCTCGGAAGAAAGGAATGAAACAGTTTGCTGAACAGAAGTTCAGTTTTACAGTCCTTTTGTTACAGTTTTGAGACTGTGATAAATATTAGTCAAGACACTGTGCCCAGCCTTAGGCATTAAACCAAAATACAACTGGTACAGAAATTAGTATTCGTTTTTTTTGCTGTTGATTTTTGCTATTTTGAGAGGGTTTGTAACACTTGCATGTGTGTTGAAATACAGTTTATTTAAATACAATTCAGCTTTAAAATATTGTTTAAAAAAAGTGAATCCCCCCCCAAATAAAATAAGGTTTGGCTTTCAGCACATGTTCCAGGCCACTGGAGAGACCCTCCAAGCTGTAAAGAGTAAACATCACCACTGAAAACTGTGCATTTCCTCAGCATAACACAGTATGACAGATTGTTCCTACCACTGTCTCAAGCTCATTAAGGCAAAGTAAATTGCATTGTCAGTTTTCATCACTTTAGTGTTGTAGGTCTGAAGGTTGGTTGTTAGAATTCAGGGAATCTCCTCTAGCACGGGCAGAGCAATGGAAGAATCTCCACAGCGCATGCAGTATCGCGGGACGTGTGAACTGGGCTGGGGATACACAAATCTTTCTTTTTCATTGCATAGGAATAAAAATTAATCTTTTTTTTGTTTGTTTTAAAACTGAATGTTAGGCAAATTTAGATTTGGGTTTCCATGAAGCCAAATCCACTACAAGCCACAGATCACTACCTGGACTGAGCCTGGTTCCTGGCCATTTCATGTTGCTGTGCCTCTCTAGCAACGTTCCTTATTCCTGCTCACCTCCCTGGTGAGGCTGATAACTGCTCTCTGAGAACACAGGACTGAAGGATAGCCCAGAACATTTCTTTCCTATGAACATGGTCCAGAAAGGTCTCAGCTGTCAAGCTACTGAGTCACTCCCTCACATGAACGTTTCACTGCTAAGGCCCCTCAAGGGCAGCTCTATAACCTTCTCCAATACAACTTCCCTTGCTTCCAAGCAAAATTGGCTGCACCACTACAAATACTCTTTGTCCTGGTGTGGTTTAAATTTGTGTAAGAAATACCTCCAAGTGTAAACAAGGCTTCAGACTTTCAAGGTGTCTTCCCAATTACAGTAAGCAAATATTGCTATGATGTCAGATGTTTTAAAGAGAAGGCCTCACCCATCTAATGCCATCAGATTCCCTGGGTGAACCATGAGGATTAGTATCTTCTTTCAACCAGACAGGACCAAACTGTTTCAAATTAGTAGTTCAAGATTTATTTGGCTTCCTCTCAAGTCCTAATTTAGATTTGTCACCCACAAATGATGTACATTAAGTAGTTAGCACCAAAGCTAGTCATCTACAATCTATTGCAACGGAGGCTGACGAGTAATCCTTCAAAGTCTTGATAATAATGAAGTTTACTACCTTTTACATGTTTGACTTCTACCGCTTCTGAATCCTGTAGCAAAAGCCTCAGGGTAGGAGTAAAAGGGGTATTTTTTTATACAAAGTAAAGCAAAAGCTTACAAACTCTGCTGACAGAGGTGGGGTTTTTTTGTTTTGTTTTGGTTTTTTTTTTTAGGATGGTTTAAAATTCATTTACAAAAGCAGAATAATAAGGTTTCTGTGAAAGAGACCTATATACAGTAACAGGATGTAAAGGTTTTGTGTATTACAGGAATATATCCTTGAAGCCTTTATGACTCTGGAGTCTCTGGGACTTGGACCCTTGGAAACTAAGTTTATTACACTGCTGGGAACCCAGCACTATCTAGTAATAAGTGAGACAATGAAGTACAAGTTTGTTTCCAGAAGGAACCGAAACTGCCGTGTGTGTTCTTCTGGAAGGGAAAGGAGAGACTTACTTCAGATTTTTATTGTGTGGTTAAGTCACATAGCCTGCTGGTGCCAATTGTTAACAGTTGGAACTTTTTTGCCTCTTGCACTGATTTCAGAGTGACACTGTCTGCTAAAAGTGCAGAAAGCTTGAAAAGTTTTACATTCTTCTGTAGTGCAATCCTTAAAAATCCCAGAGATTAGTGTCTGATCACTTTTGAAAAAAAAGTAGACATTTTACCTAGCCCAGGGGTGCCAGAGTCCTTCTGGCAAACAGCTGCTCCCACCTTCAGCCTCCAGCTTCCACTTCAGAATGTAGCTGCCCTGGAGCTCAACATTTCACCTTCAGAAGTCTGCATATGGCAATGTGCTCCAGCAAAAAGAAAGTACCTCGGATGTTGTACTCACATCAGGCCAGCTCCACCATCCATCGATCCTATGACACGTACTCAGAAGTTCCAACAACAAGATCCAAGCTTGAATTTGGCAAGCAAAAATGGGTTTGATGCACCCCTAAGCTAGATTTTCTACCTAGTTTAATAAAGTAAAGCACCTTTGGATTAAAAAAATACATTAAGCTTAACAGCAACTGGAAGTCTCAGTTTTGTTTTTCAATCTCCTCATATCTCCATGGCTTACAGTATTTTCTTGCCAGTTGATAAAATATCAGTCTGTGGAGTCAAGACTTTCAGAGGGAGGAGCATATTTCAGCCTAAACGTACCTGGGGGAGAGGAAACAGAAGAATTAAACAACATCGACCCCCTCACATCTGTTACTTCTCTGCACTTTCTAAAACAAACTGCTTCTTAGACATGGAACAATATTACAGCAGAACACTGGCTTGCAGCACGCCACTGAAGCTGCAGAAGAGGCTGATAAATGTGTATTTGCAGCTGGTGGAGCTGAAAATCAAAGCTTGGTTTTACACAGTCAACGTCACTGGCTTAGATATAGTTTTAGGGCTGGCAAAAATTCATTTGGGATAGTTTAAATGGAAATTTAATTAATGAAATTAAATTCAGCTTAAAAAGACATTGGACTGTGTTTCTGAAGTTCTCTGAATTAGGACTGATGAGGCAGTGTCACTTCTTCCCCATTGGCCACTATCAAAATATTATCCACAGAAACACCATTAAGTATGTACATTTTAGCAGTGCTCTCAATTGCTGCCTCAAAACCAAGTAACTTGTTAATTTATAGTGTTCAAATACTTGTCTGCACCATATAAAACCAAATACAGACACCCACTACAGACAAGACACTGTGTAAAATGAACACCTCAGTGCGGTTCCCTCCAGTCAAAAGTTCATATTTCATTTTTTAAACCTATACCACATGCAAATTATCCCAACACAGTATGTCAATCAAAATAAATTAAAATGGGACTAGAAAGTGCTCTCAGTAAAAGTAATGTTTTTCTCTTAGTTGTTTCCCACTTGGAATTAAGGATTTCAGCTCTCTCCTGGAGAAGCCTGGGCTGTAACTGTGTAAGCAATATGCCCTACAAAATAATTATAGCAGCAAACACAGGACCTTCAGGAGCATCTGAACAGTAATTCTTCATTTAGGTTACTATTTTGGGGAGGAAGGGAAAGGGGGAACTGAGCTGTTCAATTGGTAAACTTCCAGGGGAACTTGCCATTAGAACCAAAGATGACCTGGATGACAAGGTATAAGCAGCAACAGTTCAGATGCAACCTGTCGACAGAAGCTCCTTCCCTCCCTCCGTGCTTCTCCCCTTCCCCAAAACCAGTGCATGCCTTGCAGAGCACCCAGGTCTGACCCTGGACCTTACTTGGGCCCTATGTCCTTGCACTGGGTCTGCACAAAACCAAGTTCAATTTACAAATACAGCTAAACCCCACCAGCTTTCAAGAACAAGATTTTTGTTTATGCAAGTCAGAAGTTAAAGACAGGGCACTGCCATCAGCCTCCCTCCAGCCCTCAGGGCATGCACCCATTCCCCTTGGCTAAGCACAGCACTCCATGTGTAAGCTGTGTCCTGCATCAGTCCCTCCTTCTGCTTTACCTTGTCGATTGAAATCCATCGGAGGCTGTTTGCAGTCCTGAGCTCTGTGACCACTGGCCCCGCAGTTGTAACAGGAGAGATTCCCGTTTTTTTTGTGACTTGAACCATTGCTGTTTCCCATCATTCCCTGTGCCTGATACACCCCTGCTGCCCCTGCCATAAAGTTCTGCACTGGCGGTACCGCAAATGTCGACTGCCCGGTCATCACAGAGTCCGGTGCTATACCGCTGTTGTAAGCGGTGTGGACCATGGGGAATGTCGTGCTGCTGTTGTACTGCTGCGTGTTGATATAGCTGTTACTACACAAAGGGTTGAAGGGCAGAAATGGAAAAGTAAACATTGATGGGCCTGAAAATGGGTGCTGAAAATAGTTAGCGTAGCTGACGGTCATACTGCTTGATCCACAGTTCCCACTACACCCGCAGGAGCTGCACACCATGCACCCGGGTGGCTGCAGCTGCTGGTGGTGATGGTGGTGGTGGTTCTGGTTTGGTACTGGGATGCTCCCTGTGGATCCGCTGCTGCTGCTGCTGCTGTATAAGTTGTTCTCGGCAACAGAGGAGAGCGTGGGGCTGGAGCTGGGTGCGGGGCAGCTGGGCAGATTGGCCATGGTCACAAAGGACATGGAGGGGTGGCTGCTGGAGGAGGCTGTGTTGCTGTTTGCACAGAAGCTGCCTTGCATTGGCGCCACTGGCATGCTGCTCATTGCAGAAAAGGCAACTTTGGTGTTGGCTGTGTACAGAGCAGTTCGAGGATTTATTATTGCAGGGGACACTGTTATTTGCATATTACTGGAGCAGGAAGTCTGTCCGGCAATGGCAGAATCAGTAGGAAGAGATGAAGACACCAGGAGTTTGATGGGTGGACGAGCCACGTGGAAGACTGTGCTGGATGTTACAGTGGCAGCAGTACTCGTTTCTACTATTAATCCTGGCTGCTGAGCTGTTTTTATCACTCTGTCCAGAGTTGAAGCATGCACAGCTTTGGTTCGAGAACCAAAGTTAATAGTAGAAGTGGGCGAGCTGCTCTCAGCGGCCCCTGACAGCACTTGCAAGGGCTGGTGGGGAGAAGATGCAGACATAACATCCACCACTGTATTTCCAAAGCTCTTTTCCATTTTTATGCTGCCCCTAGATCCAGGAGAAACTTTATTTCTTTCTTCTAAAGATAAAAGAGAATGCATAGACGATGAAAGTAGCTTCATGTCTGCATTGCCACGCTCTGATTTATGCACTGAGTTTAGCATCCGAATGGGGGTGATGTGAGTAGAGGCCGCTGACATCATTTGCATGGGCAGAGCGTGGTGGCTGGACGGATTGGAGCCCGTGTCGTTTTGCACTGGTAAGACCTGAGCTGTGGGTCTGGCAGAGCTTGAAGTGAAATGGTTCAGTAACATCACTGGCTTCTCCTTTTCTGAACCGTCTAAGTGAATCTCTAAACCTAGGGGCAGAAACATCTATAAATACAACTGCTTCATTAGACAAAGCTGGGCAACACAGGCACCCTCTTTGGTTGGTTCTGCTTACGTCTCTCGTTCTCCTCGGCGCTGTCTGAGCTCTCTTCCCTTGTCTGGATCCCCATAGGGCTGGAAGAAGAGCTGGAGTACTCCGAAGAGCTGCCCTCAGGGGGCAGTGGGTGAGCTGGCTGATCCACATCCACTCGCAGCTCTGCAGATAAAGGGTGTGCAAGCCATCAGGGAGTGCAAACAAGAGTGGTAACACCTACTTGGCAGTACCTAATTACAACTGTTTCATGACACCATCTAACATAAAGTGATGCTCAAGATTTACAGACACAGGAGTCTGGAGGCATAAGTCGCTGACTAGTGCAGCTAGCAATTCACACGAAGCCACGAGAAGGAAACTACTTTTTATTGTACTACATATACACAGGAGTCATAGAATCCCAGACTGGTTTGGGTTGGAAGGGACCTTTAAGCTCATCTAGTTCCAACCCCCTGCCATGGGCAGGGACACCTTCCACCTTCCAGGTTGCTCCAAGCCCTGTCCAACCTGGCCTTGAACACTGCCAGGGATGGGGCAGCCACAGCTTCTCTGAGCAACCTGTGCCAGTGCCTCAGCACCCTCACAGTAAGGAATCAGACTTTTTGATTGTTCCCATTAAGCCAATGACATTTTGGAAGAAAAAGCTTATGACAGGTTGGTGAAAAAGCACGGTATGAATGAGCTTACTCTTGTGCAAGAACACATTCAGCCTTGAGAGCAGAGCAGTGTCCTCTGCTCCTCTTTCTTACCTGCAGCATGGTTGCCACGAATACTCTGGATTGGCCCTACGTGTGTAGTAGGGGGAACCCTTGCCACACCACTGCTGGTAACTGAAGAAGGTGTTGTGGGGTTTAGGCACCGTTTCTCCGACTTTTCTCTATAGGGTGATGGAGAAACATATGAGGAAACAGAAACTGGCTAAAGCACAACAGATAAATCAATTTCTGAATGAAACTGAAGCAGACAGAGCCCACTAAATAATCCACTAAATTTCAACTGGAAACATTTGGAAAACATTTAGCTAATTTCAACTGGAAACATTTGGAAATCACATAAATCTTGGCACATAGTCCAAATATAACTGCTGTCAAGAAGCTATGGTCATCTGATTACAAAACTAATGCTCTTATCTGTACAAGGTAAAATATCACCCAACAGTGACTAAATTCTACCACATAAGCACATCCTAAAGCCTAGCCACGCACACCAAAACCAAAGAGAAAAGCCAAATGCAGCCCAAAGTTTTCTTTTTGTAAACACACTTTGGAAAAACTAAAACTGATGAAAAGTGCTGTCAAGGAGCTTTGATAAATGGGCATGGATTTGGGTTTTTAATTACTTTTTAAGTAACTGCAGTAGCTTCAGAATAAACATTTCCCTATAAGAGGAGATGCAAAAAATAGGACAGTCTGTTGCATCAGTTTCCCCAAAGGGCTATTAATACTGCACAGAGCACTGGCAATATTATGTCACCTTCTTTATATCACCTTCACCACATGAAGTTGTGGTCTTCCCGAGACCAGGCGACAACAGGTATTTATGTTATGACTGGGTCATTGTATCCTTTTAAAACAGAGTTCACAAACTCTTTCCATTTGGTGATCCTTACCACAACCCTGAACAGGCAACAGTAAACCACTAAGTACTAAATATTATCTAGTAAGAGCTTTTCAAAGTAACCAACACAACTTCAGAGGAAGGGAGATAAGCATTACCCATATTTACAGCTGGGAATCCTGGTAGGTTTATGCTCTAGAAAGCAAAGACCATCATAGAACTTGCATTAAATATCTTATGGCCTTAAAAAGAGCTCCCCCCACACACACACTTACTTCTCCAACTCTAGCTGGGTCTTGAGCTTCTTCTTTGCTCCCATGGTGAGGGATTCAAACTTATTCAGATCTTCCTCAGTAAGACTCAGAAACTTGTAAATTAAAAAACGTGTGCTTAGTTTTACAGCCTGGAATATTCTTATTTACATTTTCAGTAGAGATGAATTCTGAAAAGCAACTTTAAAGCAATTTTTTTAACATGTGTTAATTCAAAGAAACTCTCTAGTTTTTAATTAAAGAATCAGTGTAGAAAAAAGTGTGGGGGACCAGCACAAAAGAAAGAACATCTGTAGATTAATTAGGTATGTGCTTATATTAACTACTCACAATAAAGATGAAGTAATTTGTGTACATATTTAAATAGAACTTTGTGCTATAATGGGTTTAAGGATATGATTCTCTGAATACAAAACAAAACCAAACCAAAACAACAAAACAAACAAAACCACTCTAGTTTTCTTAGTTGTGTCATTTAACACAGAAATC
This sequence comes from Strigops habroptila, assembly GCF_004027225.2. Classification (NCBI taxonomy): domain Eukaryota; kingdom Metazoa; phylum Chordata; class Aves; order Psittaciformes; family Psittacidae; genus Strigops; species Strigops habroptila. The sequence continues at coordinate 16,137,895 of NC_044301.2, forward strand.
AATGTGCAATCATCTCATCAGCTTAATTAGAAAATATACTCCAAAATTAAATCTTATAATAAAATATAGACATAGAATATGAAATTGAAATATATTTATAATATAATGTAATAAAAATTAAAGGCAGCAAAGTATGCATAACAACACATGCTTTTTTAAAACACACTAGAATATGCACGGTTTTGCTACTTTATTAGAGAAAAAAACTCCTATATATTTCCCTCACATAATGAAGAAAATCGAATCAGAAGACTCTGGTAACAGATTAGAATTAAATCCATACAACATACTACAACCAGCACAAAGCCACCCCACCACCTGGCTCAACCTAAGCACTTGCTCCACTGGAGGGCGTTCAAGGTTAAAAGACAGTAAGAGGACATGAATTTTATAGATGGAGCTGGGTAAATGCTGTAAAGGTATTCCATTTAGATAAAAGCCAGCACACAAAGATACCATTTGTGACTCTTACTATGTAAATACAGAAGTGATTGGTTTTCCACAAGAATTTCTGCAGAAAACAAAAACCTCACGTTCACTTGCAGGTACATGCCACACTAATGTTCATGTCAGAAGTCTCTGAATCTATTTTTTTAAAATCAGGATAACAAAATATTTTCAGAGAAAAATCCACAAAGAAGCAGAATAAAAAAAATCTTTACAAATTTTAGTTATGTACTGCATATCAAAGGGATGAACAGGGAGCCAAAGCATAGCTCCTGAGGCTGCATGCAAGTTGGATCTTCAAGCATTCAGGTAAGAATTCTGAAACAGGAGGCAGCTGTGGAACAGCCCAGGCCCTGGACACAACACAGAGTCAAAATAGAAAGGCTTTCATCAAAATATTATTGCTTCAAGAGAGCAAAACCTTCACAGTATTTGCCAATAACTTCTGCAATTCTTGATGCAGATGTTTGCACCCTCTCTCTCTGCACTAGAGAATATAAGTATGGTTTAAAAGTTGGCTCCCTTCGCTTAATCTACTGCCCTACCTTCTCCATTGTGAGCTGTTTGAAGACAGGATAGTATTTGTGCAACCGCAGTTTCCTGAGCCAGTCTAAGATCCCATTTTGCTCCTGTGTCTGAGGGGTCTGTGGACTGGAAGACATTAACATGGGTGAAGAAGAGGTGTCCATCTGGGTGCGATAGGCCAACGATGAGCCAGTACCTCCTGCATGGGAACAGTGGGGTAGTGCAACAGGAGCAGCAGCTGAGTGCTGAATGTGATTCTGAGAAGACTGAATGCCAGCCACTCCACATATAGGTCTGCAAAACAGTAACATAATTCAGTTTAGCACATTGAATCTGTCTCACCCATAGTTCAGCTACTACGGCCATACAAATCTACCACTTCCAGGATTTCTGGTAAAACCTGCACTGTTGGATCTAAGTTACAGATTTATCTCTCTGCTGTTCAATAGCACAATAAAACCAGTGCAGCTTAGGGCAAATAGTGTTACCTTTAGCTTAAGCGGAGGTTTCCTTCTATAATCACAGACAGTGTATGTTCTACTACCTCTGCGATTTAAAATAAGTTTAGAGAGAATGGCTGTGGTTCATCGTAATTCTTTGCATTATTAAAAAGAAGCCCAAATATAACCCTGTGGAAATTTTTACATGTGGAGGTAGCAAAATAACCCACAATATTGGCTCCTTGGAGGGTTCTGGGTTTTGTTGGAGAAAATTAAAATTGCCTCTTAAGAGAATGAGTTCTGAGTTTGCTAAATCCTAATAAAAGGCAAAAGAATTTCTTTCCTCCTTTTCCAAAAGCTGATTTCTACCTCCCTTGGAAGAGGTCTCCTCCTCCCTCTGAAATGAAAAACCCTGCTGTACAAGGAAACATTCAAATATGCTGTAGAGAGAAAAAAACCCTTTCAGAGATGCTCTAGTCTCCCTTTGCCCACAAAGACCTGTACTAGGGATGACACACACCTACAATTCGGATTCAAAACAATTCCTTCTAAGTATGCGATTGAGACCATTACAACTTCTGCAGCAAGCAGTGGATCACAAAGACATCATCCATCACCACAGCTCAACACTGAAGTGTTGATGCCAATTAGCAGTTACAGCTTTAAACCTTTAGAGAAAGGCTGCTTAGAGCAGGTGTTCATAGGTTTTACTGCCAACAGGAACACCGCAATCCTCTGATCTCATCTCCCATGTTAACATTGGTCAAAAGGTTTCCCTAAATTCTTCCCTCTGAACATAGACATTTCTTAGGGCAAGAGAGCCACTGCTGATTTCGTAACTGCCAATGACAGATAGTTCCTGAGGTGATGGGGTTTTACAACTAATCAGAACAAATTTAAACATAATAAATGTTTCACCTTCCAGATGTTCCCAGTGTAGTTCCTACTTTATAAAGGGAGGGGTTGCCAGGATCTAAAAAACAGGGAACAGAAGTTACAAGTGGCATTGGTTTATGAAATATGTATCAGTACAAAAAAAATAATTTTTAAACTTTATTTAAACTTACTTGAACTCTGAAGTTGCTGTGAAGGAGATGAAGTGCTGAAGAACTTTCTAACGTGGTCATTTTTCACCACATGGGAAGGTAATGGTGCCAAATACCTGCATGTTCATCAAAAGCAAACCCCCCCCATTCTGTTATATTTGATTTGCAGCTGCCTATACAATCAAGATTACAGACTGTACATGACATTTTGAAATTGAATTGGAAATTTTAAAATTAAAACATAAAAGACCTTTCAAATTAATATCACCATGCAATACTGAATCGAAGTATGGATGTTCTTATGCTGAATACTACTTAAACATGTTACCATTGTGTTGCTTTCAACTCTGTTGAGTATTTTGGTAAAGATGCTTAATTTAGGAACACTGAACACTTGTAAGACAGAAAATATTCAAATATAAACTTGAAATTTTCCTTTCAAATTCACAAATCTGACAACCATAAAATATAGATATATCTGTTATTTAATTTTCTCCTCTTGAAGATAAAGAGCAGATGCACAGTCTGGCAGTGTAGGGAAAAAGGCTGTAAAACGTATGTCACATTTTCTCTGGGATTGCCATGCGTCTTCTGGGGGAAAATCTCCTAAAACTTTGCAATGTATAAAGTGTGTTTTATCAACATGACTAAGCTTGTAGTCATGCAAAAACTTTGGCCACATCTTCTATAGATTTCAAAAATATTCAAAAATGTTTTAAAAAAGAGACAATTTTGACCATTTCTTTGTCATTTTTAAAAAGTCTTTGAGCAAAAAATAATTCAACTATACACATGCACATAAATGTGCTTTCCACCTTGAAAAATCAGTTCATTTCTGAATATTTCAAATATGTAGCATTTAACAGAACAGCTTCTTTCTCTGCTCCAGAGATACAACCTGTGAACACAGATTGCTTCTCCATTAACCTAGATTTGTAGACTGTTGCTAGCTGAACAGCAGCAACATGCATTCTCTCTTATCCTCCCTAATTCTCGTCAATAGGCTGTGATCCTCGAAGCACAGAAGGGACTATTTGAAATCATAGAATGGATTGGGTTGGAAAGGACCTTAAGATCATCTAGTTCCAACCCCCCTGCCACAGGCAGGGATGCCTCACTAAACCATGTCACCCAAGACTCCATCCAACCTGGCCTTGAACACTGCCAGGGATGGAGCATTCACAACTTCTTTGGGTAGCCTGTTCCAGTGCCTCACCACCCGGACACTAAAGACCTTATATCTAACCTGAACTTCCCCTGTTGAAGTTTAAACCCATTACCCCTTAGTCCTATCACTACAGTCCCTGATGGAGAGTCTCTCTCAAGCATCCTTGTAGGCCCCCTTCAGGTACTGGAAGGCTGCTATGAGGTCTCCATGCAGCCTTCTCTTCTCCAGGCTGAACAGACACAACTCTCTCAGCCTGTCTTCATCCTTGTGGCCTCTTCTGGACTTGCTCCAACAGCTCCATGTCATTCTTATGTTGAGGACACCAGAACTGCACACAATACTCCAAGTGGGGTCTCACGAGAGCAGAGTAGAGGGGCAGGATCACCTCCTTTGACCTGCTGGTCATGCTTCTTTTGATGCAGCCCAGGATACGGTTGGCTTTCTGGGCTGCAAGTCCACACTGAAGCCGGCTCATGTTCAGTTTCTCATCAACCAACACCCCCAAGTCCTTCTCTGCAGGGCTGCTCTGAATCTCTTCTCTGCCCAACCTGTAGCTGTGCCTGGGATTGCCCTGACCCAGGTGTAGGACCTTGCGCTTGGCTTTGTTGAACTTCATGAGGTTGGCATCGGCCCACCTCACAAGCGTGTCAAGGTCCCTCTGGATGGCATCCCTTCCCTCCAGCGTATCAACCGAACCACACAGCTTGGTGTCATCGGCAAACTTGCTGAGGGCGCACTCAATCCCACTGTCCATGTTGCCGACAAAGATGTTGAACAAGACAGGTCCCAACACCGATCCCTAAGGGACACCACTCGTTACTGGTCTCCACCTGGACATTGAGCCGTTGACCACAACTCTTTGCATGCGGCCATACAGCCAGTTCTTTATCCACTGAGTGGTCCATCTATCAAATTGATGACTCTCCAATTTAGAGACAAGGATGTCGTGTGGGACAGTGTCAAATTCTTTGCACAAGTCCAGGTAGATGACGTCAACTGCTCTGCCCCTGTCCATCAGTTCTGTGGCTCCATCATAGAAGGCCACCAAATTGGTCAGGCAGGATTTCCCCTTAGTGAAGCCATGTTGGCTGTCACCAACCACCTCGTTGTTTTTCATGTGCCTTAGCATGGTTTTCAGGAGAATGTGCTCCAAGATTTTGCCAGGCACAGAGGTGAGACTGACTGGTCTGTAATGCTGTTTGCCATGAAAAATAATCTAGGCATGCACCTGCTGGCTCTGACTGTGGAAAACCAATATCCATGATGGCTCTGCCAGTGGTCTGTCTTGACTTTGGGAAAATAGGTGTTCAGCAGAAGCTCTAATAAAAGTTAGTTAGTGTTTTAAAATGCCACTTAATACTTTGCATAGATACAGACAGTAGTAGATGAAAATAATTAAGTCCCTCAAATTTTCCTAGCAAAACTATTTCAGTTTTTAGAAAGAGAGAACTGATGTTCTCTCTGCCACAGGTGAAGATTTTTTAAATGGTGATTTAGATTAGATAATAGCCAGGTGATTTGTGAAAATGTGAGGAGGTACTATCTAAAGCTTTAAAAACATCTTATCTGTTAATGGCTTCCACAAATGTAATGGCTATTACATATACATACATACCTACCTACCTTTTAAAAATTAAAGTAAAATAAATACCATGATAGCCTAAAACAACTGAGACAAAAAACCTAAACCAAACCCAAACCCCCACCTTTCTAAAGGGGTAGGGGGAAAAAAAAAAAATCCCCACAACCCATCCCTCAATACAGAAGGATGACTATTCAGGCATCTATCTTTTTCCTGAGTTTTGGGGTGTGGGTTTTTTTTGTTTGTTTGTTTTTGTTTTTTTTTAAGCAGTTTGGGCTGTTTTTTGAGCCCAAACCAAGCTTCTGCAAAGCCCATGATCCTCTATTTGTTTTGAACAAGGAATAAGGAAATGTCAGTTCTCCAGGAAGCTTAATACTGAATATTATTACCATCTGTATTTCTGAAGAAAGAATTCCTGGAAAATTCTTCTGCACTGGAATTAGTAGAACATCAAGAAATAATGCTTAGGATCAGGCTGTAATTTCTTGAGAGTAACTTAGAATATGAATGCATTATTTCTATTTCCTGGGGCTTTTTTCCTTCCAGTTGGTGAAAAAAGCCAAGCGTCAAGAAAAAAAACCCCACAACAACAGAAATCCCAGCATACCTAAGGTCCGATTCCAGGTCCATGTGGTTCCGTTCTAGGTAAAATGAATCTGGACCAGCTAGGCAAGGAATGAATTTCTCCAAGTTTTCTTCTGGATACAGCTGAGACAGCTAAATGTAGAGGATAGTACAAATAATAAGTGAAGACTTGTTACTCATATGAGATTCAATGCACAGTAACTCTTAAGTCAAACATTTTATGAAATTCAATCTAATTAAAAAAAAGTCATTTAACAAAACTACATGCAGGAATAAAACATCTTTCCATGTTCAAAGTACTTTTTATATCACCTTTACCTTTGAAATAAATTCAGTCACTTCAATGGAAGATTTGGTTACCAACGTCATTGAAGAATCAGACCACAGGACCTTAGGAAGTAAAAAGTATTCAGTTTAGTAATTAATGGTCAGGGATTTAAGTTTAGTTCCAAAAGATCAATAATAGGTATCAAATGTCACCCCCCAGACTGCAATAAAGGTTGTAACATGTGACAGCAATAAGGAAAATCTTTTTTTTTTTTTTGTGCACAAGTAACTATTACCCAGTCCTCCCTCATTGCTCTGTTCTTGCTGTTATTATACTTAACAGCTATTCTGAATGCTTAAAAAAGCACTTCATAGTTTACACAGCCATTGCATGCTGCAGACGTCCAGTATTAAGCAACAGACTACTAAGTAATGGAAATTTTTTTCTCTCATTACTGTTAAAGAAAACAGCTGGTTTGTAGAATCTGATGTTCAATATGAACAACTCACCACAGCACAACAGTGCCTATTTATAATTAATCAACTCCATATGCCATGCAAAGTTGAAGATGGCAGTAAATCACCCCACTGCAAAGAAAGGCAAAGCCTTAGAAAGGAAACCTGCAGTTCCTGCTCTAGCTATGCTCTTTAGACACCATCTTGTATATGCCCTAGAAGAAGGAAAGGGTTCAGTATCTCTCCTCATATGCATTAAGTCATTACATTCTTAGATACAGAGGCATTTATTGCTTGGTAGATGATTAGCGAGCCAAAGCCAGGATTTCTTGGCACAAAGGACATCAGCATGAGACTGGCCAATGATAAATGCCTTCAGACTTCAAGTATCTGTTCATGGCATTTGGGAAGCATATGGATCTATAGCAGTTCTGTAGGGGAGGAAGCTGGGTTTATGTGTTGAGAATCAGAAGACCATCTTCTCACATGATGCCAGTTTCAATGACAACTGAAAACATACAGAAAGCTTTTCCAGCCATCAGAATGCTGCCAAAATGACTGGTGAGAGAACAGTATTTCAAAATACATTACATAATGGAGGAATTTCCTCTCTGAAGAGCTGTTACACAAAAAAAAAAAAAAAAGGAAAAGATAAAGAGAACTTAAGCAGTTTCTGGTTTTACAAAGCCTGTGGGAGTTTTCACTGTTTGGTGTTTTTTTGGGGTGGTTTTTTTTTTTGGATTTTTTTTTAAACATTCATGATAAATAAATACTTTTTTTAATTAATGAGAAATTTCAGAAAAATCTACAACTTTCTTTCTAGTTTTGTAATAACCCAATATTTGTTATGACTTCCATTTTGCCAACTTGTTATAGAATCATAGAATCATAGAATAGTTAGGGTTGGAAAGGACCTTAAGATCATCTAGTTCCAACCCCCCTGCCATGGGCAGGGACACCACACACTAAACCATGTCACCCAAGGCTCTGTCCAACCTGGCCTTGAACACTGCCAGGGATGGAGCATCCACAACCTCCCTGGGCAACACATTCCAGTGCCTCACCACCCTCACTGTAAAGAACTTCTTCCATAGATCTAATCTAAACTTCCCCTGTTTAAGTTTGAACTTGTTACCCCTTGTCCTACCACTACAGTCCCTAAGGAAGAGTCCCTCCCCAGCATCCTTATAGGCCCCCTTCAGATACTGGAAGGCTGCTATGAGGTCTCCACGCAGCCTTCTCTTCTCCAGGCTGAACAGCCCCAACTCTCTCAGCCTGTCTTCATACGGGAGGTGCTCCAGCCCTCTTATCATCCTCGTGGTCCTCCTCTGGACTTGCTCCAACAGCTCCATGTCATTCTTATGTTGAGGACACCAGAACTGCACACAATACTCCAAGTGGGGTCTCACGAGAGCAGAGTAGAGGGGCAGGATCACCTCCTTCGACCTGCTGGTCACGCTTCTTTTGATGCAGCCCAGGATACGGTTGGCTTTCTGGGCTGCAAGTGCACACTGAAGCCGGCTCATGTTCAGTTTCTCATCAAGCAACACCCCCAAGTCCTTCTCCGCAGGCCTGCTCTGAATCTCTTCTCTGCCCAACCTGTAGCTGTGCCTGGGATTGCCCTGACCCAGGTGTAGGACCTTACACTTGGCTTGGTTAAACTTCATAAGGTTGGCATCGGCCCACCTCACAAGCGTGTCAAGGTCCCTCTGGATGGCATCCCTTCCCTCCAGCGTATCAACCGAACCACACAGCTCGGTGTCATCGGCAAACTTGCTGAGGGCGCACTCAATCCCACTGTCCATGTCGCCGACAAAGATGTTGAACAGGAACGGTCCCAACAACAATCCCTGAGGGACACCACTCGTTACAGGTTTCCAACTGGACATCGAGCCATTTACCACAACTCTTTGCATGCGGCCAGCCAGCCAGTTTTTTATCCACCGAGTGGTCCATCTATCGAATTGATGTCTCTCCAATTTAGAGACAAGGATGTCGTGCGGGAGTAATTTTCAATACTTATAAAACAAAAATATGAACCATAAATACAGGGAAGTGATGCTGAAAACACTAAACTACACTACTGACCTTCTATTCCCAAGCTGCTAAACAAAACATTTAATAGTTGGGTTTCTAACCAAGCAAACAGCAATTTATTAGCTCAACTAAACTACATACTATTCTTTCAGCTATAAGCTGTTAAGTGAAATGCTGGTAAAAGTGATTTCTGGTATTTATAGAAAAATTTATAATAGGAAAAGATGTTTCACAGGATTCTAATATGCAACTGGAATCCCCACAACTGCATACTTCATAAAGATTTTTTAAAATCCCTTGAAAAACTCCTTTCTAATATTGATATTTGGAACAATCATGGGATTTGGAAAATTCAGAACATTATCCATGAACCAAGTCACACAGAGGCTAACACTGTCAACACCACAAGCAGATGCTGAACTAATGCTCTATCTTGGGTGGTAGTTTTTAATAACTTTTTCTTTTTGGTAAAAGTTGTAGAGAATTGAAATTCTGCTGTTTTCTTTCGGGTTCTCCTTTTCTCACCAACCGTTTGGCTCTGTTGCCTCATTAAGCAAACCAAAGACATTTTCTGGGCTCTTGCATTTTGAATTTTGGAATACATCATTCCAACTAGATGGGAGACAAGCAGTTTGTCATTCTTGCTCACCAGCACCCAGAATTCAGTCTCCACTATTAACACAAGGCTTCACAGAATGAAGTCATCCCTCCACAGAAACTGTGAGCAATGACCAGACCTCCAAAAGCTGTGTGAAAAGGGGGGGGGGGGAAGCCACTTCTAGCAGCTTGTGGCTAACCACTCTGATTCCAAAGAAACTATTATCATTTCCAGTTTGAATTAGTCTGACTTCAATTTCCAGACCACAGTTCCTGTTATGCCTTTTTCTGCTAGATTAATGCCCCCTTTACAGTATAACATTTTCTTCCCTTTGAAAACACTTTTATATGATACTGAAAATCATCTTTCAGTCAAGTTCTTTAAGTCTCTTGCTACATGGCATTTTCCTCAAGCTTTGAATAATTTCCAGAGCTATTTTCTGTACTCCTCAACACCCCTTTTATAACCAGTAATGCCTGAAGGATACACCAGTCTCACATTCCCCTCAGTGCTGAATGCAAAGCTAAATGACCATCCTACCTCTTTTTCTGTATGTGCAGCAGTGCCCGAAGAGTCTTAAATTCTCATTTGCCCAGATTAAGACTTAAATTCTTTCTAGCTTCTGCATTCAACACATAGATAACTGTTCTATAAGTGTGGCATGATATTTTCCCCTAAATATATACTTGGCCATAACTTGCTGCATTAGAGTGAATATATCTATTTTGCCTGTATCCCACTTACCAGACAATCTCTGCATCATCCACATATGTTCATAACCAGCAATTTATGACTACTTCCAAATCACTGATTAAAAAATAAGACTACCATCTATCTCAAAGGAGCTCCACTAGACCAATTTCTGGGATCTAGCAATGAGATTTGAGAATTTAACACCTCCTTAAGAATTATTATCCTCCCTTCTTTCATAGTAAAAAACCAAACTTACCTCAAAGGAATATTCGACATTTCTTTCATTCTTCTTGTGTGCCAGTCCCTTTAGTTCTACTTTTTCAACACTCACTATGAAAAAACAAAGAGATCAGAAGAACGAGGCAGATATTCTTAAATGCATGCAAAAGTGATGACTCTCTGATAGTGCCAGGACTTGTTTGAGAGCATGTGATGCTTGCGGAAGTGCTTCAGGTGCACAGCTCAGGATTGCATCACTCAGCAGATAGGAAGGTTGATAACACCGTTGCGTGATGCGTTCAACTCTAGCCTTAGCAAGGCTTCGTCTCAACAAGTACTGAAACAATACACTAAATGTAAAGTTCCTCATGGCCTTATCATACCACTCATCTATATAATAGAGGGCTACACAAACGTGCATGGACTTATCTTAATAACATCAAGAAACAAACACCATCCCTCCAAGTGTCCATTCTTAAGTCCACCCCTCGATCATGAGCCCATCTATATGTTGCATCTCTGCCTTGATGGCCTGAGGTGTCATGGGCCCAGCCATGACACAAGTGTCCTGGGTTCAGCTGTAGCAGTTATTTTTCTCCTTCTTAGTAGCTGATGCAGTGCTGTGTTTTCGACTTCAGTCTGAGAACAATGCTGATAACACATTGATGTTTTTAGTTGTTGCTAAGCTGAACCCAGGACGAGTTGCTTTTTGTGCTTCTCGTTTGCTTTTCCCATTGCTTACAGGGGCAACTGATATTAGCATGGATTGGTCCTTTGATTTAGCTGCAGTGTCTCTCACTGGGGTTGGAGTGGCCGCAGTGTCTGTTGTTGGAGTTGGAGGAGCTTCTGTGCTTGTTGCTGGGGTTGGGGTAGCTTCTGTGCTTGTTGCTTGGGATGGAGCAGCCACATTGTTGCTTTGCCATCAGATCCAGAGACATCTTTTTCCTGCTCCTTACAGAGCAGGGCTCTGCAGGCGTAGGCCAAGCCCCAGCACATTGCAGTGATTTGTCCCTCTCTGGCATTGCCAGGATGACAGCACACCTCGTCTAAGCGTTCTGCTAATTTTTCCGGATTTTGCACTTGTTCAGGGGTGAAGTTCCAAAGCACTAGAGGGGCCACCTGGCCTTGAAGCTTGCCCATATGATCTCACACACCCTGCCCCTCATGACTGTCCAGCCTCGGGGAAAATCTCTTAGTGGTATTCTTAGATAGTGTTTAAACTTAGACAAGACCTGAGCCCGACCCTGCTTAGCTTTCGAGATCAGACAAAATAGGGCGTTCTCAGGGTGGTATGGCCATGGGTAAAACACATGCAGTATATTCAGCAACAAGCTGATTCCCAGCAAAAGGAGCAGGCTGGTTTCAAGGGCATCAAAAAGATATTCAAAATCTTTAACATTCACGAAATGTACTATAAATAGCCTGGTGGGGGAGCGGAAGGTGCGGGACGATATCTCCTGCATAGGTTGACCCTCTAAGGGGCGGGGGGGAAGAGGTCTAATTGTTAACAATTCCTATTACATGCCTCCCAAAGTATAGAGGTGATGGCCATGCTAAGAATGCATACCAGATCAGTTAGATCAGTGTCATGACCAATGATTCTCTTGTATTACAAGCTATTATCAAAGTACAGCGAAATGAGAACCTTAGCCCAGGCCCCAAAGCCCATAAACACTAAACCAGCAAATACTGGCTGCAAGTAAGGTGTGATATGATGAAACTCTGAGACAAAGTGCAACAACTCTGAGAGCAAATAAATCAACATTGTGATGAGTGACTATTAATCCGAAACAATGAATGCTTATCACAGATACGATTAGACACACTCTGGTCAGATCTGTCATTATCTCAACCCTTTGTGCCCCACAAAGGACTGTCGCGGTTTAAGCCCAGCCGGTAACTCAGAACCACTCAGCTGCCTGCTCACTCCCCCCCTTCTTCCTCTCCCCGCTCCCAGAGGGATGGGGAGGAGAATCGAAAGAATGTAACTCCCACGGGTTGAGATAAGAACAGTCCAGTAACTAAAGTATAATACAAAAGTACTACTACTACAACCAGTAATAACAGTGATAAAGGAAATAACAAGGGGAGAAAATATAAAACTAAAAAGGGAAGGAAGAAAAAAACCCCACAAACCAGCAATAAACACAAGTGATGCACAATACAATTGCTCACCACCCACCGACCGATACCCAGCCCAACCCGAGCAGTGATCTGGGCCTTCCGGGTAACTCCTCCCAGTTTATATACTGGGCATGATGTGCTGTGGTATGGAATACCCCTTTGGCTAGTTTGGGTCAGGTGTCCTGTCTCTGCTTCCTCCTGGCTTCTTGTGCCCCTTATTCCTGGCAGAGCATGAGACTGAAAAGTCCTTTATCAGAGTAAGCATTACTTAGTAACAACTAAAAACATTGGTGTGTTATCAGTGTTGTTCTCAGACTAAAGTCAAAAACACAGCACTGTACCAGCTACTAAGAAGGAGAAAAAGAACTGTTACAGCCGAACCTAGGACAAAAGTAAAAACAACCAAAAAAACCCCCCAAAACCCCCCCTAGAAACAAGTTTTTTTAACTATATTTACTATCAAAAGCATGGGAAATTGCTCAAAGACCTGACTGTACCCAGTATCACTATAAATGATTCCTTGACCAGAAAAAAAACTTTATATGGAATTAAGGACACATGATGCTATTGTTTGCTATTGTTTTTCAGGATGCTGAATTAAAAAAAAAAAAAAAAAAATTACTGTTTCTAATTCAGGAGATAGCCAAAGATAGTATATCTGCACTACTTTATATTTGAGCTTTAGTTCTGGAACTAATCAATGGGAACTCATCCACAAGCAGTCCAGCTACGCTCTCCGCATTAGGCTTTGTTGTTGTGCATGGGGCAGGAACCACCCAGAACAGCTTGGCAGGGCATCAGTCACAACACAAGATCTCAGAGACATACCTTACCGTCTGCTCTCCCAGCACTTCCCTGTAAAATGATCCAAGAAAAGTGCTTGCATGCGTCAGTGTACATGCCTCCCTCGCTACTAGGCTTTCTAAGCTGCATTGGCAGAGGGGCACAGAAGACTTTTCATCATGGAGATTTATCCATAATTATCTAGGAATTAAGGCAGGCAAGTGAAAGTGTTGGATGAGATCACACATGACATATGAAAGGGGTAGAGAAATACAAAGGAGGCTGTGGCACCCTTTGGGTTACAAGTGCCTTGTAGCATCATTTGGCAAAGGAGAGAGTACTGCAACATATTCACACATATACATATTCCACACCCTGTGCACACATTTGTAGTTACTAGGAGTCAAATTTTTCAATAGCTGAGCATTTGTCATTTGCTGAAGTCTACAGCACAAAACATCTTCATTCACTCATGCATTTTCTGTAATCAAATTTCCCAAGTGGGTTTGTTTGTTGTTTTGTTTTGTTTTGTTTTTTGTTTGGGTTTTTTTTGTGGGTTGGTTTTTTTTTTTAATTTTACTTTATTTGCTGCTTTATTTTAAACACAAAAGAGAAGCCTTCTTCATGTAGTTTTCAATTGTACATAGAATTGTATTAAGTATGGAAGCTTGCATTTGAAATACTACAGCAGAGAGGCAGAAACCATACCTATTAGAGGAACTACATCTTTTCTCCTTTTCCAATGATGCTTCTTCCCCACTCCCTGGTCCAAAATGTCCAGGTGAAAGAGATTGAGTGGGTTTGAAGACATTTTATTCAGTTCTGTTTTCTTCTTCTAGCCTGGGTTTTTTACCCATTTGGCTGGTATTAGTGCATTTGTCATCAATCAGTTGAGTGTTTCCATGAAGACACAGACAACTCCTTCCCTTTCCTCACGACCAGGCATTCAACCCTCTGGCTTTCTTGATGCCAGCCCTTGACCAGCCTCTCCCTCTGAAAGAGCAGGATCTTGGACCTCCTCCTCTCAAAATATCAGCAGCTACATAAAGTGAAAGACCGAGTCAAACATTTTAGGATTAGCCATTCCTGGCAGGTCAGGGTAAAACATGCAGTGGATATTGGCAAGAGCAGAAGAGACATCAATTGTGGAAGCCACCTTAATACCCCATTGTAGGGTGGGTTTTTTGTAACTCTTTTTTTCAACTTCTAGATCAAGCCACTGTTAACCAGTAAAAGGAACTCCTGATAACCAGTAAAAGGATCGGAAAGATCAATGTCTCAATCTACACTGAGATTTTTTTTTTATTCCTCCTGAAAAAAGTAAAAATAAAATTGAGATAATCACATAAGTGCTGATTGAAGGCTACCCTTTTTTCATAACATCTAAGATTTAAGCTCTAACATCAGTACTCTAAAATTAAATCAAATACCCATTCCATCTTTCACTAGTTTTAATGTGCATATCAGTATAATTTGTACCAGTATGTTTTATCTTTGATTTCATGAATAGCTTTACAACAGCACCTTTCTTTAAGCCATTTTCTTTACCAAAAGAAAACATACATGGGAGTCTAGAGCTTCTGTACAACGCTAGATGAAAACCACAGAAAAGACTGCAAGCCAGGAACACATCACAAGAACTGAGCAATTGGGTTAAAGTAAATGACACTGAAACTACCAGGAAGAATTTACCACACCATCTGAAAGAGTAATTATAATCCATATTTAGCTCATAATTTTCCTTTTTATTAAATTGCTGCTTGTAGGTTCAGTTTTTATGGCATGGAAATACGGTTATCTAGCATTCAGGTAGTAAAATTTGAGTGTCGAGATTGGCTTGAACTTGTACAGCTCTTGAGACATGGTACCAGACAAAAAAGTAAAAATAAATCATAGCATTTATGTAAAGCAGGAAAAAAACTAAAATCCTTTAGTGTGTGTTATACAGGAGGCCAAGTACATAATCATAATTGATACTTCTGGATTTAAAGACTTACTAATTTTCATTCATGAAGCTGTGCCTTCATCAAAACAGGCATTCAAACACAGATACAGTAATTGAATTTTTGCTGAAAAGGTCTACTTAACAAAAGGGACCTAATAAAATACTTTCCATATCCTTAATTCCACCAAAGTGGTAACCAAAAATGCAACATCAAGATTTCACATGCCACCTCCTCTAGTTTTGCTAAAAGAAATGCTTCAAAAACGGCATTACTGAATTACTGTTGTCCATGAGACATCAGAAGGTAATCCCACAAGTGCCCAAAACGGGAATCAAAACCTCACAAAGTCTCCCCACTCAACCCTCAAACCCACGAGTATGTATACTGCCATACATACAGGCAAAGGAAGGAGAAGAAAACAGAACAGTTTATTTGCTAGTTTCAAAGCATATTTTTGCCTAAAAGAAAATGAAATGAAAGTTGTTTGTGGTTGCTTTTGTTTAACAAAAACATAAACTGATCAATTAAAGTGAACCTGAGAAACTAATTTTAAGTATGAAGTTAAAGAAAAGTTTTTATTATTTATTTGCTTGTTTTCAGAAAGCTTCCTGCTTTCACCTTTCTGACCTTTTAGAAGCTTTTTATCTGGGTTATGATGAAGAATGAAAAAACAAACCCCAAAAAAACTAAGATCTATGCTTCTGTCATGGTTTCAGCCCAGCTGATAACTCAGAACGACGCAGCCGCTTGCTCACTCCCCCGCTTCATCCTACCTCCGCTCCCAGAGGGATGGGGAGGAGAATTGGAAGAATGTAACTCCCACGGGTTGAGATAAGAGCAGTCCCGCAACTAAGGTATAATACAAAACCACTACTGCTACCACCAATGATAATAATGATTAGTGAAATAACAAGGGGAGAGGATACAATTGCTCACCACCCGCCGACTGATAGCCAGCCCGACCCGAGCAGTGATCTCGGCCTTCCGGGTAGCTCCCCCCTGTTTATATACTGGGCATGACGTGCTGTGGTATGGAATACCCCTTTGGCCAGTTTGGGTCAGGTGTCCTGTCTATGCTTCCTCCCGGCTTCCCCTCCTCCCTGGCAAAGCATGAGACTGAGAAAGTCCTTGGTCGGAGTAAACATTACTTAGCAACAACTAAAACCATCGGTGTTATCAGCGTTGTTCCCAGGCTGAAAGTCAAAAACACAGCACTGCACCAGCTACTAAGAAAGAGAAAAATGACTGCTACAGGTGAACACAGGACAATATCCACCCCTTATTCCATACCATTCATGTCCTGCTCAGATTCCACATTCTTCAATATACCATCGCTTTTGTCTCATATATATATATATACACACACAAAGAGATATCATTCCGTAGTCCATGGACCAATCCCTATAAAGTTGCTGAATTCATTCTGTCCATGATGTCGGGCTCCATCTGTAATAACAGTCTTTCAGGGCAGGAGAGACGGTGTGTAGTGCCAGATTGTTGCCTGCTGACGACAACCGCAGAACTCATCTGGTCACTGCTGAACTTGTCTGGTTTCATCAAAGTTCATTCATTGTTGGGGTGATGATTGGAGGGAAGTCAGGGTCAGCCGATGGTGACCTGAGGACAGTTCTGCTGCTGCTGCCGGCTTTCCCGTGACTATTCTCTGCTGATGATGATGACAGCACATACCTTCTTTTCAAAGCCCAGAGCGGCGGAGATGGGCATCTAGCTGATGGGCTATAGAAGTGTTATAGAGCAGGCAACAGCATACAATTGAGTTCATTGAATGTTTTGTCCCAAAATGAAATCCCCTTGTGGTACACATCGGACTTCTCAACCTTCCCGCATTACCCACCAAATATATCCAGGTCCCTGAGCAAAAGCAACCCCACGAGTGGGTTTGCCTTTACCTGAAGCAGGAATAACCCAGACTGTCTTCCCCAACAAATTCTTTATGTGCACCACAGGAACTTTATCCCCCTCTACAGGACGTAAAAGTTCTGATTGGGCTGGGCCAGCCCTGTTGGCAGATCCCCTACTGTTGACCAATCAGGTGGCTTTTGGTAAATGTGTATCCCAGTGTTTGAAAGTCCCACCACCCATTGCTCTCAGGGTAGTTTTTAACAGCCCATTGTACCGTTCGATTTTCCCAGAGGCTGGTGCATAGTAGGGGAGGTGATATACCCACTCAATGCCATGCTCTTTGGCCCAAGTGTCTATAAGGTCGTTCTGGAAATGAGTCCCATTGTCTGACTCAATTCTCTCTGGGGTGCTGTGTCGCCACAAGACTTGTTTCTCAAGGCCCAGCACAGTGTTCCGGGCAGTGGCGTGGTGCACAGCGTATGTTTCCAGCCATCCGCTGGTTGCTTCCACCATGGTAAGCACATGGCGCTTGCCTTGGCGGGTTGGTGGGAGTGTGATAAAGTCAATCTGCCAGGCCAAAATCTTTGCCCTCTGGCCAGTCCATGATGACTTCTAGAATTCCTGGACGAATGGGATTTCCTACTTGAGCTCGTTGTGTAATTAGTGCGGCCCACTTAGTCCATGTAGCATCAGTTGCATGATGTGTAGAGGAGACCCTGCCTTTGAACATCCAGCCCAGCACAGGCAACCAGGGTGCCAGGAGGAGCTGCGCTTCAGTGCCAATCACTTCTGAGGCAGCTCGAACCCCTTCAGAGGCTGCCAGTATCTCTTTTTCAGTGGGACTATAGCTGGCAACGGATCCTCTGTATCCCTAACTCCAAAAGCTGAGGGGGCAACCTCGAGTCTCCCCTGGAGCTTTCTGCCAGAGGCTCCAGGTAGGACCATTCTCCCCAGCTGCGGTATAGAGCACGTTTTTCACATCTGGCCCGGCCCGGACTGGTCCAAGGGCTACTGCATGAACTGTTTCTCGTTTAATTTGTTCAAAGGCTTGTTGTTGCTCAGGGCCCCATTTGAAATCCTTCTTGTTCCGGGTCACGTGATAGAGAGGGCTTACAATCAGACTGTAATTTGGGAGGTGCATTCTCCAGAACCCCACAACACCTAAGAAAGCTTGTGTTTCTTGCTTGTTAGTTGGTGGAGACATTGCTGTTATCTTGTTGATCACATCTGTGGGGATCTGGCGGCGTCCATCTTGCCATTTTATTCCCCAAAATTGAATCTCCTGTGCAGGTCCCTTGACCTTACTCTGTTTTATGGCAAAACCGGCCTTCAGCAGGATTTGGATTATCTTCCTCCCTTTCTCAAAAACTTCTTCCGATGTATCACCCCACACAATGATGTCATCAATGTATTGCAGGTGTTCTGGAGCTTGCCCCTGTTCCAGTGCAGTCTGGATCAATCCATGGCAGATGGTAGGGCTGTGTTTCCACCCCTGGGGCAGTCGGTTCCAAGTGTACTGGACGCCCCTCCAAGTGAAAGCAAACTGTGGCCTGCACTGTGCTGCCAAAGGGATTGAGAAACATGCATTGGCAATATCACTTGTGGCATCCCACTTGGCTGCCTTTGACTCCAGTTCATATTGAAGTTCTAGCATGTCCGGTACGGCAGCACTCAATGGTGGTGTGACTTCGTTCAGGCCATGATAGTCTACTGTTAGTCTCCACTCTCCATTAGACTTTTGCACTGGCCATATGGGGCTATTAAAGGGTGAGCGGGTCCTGCTGATCACTCCTTGGCTCTCCAGTCTGCGGATCAGCTTATGGATGGGAATCAGGGAGTCTCGGTTGGTGCGATATTGCCGCCGGTGCACTGTTGTGGTCGCAATTGGCACTTGTTGTTCTTCGACCTTCAGCAACCCCACAACAGAAGGATCCTCTGAGAGACCGGGCAAGGTGGACAGCTGCTTCATTTCCTCTGTCTCCAAGGCAGAGATACCAAAAGCCCATCTATACCCTTTTGGGTCTTTGAAGTACCCTCTCCTGAGATAGTCTATGCCAAGGATGCATGGAGCCCCTGGACCAGTCACAATGGGGTGCTTTTGCCACTTCCTCCCAGTCAGGCTGATTTCAGCCTCCAGTACAGTTAACTCTTGGGATCCTCCTGTCACTCCAGAAATAGAAATGGGTTCCACCCCTTGATACCTTGATGGCATCAGGGTACACTGTGTACCGATATCTACTAGAGCCTTATGCTTCTGTGGGACTGATGTGCCAGGCCATCTGATCCACACAGTCCAGTAAACCCGATTATCCCTCTCCTCCACCCGGCTGGAGGCAGGGCCCCTCTAATAGTGATCACAAGATTCTCCACGAACTCCTTGTAGAAAGGGATTAGAATTCCTTATCACAGGAGCTGGAGTAAAATCAGCTCTTTCATTCCATTTGGGAAGCTGCTCACCAAAGACCAGAGCAGCAACTTTCTTCGGAGGATCATCCTTGACCACTCTTCTCCTCTTCAGTTCACGCACCCGTTGTTCCAGAACTGAGGTAGGTTTTCCATCCCACTTTCTCATGTCTTCTCTATGATCCCACAGGTAAAACCACAGGGTGCCCCATGGAGTATACCTCCTCTATCTTGTCACTCGGGCAGTAGGGCGCCCTCTGTTAATAGCTGAGACATGGGTTGGTACACATGGGGAGCTGGATAGATCGGATAAATTGTCTCTCAATTGTTTGAACTCCTTGGACAGTTTTTCCACAGGTGAAATCATAGAATCATAGAATAGTTTGAACTCTCGTAGTTGACCAGTCAGTTCATCCACTGTTTATTAGTGTTGCCTCACTCCAGGTCATTAATGCCATGAGTGGGCATATGATGATGGTGCACTCCGTATAAGTTTCCGCCACATGGGTCGTGTACATTCGACTTCATCTGGATCTACAGGTGCATTCCCGGCATCTGGCCTATGAGAGATCATCTCTAGAATGGCTGATTCCCTCAGGGACTGGATGCCTCTCTCTATCGTGGTCCACTTGCCTGGGCGACTCATAACATTGTCCTTGTAGGGAACCCTTTCCTTCACAGCTGCCAAGAGCCACCTCCAAAGGCTGAGGGCTTGTTTCTCTTTTGTAATTGCTTTGTCAATGCCCCCTTCCCTAGCAAGTGATCCCAGCTGCTTGGCTTCCCTACCTTCTAGTTCGTGACCATAAGCCCCCTTGTCCCAGCATCAGAGCAACCAGGTGACAATGTGCTCCCCTGGAAGACGGGTGAAATCTTTTCCCATATTCCACAGCTCGGTCGAGGTCCAGGGTCGAGAAGTCACCTCTTCCTCTGATTCATGTATTAATAACTCTTGTTCAGATGCTGTCCCCTGTAGTAAGTGCATTGGGTCTTCATCTTTCTTCAGCTGCAAAGTTTGCTCTTTGTGCCTCTAGTTTGCTTTTCCCCTTGCTTACAGGGGCAACCGATACTGGCACTAATTGGTCATTTGGTTTAGCTGCAGTATCTATCACTGTGGTTGGAGTGGCTGCAGGGTCTGTTGTCGGGGTTGGTGTAGCTGCTATGCTTGGGGGTTGAGTAGCTGCATTGTCTATTGCTTTGCCATCAAATTCAGAGACATCTTTTTGCCTTTGAAGGTGCTGGATAGTGTTGGGCAGGGCTCTGTAGGCATAGGCCAAGCCCCAGCACGTTGCCATGATTTGTCCCTCTCTGGTATAACCAGGACGACAGCACACCTCGTTTCAGTGTTTTACTAGTTTTTCCGGATGTTGCACTTGTTCAGGGGTGAAGTTCCAAAGCACTGGAGGGGCCCACTGGCCTAGATACTTGCCCATACTATCCCACACACCCTGCCACTCATGACTGTCCAGCCTCAGGGAAAATCTCTTGGTGGTCCTCCTATATCGTCGTCTAACCCTAGACAAGACCTGAACCTGTCCCTGCTTAAATTTCGAGATCAGACGAAATAGGGCATTCTCAGGGTGTGATGGCCATGGGTAAAACACACTCCATATGTGTGCCAACATGCTGATCCCCAGCACAATCAGGAGGCAGGTCTCAAGGGTATTCAAAGGCCATACAAAGCCTTTAGAATTCTCAAATGCTGCTCTAAATAGCCCGGTGGGGGAATGGGGGGTGTAAGGGAATGCCTCCTTCGTAGGTTGACCCTCTGAGGAGGAAAAAAAACATGTGTAATCGATAAAAATTCCCATTACATTCCTCCCAAAGTATAGAGGTGATGACCATGCTGAGAACACATGCCATGCCAGTTTCATGGCCAATGTGTCTATTGTATTACAAGTAATTACCATGAAGTACAGCAAAACAAGAACCTTAGCTCAGGCCCCAAAGCCGATAAACGTTAAAACAGCAAATACTGGCTGCAATTAAGGTAAGACATGCTGAAACTATGAGTGCAAGCACAACAACTCTGAGAGCAAATAAATCAACATTGTGATTAGTGACTATTAATCCAAAACAATGAATGCTTATCACAAATACGACTTCGGTCAGATCTGTCGTTATCTCAACCCTTCGTGCCCCACATGGGGCACCACAAAGAACTGTCGCGGTTTAAGCCCAGCCAGTAACTCAGAACCACACAGCCGCTCGCTCACTCCCCCCCTTCCTCCTTCCCCCACTCCCAGACAGATGGGGAGGAGAATCGGAAGAATGTAACTCCCACGGGTTGAGATAAGAGCAGTCCCGCAACTAAGGTATAATACAAAACCACTACTGCTACCACCAATGATAATAATGATTAGTGAAATAACAAGGGGAGAGGATACAATTGCTCACCACCTGCTGACCGATACCCAGCCTGACCCGAGCAGCAATCTGGGCCTTCTGGGTAACTCCCCCCGGTTTATATACTGGGCATGACGTGCTGTGGTATGGAATAGCCCTTTGGTCAGTTTGGGTCAGGTGTCCTGTCTCTGCTTCCTCCCAGCTTCTTGTGCCCCTCATCCCTGGCAGAGCATGAGACTGAAAAGTCCTTGATCAGAGTAAACATTACTGAGCAACAACTAAAAACACTGGTGTGTTATCAGCGTTGTTCTCAGACTAAAGTTGAAAACACAGCACTGCACCAGCTACTAAGAAGGAGAAAAATAACTGCTACAGCTGAGCCCAGGACACCAGCAAATACATTTAACCTCTTCTGCCACAAAGACACAAGACTGTTTTCTTACCAACTAATTTTATTTTATTTCACTAGCCTCTTACTTCTCAAAACTGACATTACTTATTAACTTCAGTACTGGAAACCTGAAGAAAACTTGCAGATCAAATACTAGGTTTTCAAAGCACATACAGAAATGGTTGGCCAAAGTCTGTAAGATGAGCAGATAAGTGAGAACTGTGATATACCTAACTCTGGTATTGATCAGCAACTTTTAGGTTGCTGAGATTTTGATGCTAATGATACATCCCAGGACCTCAAATCAGGTCAGTCTCATGTTTATTTACTAAAATCCCTTGTGATAAATCAGAGAACTGCAGTATTAGCTTGTAATAGTTTTGTCACTCAAGCCAAGAAAGAGATGACACTGTTGATCTGTCCCCAAGACTCCTTTAGAGGAAGATTTCACTGGAAGCATGTCCCCAAAGCCTCACTTCAAACTTTGATCTAACAGGTTCTGAATCACTAAATATTAAGAGGATGACACTGAAAACATTCAGGTTGAACTCTGCTCAATTCAACAACCAGCAAAAGCATACCTTGGATTGTTTCATGACACATTAACTCACAAACTTTTCCTTTTAAGAGATACCAATCTGCATCAAAATATTGATGGGCCAGAGTCCAAATAATGGAATGACAAGAGATGCTCTCTGCTATGAAATTGTTTATACTTACAGAAACTGTGCTTTTGGGGAGGGAAAGAACATGAGAAGACAGGAAACAATACATTGTTAGAATGTAAGTGCATCAAACAGTTAAAAAGCATCAGGTAAATTTAACTTAAGTGACAAGTGCATATCACTCAGTTATAAGTTTGTCTATCTATAGCTATACTAGAGGGAAAAAAGCTTCCACTCAAGAGCATCAAGAACCATCTTTAGAATATTTCCTTAAAATGACCTTTCATTATTATATTAGTGAAATGACATATTCTCAGAACTCTCCAGACACAGCAGGGTAATTTATTAAGATATTAACCTGTTTTTATATAATACAATGATTATGGATTGAGAAAACATGTGAAGAGGCATAATTGGGACACTTAAGTGATCCCAAAACCCTGGTATGAAAACACAGTAAGATCTTTGCTTATTCTTCCCACATCGGGTATCTTCAAAATACTCCATGAAGCCTGATCCATCCAGGAAATTATGGACTGTGTTCCAGGGACGAGACTACTTTATGTACAATAGCTTTGAAACTTAGTGGTGACCACAGCAATAAAAAAAAATAAAAAAATAAAAAAAAAATAATTGAAACACTCTTAAAGAAATCACACATTCACCTGAGACTCCAAATGGAGCAGCATTTTCTGATTACCAAATTCTTTAAACCAAGTATCCTGCAGGAACTAATTCTGCTAACACAAATTCAGGAGATGGGACTAATTACCATCACAGCTTTCATTTAAAAAAAAAAACAAAGGAGGGAAAATTTAGCAGAGGACAAAAAGGGGCCTCTGCTTCTTGCCCATTCCTGTAACTGAAGCTGATCAAGCAGCGTCTGTCATAGTGCATGACCCAAGAACTACTGGCTAGCAGTTATTGAGCACATTATATCACTTGCTGCTCCCTACATTTCCACTTTTTGGCCTTTACTTCTCTTAAGATTGAGAGCTTGTGGTTCCTTAAGAGTCAATGCTAAGTTGATAATTTTTTTCTTCCTAAGACAGATAGTTTTATGGAGAAAAAGGGAGAAAACAGAACTCAAGGTATGCTGGACTTGTTAGGACCCAGTTCAGCCTCATAATGGGGTCCACTATCCTGTTTTCTGCTGGTATCTCTTGAAACTAAAAGTAGAAGAGCAGACAGCAGCTTTTCCACAATGTCTGCTTAAAAAGGAAGCTACAGCTAGGAAAAAACTCGTAACCAGTTTTACTAGTTAGCAAGAAAGTCTTCTGGCTGGTTGTTGCTTCTACAAACACATTCAGGAAGACACTGAAAATTAAAGCTTCATGGACATAATGAAAAAAATTTTTAGCAGCAACATTATCAGAAGAAATGCTCTTAGAACTGTCATTTTTAATTGTCAGAAATAAGGGTTCTTCCAATTTAGAGAATATTTAACATCACAAACACCACATTTGTAACATGACTTTAAGTGACAAATTAATACTCCTTTAATTTAAAAGGCAGACTTAAGACTATGAACTGCAGTATTCCACAGGAAATAATTACACAGCTTTAAAAAAAAAAAAAAAAAAATCAAGGACATCAGCTTGCTTTTGGCAGCATATAGGAAGCAGCAATACACTGGAATTGTATCATTCATCCCCAATCAAACTAGTAGTTTTCATGTTCCTGCTATTTCCTCAGTTTGGCTTATTTAACTTGCCAACTAAGCGACCTTCTTATGTTTCTCGAGAAAAAAAGATATTTAAATAAAAAGTCTGTATCTTAGCTTTTAAGATTTAACTGAATTCATACATTGTTTTGAGCCTACTGAACAATACTGTCAGCACTTTAGCCAACCACAAAAGCCAATCAACCTAAAGGATGGTTTTGCAACTTCACTGGATTCAAAAAGCTTAAATAAACCAAAAAGCTGTCTGCACTGAAGGCTGGAGAAGACAGGAAAATGTAAACCCCAGAAGAATCAGTCAGCTGCTTTCAAAATCAAGCTACAGCTTCAAACACTAATTTGAAGGTTTTTCTTACCAACTACTTCAGGCCAAGAGCACTAATGTTCGCATTACTGCTGCCGAGCTGCCTGCATTGCCACTGAAGAGAACTGCCTTATAAGTTGCCTTTTTTCGTTTCTAAGGCCAGAAAAAGCTTTTGCAGAATAAGTTATCCAGAAAGGGCTGCTGTGTTGGACATATTTGTGTAACAGCTCTACTGCCTTACTAAATCTGAGCACCAATACATGTCACTAAACAGGTGCTGCGCTTTGAAACATACTTACAAGGATATGCTATTGAAATATATATAATAATGCTCTAGGCAAAAGGAGAGCTATGATACAGAGCCAAGAGTCTGCAAGAGTTTGACATTAGCTAGGGACAACTGAACAACAGGTAAAACATATTCCTTAATTCAAGTAGCTCTAATCAAGCAAAGATGTATCTCCTTGTATTATCAGGCAGAACATACGCAGAAAGGAACGCTTAACTATGTTTTTTAATACCATGGAAACACTTTGGCATTTTCAAGCATGATTTTAGGTAAATACTTGCAACGCTGAAAGCTTAAAGGTATCCCACAACAAATTCAGACTAGTTGCAGTGTTTGAAAGTAAGCATGTGCTCAAATTTTGTTGCTTGGTGGCTGGGGGACTGCTGCATTTTTAAATGACTTTAGAATTTAATTCCCCAAGCTAGCTAATTCTACATGTAAGAGTAGCTAATTAACTATTTTCATACAACTGAGCAAAGCATGTGTAAGTTATGAATACAGCTGTGTACTTAATTTGCTTGGAGATCCAGCCCAGTGTCTGACTCATCTTCCTTCTCCCATTTAACTAGAGTAGACTTCTCTTTTGAAAAGTACTCCTGCAAAAGTGACCATAAGCCCAAACACTCAGTTTGAAGGCAGCTTCAGTAACCACTGACATACATTCTTGTACAGGCAATTAAAATAAGCAGGCTACCCATATCTAATTACACAGCCCATGGTAGTAAAAATATCTCTGCAATCAAGAGAGATGTTCAAGTTAGTATATAAATACTTTTACTTACTAAGTAACAGGTTGTTGTATATTTAGTCTAGTTTTATCTGATCAAGTAATTATTTTATTTGCTGTTCTTGGATTCCTTTTAAAGAAAATATTGTCTTTCTTATTTTTTAAGAGGTTAGCTTATCCTAGAGAAGTTTTATACTTCCCTAGAAAGAATTTTCTCTGGCACATAATTCACAAACCCCCGCAAACCCAAGGCAAGCCAGATGATTAGTTCTAATCCAAATGCTATATTCACTGTCAAAACTAAAACTGCGAAGTCAGTTTTCCATGGAAAACACTCTTGGTAGTGTAGGCCCTTTCCTAATGACAGATTTTGTGCTAAAGTGTACTAAACCCCAGAAATCCCAGGCTTCACTAAATCCCAAACATCATCAGAGGAAACAAACCCAATTCAGCTGAAGCCTTTGAAGTTTCTATGTCTACATAGAAGAGACATTTACCCTGAGCTTAAAAAGAGAATACAAACCTCGCCAATGCACCCTGAAAGAAAACCAGATAGGGAAAATATGACACATTCAGGTAGTCTCCACAGCTGGGAATCCAAGCCAGCATTTGCTTTGAAGTTTTGAGCAGTGTCCTTCATACAGCCAGACAAATTGAGTCTCACACCAACACACCCGACCCACCAGGGAAGTAATGCAAGATGCCACCTTTGGGTACAGTTTGAACTACCAACGAACCACCTTTTCTGGAAGGATGAGGAAAATGGGAACTGAGTTAAGGTTGCCTACTACCCATTAGTTTTCCTTCATCACACCAGATTTTATTCATTTAAGTCTTCTAGGTCCCACTTTGATAATTATAATCCGCTGTTACTCTTTATTAACAAGACCCAGTCCCCACTGCATAAAAACAATTAGTCGTAATCACAGTTGCATCACATGAGGATTTGCCCAGCAACACTTTAAGCTTAAAAGTTACCAAGTCAGGACCTGAATATTACATGTATACATATTAATTATATATTTTATTTATACATATGTTCATATATTTTTTTCTACAGCACAAATACCACTTGTGGGCTGTAGCATGTAACCATATATCGGTATAGCTGGACCCCTGTCAGCGAGATTACAGCACAGCAGTTGCTCAGCCAGCATGCCCTGGCTTGAAGGGCAACCTGGTGATAAAACATCAGAGCTCTGAGGTCAGATGCTGCCTGCTCCAACCTTGGCTGAAGGATTTCTTCAGCTACCTAAAGGAGTTAAGAGAGTTTCTAACTCCAAAGCAAAAATACAGCAGCAATGTGCATTTCAAACTCAAAGGCACATGAATACATGCAGCTAGTCTTATTTAAAAGGCAGCTACTCCAGACCAATACAGTTTAATGCTCATGTAAATAAGCACATGCTGTTTTCTGCATGTTTGAGAACAGTACTGGCATCTTGAAACTCATGACTAAGGCTGCAATAACCAGCAAGGACAAAATAATTTTATACCAGCTTCTTTTTTTTTTCTTAAAGAATTATAACATGAAAACCTTGTTAACAATGAAAAAATATTCTGTTAGCATACTATGTAAAAACACCAGGCTAAGGGACTAATCTAGAATAGGCAAAACCTTGAGTACATACAGTCTTGCCAAGAGCCACAAATGCATTCAAGCACTTAGTTCAGTGAGAAACGAATATCCCTCTGCACAGCCACTTCTGTGAGGTTCTCCTTTTGTTGGCAATTATGTCCTTGTACCTTTTCAGGTCTCTGGTCTCAGGCTTTAATATTCTTGTTCCCTTTTCTACTTTTGTATAAATCATTATTCCTTCATTCTGGATCCCAGGCAAGATTTGACCAGTAATTCAAAGAGACAGAAAAAAGTTCTAATTCAGCATTTAAGCTTATTTTGAGATACTGTCAACTATTAGACAACTGTTTCTAACACATCTATGAAGCAAATGTAAGAGGGAAAAGACGATGAAAATAGATTTTATTAGTATTTGCCAAGGCAGTGAGAGTGCCCAGAAACTGAAAGGGGGAAAAAAAACAAACAAAAAAAACCCATAACAAAACCTCATCCACTAAAAATCTCAGAGTTTTAAAGCTTTGACTCTCCACACTTGGCACTAGGTTCTTCAGCATGCAGTACAGAATGAAGCAAAACACACTTCTAGCAAAACTAGAGTTTAACACCCTTGTTCCCCACCATCTTTTGCAGTAGTAGGAGATCCATCAAATCCCTGAACTATTAAGTAACAGGGACAGGAAGGAACACAAACTTTGAGCTTCTCAAGCCACTAATACCCATTTCGTACCTACTGTTTTTGCAGACAAAGTTCACTTATTACACTCTTCCACAGGACTGTTTACAAGAAAACAAAGTCTGAATACTTTGCAAATATGGTGGGGTCCAACTATATCTCTGCTTGAATGATACAAATTAATTCATCCACAGAAGTGGAAAACACAATGGAGATAATCTAAGGCACTGCTGTGTTTTATGCCATTTCCTTTCAGCAGGGCTACCCCTTCAAGTTACTGTTAAAAATAGCATCCGCACCATACACTGATGAAATGCATTCACTCCAGGCAGTGAAGTAATGCAGCACAGCAAGTCCACTGCTTTTTTTTTTTTTTTCCCAGGGAAATAAAAGAACAAGTCAGAAAGCAAATGAAACATTAACCTTTTAGCTTAGCACCTGAGAAAAAAAAATTCATTTTAATCAAAACCACTGTATTGCATGATTACAGCCTATGACTTTCCAGCATAAAAGAGCAAGAGAACATTAAATTAGAAATAAAATCTGACAAAGCACCTCAACAATGCCGAAGTTGACTATTTGTCTCCTCCTGTACTTGTGTGGCACACAGTAACAGATACACCATATGGATCAGAGCCACAGCTCCTCCATTGCAGGAATGCATCTGATGGCACTAGCATCAAATGCTTAAGATACCCTGCTCCACACAGGTTTGGGGCAGCATGACCCCCTTAAACTTCTCCCAGTTTCCACTACCTACAATCCTCAAATGAGATTTTAGTCTCAATTTACGTCTTAGCATCAACCCATGAACAACTCTAGATGCTTTCCTTACCACACAGCTGTCAAATCTCTTAATCCAGGTCTCAATATCTGGCTCTGCTCTTGCATTTTTCAACAGATGCAGTGTATGAAAAACCACATGAAGCCTGCATGAAACAGAACCCAACTTTCTTTAAACAACCCCAAATAAAATTTAATACATAAACAAAATTTCACTGCTTTGACTTTCCTCAGCTTCATTTTTTCTTTATTTTGATTCTATTTATAATCAACTCAATGTTTGGTTATTAGCAAAAGGAGATACAGGTTAGTGAAGGCACATATAATTTAAGAAATAATATCTAACTATTTAAGCAAAACAAAGGAGAGGAACTTGCTTCTGTCTACAAAGAGTGTCCAAAGAGCCTTTCTGACCACCATCTGGAAGAATCCCAAATATTTTGACATAAACCTGAGCTTTTCCTTAGAGCTATACAAACATTAATCCAGCCCTGATGTGAAGCAAGAACTACTTGATGGATACATAAACAAGACACTACAGTAAATCTTGAGCAAAGCCATATCTAGAACACAAGAATCAGAAGCTCTGGCACAGTGATCCTTAAAGGACATGAGGCACCAATTCCTTCAGAGTTTGAATCTGCAGTCTAAAAAAATATAATAAAATCACCCACTGTCTTCTGACCTGTGAAGCAAGGTTGGCATCAGCTGGTAGTTAAAGTGCAGGAGAACACTGATTAAGATGTCCTCCCCTTTAACTGCATGCCCTGCAGTTAGACTCATGAGTTACCGTTTGCAAAAGGTCTCTCTCACTACCGTAAGTATCATTACATTCATTGTTTCTTCTTTGTAGTCCATCTGTTCCTTTGTGCCAGATACTGAATGTGAGAAATCATGATCACTTCCATGAAATAAAGCCTTGTCATTTACTAAATAAGGTCACTTCCAGATTAGAAAGAAAGGAAGCAGAGTAAAGAAATACTTGCTGTAGTAGTAGGGAAAGCAAAGAAAATTGCTGGCAAAGTAAACAATTTTTTTTCTTTTTTTTTGCACAACATGTTATCATCCTTCCTCTCCACCCACCTCCTCATTTCCAAACCAGACCAGTATGTCATGTCAGTGCTCAGCACTAAGGAGAATGCATCCCCTCCTTGACTTACTGCCCTACTTGAAACCAGAATTTGTTTCCAGTTCCCAATATCACCAAATTCCTCTAATGTTAGCTCAAGTCCTACAATGTCTGGTATCTTTTCCCTACTTTAGTCTGATTCTTTTGAAAACAGCCTCCCATGCCTGCAGAGAAAAGCCCCAGTATCAGAATTCTAAGCCTGACATCAAAAGTCAAGCAAGAAACCCAAGATTTACTTTAAGCTCTCATGAATTTTCAGATGGACACACACACACATTAAAAAAAAAAAATAAAAAAATCTGTGAGGGATGTAAACGTTTCTAATTTGTATATGCAACTACCTGTAAAAACTCCAGCTATTGATACAATTACTGTACTTTAAGCCTATCACCCTCAGAGAACCACCTTTTGGAAAAAACAATCTAAATGTAAAGGTATGTGAAAATGAAAAATATGCTCTGGAAAATGGAGGATTTAACAATAAACTGATATGGGAAGGGAAAGAATATCTACCAGCTAAAAACTAACCAGCTATAAAAGCTTATGAAGCATGCCATACACAAGAAGGTTGCCATTTTGTCATTAGTACACTTGTGACAGCATGTAAAAAAAATGGGCAAGGACATTATGGTTTTCTAGGAACACATGAATCACTTATTTTCCTCTTAAAAGTGGTTTTTTTTGTGTGGGTTTTTTTTTTTTTTGTCCAATTCAGTTTGTAAGGATAAGCAAACCATTTATTTTAAATTCCTGTATCCCTGTTTAACATGGCAGTGAAAGGGGTTATTTAAACAGACACTTCCAGATGTTATAAGGGGTGTTAAGTTCTAAAGAGATGCAATGAACAGCTGAGCATTTCTGAACGTTTCACACAGCCCTTAATCTTCAAGCAGCAGACACAGAAATGTCCAGTCCTAGCGAGAGCTATTTGCCATCAGGTTGCAGCAGGAATTGCCAAGAGAGAAGAATCAGCAGTTAATATTCACCTCCATTTTTTCTTGAAGTCTTGCCTGACATGTTTTCTATCCCTCAATAAGTTTTTAGATTTCAAATTTCCTTTCTCCCACCCCCTCACTTTATAAAGGATTTTCAGCATAAATGCAGGTTTAAGCAGTAGTTCCACCAGGTAAAGTTTTCACAACTCATTTTATTCTGACTCTGCTACATTTTTTCCAGAAGATGTGCTACATTAAGCCATTACCTAAAGATTTAAGAAAAACTGGGTTTGCTCATTTAATAGAATTTTAATTAAAAGCTCAAGTTGCTTATGTTGTTTCCATTACTGACAGAAGGTCATGCTATTGCTTCCATAGCTGTTGAAGTAATGGCTCTTAATTTCATCTGCATTAGCAACTGATGTGCCATAGCAGGTATTTCCAGGACTTCATAAACATGAACTGCCAATACAAGAGAGTCCTTCTAGGAATGTACATGCCTCAGTGTTGCCTCCTGTGCTTCTGAAGAGCCACAAAAAAGGCAAATAGTATTAAATATGAGTTTATAGTCTCACATTAGATATTGACAACCACATTGTCATTATCCAAGATCAGGAATCTGTCTGAGGAATGCATTACAGTGAGGAAAACTCCTTGCCATGGCTGAATTTAGCAGCATACTATTCATAAAATTTTTGTTTTTCCAGAGTAGCTTGATTCTGATTCATTATAAACAGAAATATCATCCAACTCCCACTAAAGCCAAATTGAACAGGCTTCACAGTACTCAAAAATCAAGTACTTCATTGACAAACCTTACTTTAGCAGAAAGCTGGTCATTTTCTAGTGTTTAATAAGAGAAATATATTGCCCAGTACACAAATCCAGAACAAATCTTTATAAAAGAATAAATAAAAACAAGATGAATTAGTAAGGAGCAAAAAGAAGCCTTATTTCCCATAGACCCATGCTGTATGTCTCCTCTTCTGCAGAGACTCCAGCCCTGTATCGCCTATGACAGACCTACAATACTTCTGTATCTACCACATCTACCTTAAATTTTTTCAAATTTTCCACATATTCCCTAAACATACACACATAAATAGCTACTTTCCTTCCCCAGGCACCCACACCACTGCAAGACACCTGCCTCTCTTGCACACCCACTTACTTCCTTGGGATGTCAGTTCAGTCTTGTATCCCCTATGGTGATTTGCACAGGACTCCCTTAACTGCAAACTGGGCAACAATCAGCACATGTTGCTTCTAGTCCAGAAAAAACAAACACAATGAGTGGCTGGGCAGACAAAACAGGATAAGGGTTGAACTGTTCTTACCTCTCCTCCTGATGGAAGCATGAACAAATCTATTCAGACACTACTGTAAATAAAAGCTCCAAATACCTCTGTCAAATTTTGATTAATTAACAGGTTCAACAGTTAATAAGGTAGGGACTGAGACAAGGAAGTACAAAATGAAATATAATCCTTTGTAAATAAGAAAATTCAGTTCTAAGTAATGTTAAGCTTGGTGGCTTTGTAACAATAGCAATGGAAAGTATCTTAGGTGAATATTTCATAATAATCAGCCAAAACCAGACTAGTGGTTGCTGACATAACAACAAAACTTTCCAAACCTAAAAAGCCCAACCAAAAGAACATAACAAGGATCCTTGTATAAGATAAATCGTTGCAGCTGACATAGTTTTAGAACCTTATGACCTTCGCACAAAATTTATTGTAAGCAAAACAGGACTGTAGATAAAGAGTATCTGAAGCTAGCAGATGTTCAGGAGGTGCTGTAGCTAAGTTAACTGATAAGTAGAAGGATGAGGAGAAATCACTCACTTATGTCAGCAGTGTTACCGAACCAATTAAGCTGGCGTAAGCATTTATCTACTGTGCATGCTTCAAAGACTACCAGAACAAGAGTTCAAGGAACGGCCAAGTGATGAAGATTGTTGGAAGAAGTAAAACGACCACCAAAGACCACTACCACGTTGTTATGCATATGCAAAAATGGGCGTGGAATTATGTAAAACAATTTTTCGGACAACTAATGCATATGTATGACGTTTATCGGAAATGTAATGAATATGTATGTTAAGTAACAATATAATCATGGTCTGTTTGATGCTTAAAGGGGACACACATTAGGAGGAGATATCCCGTGTCTCCCAGCGCTGCAATAAGGAATACCTGCTTGTCAACTTAAACTTTGTTGGCGAGTTCTTAACGAGTTCTACGAATCAGGACTGACAGAGCTGCCCAAGCAGAGTGATTCCACCACCTTTACTGAGGCAAAATAAGCAAGAAGCCCAAACAAGACTAAAGTAAAAGAACCACTCAGCAGCTTCAAGATAATGCCCTTAGGCATATGCTTGATATAAACATTATTTTAGGTATGTGAACAAGGCATATGGTATATACACAATTAAAAGTGCTTATAAGTGTGCATTAATGAGTCATGAACTCAAACTGGAGCCACTGGTAACCATACACAGCATGACTTTCCACTGAAGCCAACTCACTGCAGCTCTTGGCCAAGCCATAGACCTTTTAGTCCTCATGTAAAGTGCCAGTGAACCACAAAAGCGCTGCCCTCATGAAGTAATCTAGGCCGTGACTTCCAAACATCAGTAAGGAGCACCTTTGAGTATTTGCACAAAAAGGTTATGACAATTATTGCATGAGTAGGCAGATCAGAACCCTCCTTTTCATTCAGTTACAAAAGTCTGTGCTGCTCTGCCCTCCTCCTCCCTTTGCATCTTGTCATAGCAATCCCTGATCTCACCTGGAAAGTCTTGTTATGTGGAAAGGGCAGTAACAAGAAAGACAAATACATACTGACTCCAATCTAGAGAATACAAAAGTTAACTTATTAACAGTTAACAACACAAATTTGCCAGAGTCCAAGTGCAACCCCAGGAATGTGGAACTCCCAGCTGTGACACAGCCCAAAGGTGAGCCACTTAACCTGGCTTTGGGGGGCGGATAATGGGCTTCAATGCCTGCCAACATAAGCACAGAGTACAACTGCACGATCAGAAAAGAGTTCAGATGAAATGCAATGGTTTTGATTTTTTTTTTTAACTAAATCAAAAACTCATGAGTATTGCCTTTATTGCCAAATTAGACCTGCAACCTTAAGTGAACTACAACTCCAGAAGACCAAGCTGTGTGATTTATGCAACATACAGGCTTGATGATGTATATACTTAAAAATAGAATAATCCAGCTACACAACTGATGCAGAACAAGGCACTATAAAGTCTGGACCCTGAACCAAAAGGATTGCATAGCTTTTTTTCCTCCACCTGTATTTTCTCCCTGCCTTCAATAGGCTGAACAACTGGTGGCCAGTATTTCATGAGAAAAAGACTGCTGATTGCCATTAACTAAGAGAGCTCCTGCAGTCTGGCATCTTGTAAAAAAAGGATGAGTCAAGGAAGTGGGAGACAAAAAAGGTGCAAGACCATACAAATACATTTTGCCTAGGAAAATAAATCAGGTAGCAAAAACAGTGGTTCAAAGTTCTGGACAGCTTATACCACACATTTTTGCTGACTACTGTAACGGAACAATTGAAATACCAAAGCTTGCTGCATATAATCAGTTTAACCTGCCTACAACTTGTATCCTACCCAAGGTCAACAGGATTGCTGCAAACAAGGATATATTTTGCAACCTAATATTAATCCAAAATTATATCAATACATTACTGAGATGCATTTTCTCTCGTTTGTTTTTCCTCACGTCCACAGACTGCAGCTCCTTTTGTCCAGTAAGTCATGTGCTATTCTATGTATTTATTCTAAACTGGGACACTGTTGAAGCTTTGTAGGAACCTGTACATGGACTAACAGCATACCTTCAATTAAGCAAGAAGTTTTTAGTACTCCTGCTGAGCACAGTAATGGAGAACAGATTGTAGAATAAAGCCTACTGCACCCATTTCACATCTAAAAGCTTTATACCTCTCTGTCCACAGAAAGCTGTTTGTGCCTATCATTAGATATGTGTTGCAAGATTCAGCTTCACTATATAAGGATCATATTTCAACAGTTGCTTCATTTGAAGTCAGAGTGGCTTTTTTAAGGTTTTGTGTTGCAACAGCAGAAAGGCAAGATAAATATACAGGAAAGACAAGAATAGGGGAATTTTTGTCACTTTCCACAAAATGAGACTTGTTCAGTTGAGGAAACCATCTTCCAGATTGCTTTATGGAGGAAAGCAGTGGTGCCACCTGCAAAACCTCATAGCAGCAATGAGCATCTTATAAATACCAAGACAGAACTTCCACTGCAGAAAATTTAAAATGGAGGCTGTGACAAATCAAAATTTTACTCAGTATTACAAGAAATTACAGTATGAAGACTGCACGGTAATATTTTGGAACTTACACTGCCTTTATAATAAAGATTCTTTTGTTCTGCACTTCAACATCTGGTCTAATATACTTTATTCCACTGTGCTTTTGGAAAATATGCTGTGGTCACTGAGCATGTTTAATACATTGCTAAAATATGTCACATGCACAGAGTAGTACTTGCCTACAGTGCTATTCACCTATTGGCCAAATCGTTCTGCTTGGAACCATAAAGTAATTAATAACATCTCTGGTGGAGAGGAAATTCCTATCACTTTTCTGTGTTAAAATACAAAATAAGCTGAATTTTTCATTCAGTTTTGATAACTACTCTCTTTTGGGAATTGCCACACAAGGTCAGAACAACTCTACACCCATAGGCTTGTTACAAATTAGCTCTGTGAATGGGACTTCCCCTAGGTCTGATAGTTCCTTCTGGACTTTGGCATAGTAACTCCATTTCCTTTAGCTACCAGCACAGGATTGCCCACAAAACAGAAGTTGCTAGTGAATATACTATTTTTAACCAGTGACCTTTAACCGCCCAGGTCACTTGCTACTGGGAAAAGGTTTGAGGTGTCTCTCCATAAAATGTAAGGTAAAATCCTAAGTTTCAGACAACCAGAATCAGAATCCCTCCAATAAGTCTACTGACTTTGTTGGCATTGTGCTGGGAAACACAAACCTGCCTATGGAAGGAACCATTGCTACACAGCTGCATTGTTGCTAAAGTATGTGCCTATAAGGCAAGCATTTGCAAGCATTTGCAAGCATGAAATCTCATCTTCATGTCAGAAACATTGATTCCAGTTTGACACCCGCAGCTTTATTTGCACTGGTTCAGCTCTTGTAGTATTGTGGGAAAAAGCCTAAGGCAAGACAACAAAGACAGCACAACACTCAGCTCACACAGTATGCAAAAGATGCCCAACCTTCATTTGAATTTGATAATTTTGTTCGGATCAGTGTTAAAACCATAGTTAAAACCTGACTACATTCTAGAAATAGTGGAAAGAGACAAAGATCTAGCAACACATCACACCTGGAATTTCAGTTAACACAAGAATCTATTTACCTCTGTTTTCCTTGACCTGTGAGATCTGTCAATACCTTAAAACTTGTAAATAAGCCTGTCTGCAGCTTACAAACACAATAGCCAGTCCCTGAGAACAGGGAAAGTCTCCACTTCCTGAAGTTACCTTCAATTAAAATGACTTCCACATCTGTGAAAACAGGTTTGAACAATCCTAAATCACCAAAAGATATGAGTAAAAAGCACAATTCATACTGCATGTTACAGCTACTAGATTCCAAAAGAGGTCCACCTCCTTTTATGTCAATACCCATCTGTAATTTTTCTAAACTTGCATAGGCCAAAATTTTTAACTTTATCTGGACTTTACTTTGTAAAATAAAGTGCAGATACCCAAAGTGCTTATGTCAACAGCTACAGGATGTGCCTAGTGTCACAACTTTTACTTTGCAGAAATGTCCATCTGGTTTGCCTTGCTTTAGCACCGATACATGCAGAAGGGAGAGGGGGTTTTAACTAAGACTGAAGGACCAGCATAAAAGAACTGATGAATTTTCCTAAATAACCATATGATTGCCCCCAGCTGGTCACCACTCCCAACAACTTGGGCATTACAGCATGGATCCAGGAGCCCAATGCTTGACAGTGCTCCCACAGTTAGCTGGGCCTCTGAGATAAAGGCTTCTCAGTGACACTCATTGTATAAATTTGTTTCCCAAGGCAGCAATATTCTGTGCAGATAGGAT
The DNA here is from genome assembly GCF_004027225.2 of Strigops habroptila. Taxonomy (NCBI): domain Eukaryota; kingdom Metazoa; phylum Chordata; class Aves; order Psittaciformes; family Psittacidae; genus Strigops; species Strigops habroptila. The sequence goes on from NC_044301.2 coordinate 16,174,723, forward strand.
GGTGAAATTATTCAGAAGTTATGTATTTGACAAGTCTCTACATGAAGCATGTATGAATGTTACCAGCTAACCACTTAATGCAAACAAGTGCATACAGACTTCCACCACAGTTTGTTAAGGAGTATTCAGTAATATACTCCACTCTTCTCATCTCTCTCCAATGTAGAAACTGAAAATATTTTATACTAAAAGCTAGTTTCAAAGTGTGGTTTAGGGAAGTGTCCTGGGTGCAGCTGTAGCAGTCATTTTTCTCCTTCTTAGTAGCTGGTGCAGTGCTGTGGTTTTGACTTTCAGCCTGGGAACAACGCTGATAACACCGATGGTTTTAGTTGTTGCTAAGTAATGTTTACTCCGACCAAGGACTTTCTCAGTCTCTCATGCTCTGCCAGGGAGGAGGGGAAGCCGGGAGGAAGCAGAGACAGGACACCTGACCCAAACTGGCCAAAGGGGTATTCCATACCACAGCACGTCATGCCCAGTATAGAAACCGGGGGGAGTTACCCGGAAGGCCCAGATCGCTGCTCGGGTCGGGCTGGGTATCGGTCGGCGGGTGGTGATCAATTGTATCCTCTCCCCTTGTTATTTCCCTTATCATTATTATTATTGGTGGTAGCAATAGTGGTTTTGTATTATACCTTAGTTACTGGACTGCTCTTATCTCAACCCGTGGGAGTTAAATTCTTCTGATTCTCCTCCCCATCCCTCCGGGAGTGGAGAGAGGAAGAAGGGGGGGAGTGAGCGAGCGGCTGCATGGTTCTGAGTTACCGGCTGGGCTTAAACCACGACAGGAAGATACAGCCACTGACAGCTTTCAGGTCCAAGTTTACTACAAACCCGTTCACTGTTCAACTACATACAGAGTATGTTAAATTACTAACATTTCTGCAAATCAGGATTAAAACCATTCACTGGATTAATACAAACTGTCTCTAATTCAGCTAAGCACAATGGATACTGCACCTTTCATGAGCTTCCCATTTTTCTTCTGTTTCAGCTACAGCCTTTTTAACTGAGACACTTCCAGCTCCAGTACTTTGCCAAGAGAGGAATGACGAACTTGGGCAGCTCACTATTTCTAACTGTGAGAAAAAATCCTGTCATCTCAAACTGTCTGAAACAAGACTCACTAGAAAATATCAACACAAGAATTACACAACTGGTCAAGCAACCTGTCCATCCCATACTCGCACAACTAAATTTCATGTACTCTAGGTTAAAAAGTTTGTGGGTCCTGCTAAATTAAGAGATGTGTCTGTTTGCTATGAGAATCAGAAATCTGTAAGTGAGCAATGGTGGCTCCAGGCAGGCAAATAATCTTCAGCTGTACTCCAACCTTAAGAGGCAGAACTCCCTACCAGACAGCTCATACATCAAGGAGAATTCAACACTGCTGCTGGTGAACCAGAAAGCAGAGTATCAGTAAGAAAACTGTATTTGTTCCACGACTCCTTTTACCGCTATTACTAAGGCAATCTATAAATTAAAAAGCTACATTCTCTGAAAACTAAGCAGGTATTCTACAAAAGAAAAACAGATCAGAGGAAAACCTACTGAAAAGCACATCCTTCCCAACAAGAGCTAGACAGAAAGATCACAGAATGCCACCCATGACTAATCTTGGCATATATGGTACTGGAATCACTGAGTACAAATGAAAACAGTGTTGAACCCTGTCCTATTTTTAATCAGATGGAAGCCACAAATCTTAGCCATGCTTCTGCTTAGTGTTGCATTTTCTTCTACCCAGATAGTTTTTACAGCTGGAAAAATAGCTACTTAGAGCACTATTCTGCTGTAAAAAATTATTGCTGCTTACAGCTTCTGGGATTCTAGTTGAGTATGTCACAGAAAAGGAGGTCTGGTCCAAGCAAGCTAAGAACATTTTCTTGGGATATTTAACCCTTTCCAATCCATATCAGCTCCGAGTGAAGATATGCTTTGAAATTCTTCATTGCCGTTTATGTGGCATTAAACTATATTTGCAAGGTTATACAGCAAGCCAGTGGCAGAGAAGGAAACAGAACTCTGAAGACCAACTCCAAATAAAAAAATTATATGGTCCACGGCAGTATTTTTAATGACATTTAAAGGCAATATACTAGTGCTGCTGCTATGATGGTGCATTTCCCCTACATTAGCTCTGCCACACAGAGCTGTTTTTATTAATACCACAAAGAGTAGCTATTTGCTACACAAATAGCAGCTCACAGTTCAAAGACTTTCCTCAGTTAACAGTGCTTTTTGTATGCATTAAAAAAAACCAAAACACTATTAATCACTTTTTCACCTCAACATTTTAATATCTGTAATCATAGCCTGGAGTGTGGAAATGGAATGCATACTTGTTAACTCAAATTTGCTAAGCCCAGTTTTTAGCCAGGTCAGGACGTAATATAGCATTACAAAAATAAGACTTATTTTGTAACAATGTTCAGGGTGCACACATGTGCTGAGAAAGGTGCAAGTTTTCTCTCCTGTCTTCCACTCCTCTTCCCTCAGCTTCTCACACATTCTTGGGAACCAAGAGAAAGGTGGAAGTAGAAGCCTAACTGCTGTTTTAAACACCTCCCCAGTAAAGCAACACTCACCACCATATGCTTCATCCAAGAAATAACCTGCTACTATAAGAATGAGAGGTGGAGTGTCAGAGATATTCACTCTGAGAATATAATATTTCATGAGAGCTAAGCTGGTATTTCAGCTCATAAGGAACGTTCTTGTTTATTTCCCCAGCAGAAAAATAAGCATACTTGTCTCTTGCTGATGATTTTTTCACTGATAGCCTTACTACAAAACCCCTTCTGTGACTTCCTTTGCTGAGAAGCAGCAAAATTCCAGTCTCCAATCACAATTAAAATAACACCAATTGCCACCAAGAGATAGGAGTTTGTTACCCCATTGGAAGTGTGCATGCGGAAAAGGACACACCTTTGGAGTGTTTCCCCGAAGGCCTCTTGGGTAATGACTCCTCAATGGAATGTGCTGATGTATGTAGTACATTTTCCAAACTAGTACTGACACTGTTGATGGGGGTCTCGGACCTTGGAGTGACCTGGAAAGAAAAAAAACAAAACACAAAAATCCAATAAAATAAACTGAAGGAATGTGCAAACATCACACCTTCCTCCAGAGTGAGCAGAACCACTTTGATGGCAGTTAGAAGTTTGTTTCTTCTAAAACCAAGGGTTGTTACTACTGATATTCCACAAATAACAGTTTGGGGAAGTTGTTTTAGTCAGCAGCTATTCACAAATCTAGATTATTTTGGCTAATCTATAAAGCTACTTTAAGTATAATTATTTTTTAAACAATAGTCATGCAGTAGTCAATTGTAGAGATATTGCAAGATCCTTAACCTCTCCACACTGTAGTTTTAACTCCTCAAGAAGAAAACTAGGGGAAAAGGGCTCTTGGAAAATCCCATTTTTATGTTATGGCACTGTGCTGGTTGTGGCTGGGATATAGTTAACTTCCTTCACAGTAGCTGGTATGAAGCTGTGTTTTGGATTTATGCTGGAAATAGTGTTGATAATAGAGGGATGTTTTAGTTACTGCTGAGCAGTGCTTATGCAGAGTCCAGGCTTCTGCTCCTCACCCCACCAGCAAGCAGGCTGGGGGTGCACAAGGATTTAGGAGGGGACACAGCTGACCCCAATTGACCCAAGGGATATTTGAGACCACATGACATCATGCTCAGCATTATAAAAGCTGGGGGAAGAAGGAGACATTCTGAGTAATAGCATTTGTTTTCCCAAGTAACCATTAGCATGATGAACCCCTGCTTTCCTGGAGATGGCTGAATACCATTGGCCTGCCAATGGGAAGTGGCGAACAAATTCCTTGTTTTGGTCATTTCAAAGTATTTCCATGCAGAATACAAGGAATGAATTCCAATTCAACAAAAAAATAATGGTCTTTGCAATTTAAAAGCCTGCTATCATGATTGTATTTCAATGAAAAATTGCACACTAAAAATGCCCAAGCAGAAGGCTGCATCATCAAAACAGACTTCATGGCCTTCACCTACCTTCTAAACTGCATTTAGCATAAGAAAACTTATTTTCACCATTAAAGCTACAGAAACAAACAGAAGTCATTAGAAAAAGCAGAATTGAACACCGCCCACAAGCTGCTGTCCACAAAAGCATTCACAATTATGTAGCAACAAAACCACATCTATTACTTGTAGTATAACATTCAATGGCTGCCTCATAAGCAAGGCAATTACTCTCGTTTTCTAGGTAATGAGAAGCAGAAGTGGATGAACAGTTACATTAGCAGTACTGAACACAAGGGTTTAAGTACCATAAAGAGGAAAGTGTGCTTTAAAGAGGTAGTTAAGACTAACAAAAGCACTCATACTAACTAATGCATCACTTGAATTTCAATTGCCACATTTTGAATCAATTCAAAATCCTGGTATGGAGAGCTGTAACTAGAATTTAGCATCCATTTTAGCCTTTCACAAATCACAGGAGAAAACCCGCATCTCCACATCACAAGAAAAGCTATCCTTTATTCATGGTAACCAAAACCAGTGACTACAGGTCCCTGTAAGGAAAAAGGCTCACTCAGACCCTGTTTACATGAGACTGGTGTGAGTTTGGACAATTTAAGCTGAAAACAATACTTTGCTCACCCTACCACTAGCCTTACGCATTGACATCAGGCAGAATACACAATGCAAGTCAAAAATAGCACATCCTTACTCTAAAATTACCTATTGTAAGCTCCATTTTAAGCTGATGTTTATAGATTTATGCACAGTTTAAGGCAGCAGCACAAGACTTGGTATACTTGACATCCATAAGAAAGCTTATACGTGCAAAGAAATCAATCTAGAAGGACAGATGAGTGTCAGAAGAAAGCAGGATTACAAGTACCTGCTTTCCTTTTCAGCACCGTCTACTTTTTGATCAAAAAATAAAGTTTACTTGTATGCTGCTTTAGCACAGCTTTCCAGCAGTAACAAAAGCTTAATATCAAGCATTCCCATTAGGAAGACCAGCCATTTAAACATCAAGCTTGGGGGGAGGGTGAAAAATAGTTTAAGCCTCCTTGCCAAAGTCAGTCTTTACCCAAGCTTATCCCACACCATCTCTCTCCTGGAGCTGATTAAACTCTCACTCCAGTGGACTGCTGCTGAGAGGAAGTTCCGGCAGACTGAGCAATGACACCACCATCCTCCTGGCCATAGGAGATTTCATAAGAGCAAGCGAGTAACACAGCAAGCTAGAAAATTAGATTCAGGCAAGACTATGTTATCCTGAACAACCAGGTTCCAAATATTCAGATCAGCAAATATAAACACTTACAGTACATAGAATCATAGAATCGTAAGGGTTGGAAAGGACCTTAAGATCATCTAGTTCCAACCCCCCTGCCATAGGCAGGGACACCTTGCCCTAAACCATGTGGCTCAAGGCTCTGTCCAACCTGGCCTTGAACACCGCCAGGGATGGAGCATCCACAACCTCCCTGGGCAACCCATTCCAGTGCTTCACCACCCTCACTGTAAAGAACTTCTTCCTTATATCTAATCTAAACTTCCTCTGTTTAAGTTTGAACCCATTACCCCTTGTCCTACCACTACAGTCCCTAAGGAAGAGTCCCTCCCCAGCATCCTTGTAGACCCCCTTCAGATACTGGAAGGCTGCTATGAGGTCTCCACGCAGCCTTCTCTTCTCCAGGCTGAACAGCCCCAACTCTCTCAGCCTGTCTTCATATGGGAGGTGCTCCAGCCCTCTTATCATCCTCGTGGCCCTCCTCTGGACTCGCTCCAACAGCTCCATGTCCTTTTTATGTTGAGGACACCAGAACTGTACACAGTACTCCAAGTGGGGTCTCACAAGAGCAGAGTAGAGGGGCAGGATCACCTCCTTTGACCTGCTGGTCACGCTGCTTTTGATGCAGCCCAGGATACGGTTGGCTTTCTGGGCTGCAAGTGCACACTGCCGGCTCATGTTAAGCTTCTTGTCAACCAACACCCCCAAGTCCTTTTCTGCAGGGCTGCTCTGAATCTCTTCTCTGCCCAGCCTGTAGCAGTGCCTGGGGTTGCCCCGACCCAGGTGTAGGACCTTGCACTTGGCTTGGTTAAACTTCATAAGGTTGGCATCGGCCCACCTCACAAGCGTGTCAAGGTCCCTCTGGATGGCATCCCTTCCCTCCAGCGTATCAACCGAACCACACAGCTTGGTGTCGTCGGCAAACTTGCTGAGGGCGCACTCAATCCCACTGTCCATGTCACCGACAAAGATGTTGAACAGGACCGGTCCCAACACCGATCCCTGAGGGACACCACTCGTTACAGGTTTCCAACTGGACATCGAGCCATTTACCACAACTCTTTGCGTGCGGCCATCGAGCCAGTTTTTTATCCACCGAGTGGTCCATCTATCAAATTGATGTCTCTCCAATTTAGAGACAAGGATGTCATGTGGGACAGTGTCGAATGCTTTGCACAAGTCCAGTTAGATGACGTCAACTGCTCTGCCGCTGTCCATCAGTTCCGTGGCTCCATCATAGAAGGCCACCAAATTGGTCAGGCAGGATTTCCCCTTAGTGAAGCCATGTTGGCTGTCACCAACCACCTCGTTGTTTTTCATGTGCCTTAGCATGTTTTCCAGGAGAAACTGTTCCAAGATTTTGCCAGGCACAGAGGTGAGACTGACTGGTCTGTAGTTCCCCGGGTCTTCCACCTTCCCCTTCTTGAAAATGGGGGTTATATTACCCTTCTTCCAGTCATCGGGAACTTCACCTGACTGCCAGGATTTTTCGAATATGATGGACAGTGGCTTAGCAACTTCATTCGCCAGCTCCTTCAGGACCCGTGGATGGATTTCATCAGGTCCCATGGACTTGTGCACGTTCAGGTTCTTAAGATGGTCTCGAACCTGATCCTCTCCTACAGTGGGCCTAAGGTCTTCGTTCTCACAGTCCCTGCATTTGCTTTCCAAGACTTGGGTTGTGTGGTCAGAGCATTTGCTGGTGAAGACTGAGGCAAAGAAGTCATTAAGAACCTCAGCCTTCTCCAAATCCATGGTAGCCAGTTCTCCTGATAGCTTCTGGAGAGGGCCTACATTGTCCCTAGCCTGTCTTTTATTTGCTACGTATCTATAGAATCCTTTCCTGTTATCTTTCACATCCCTTGCCAAACTTAATTCTAGCTGGGCCTTAGCTTTCCTAACCTGGTCCCTAGCTTCTCGGGCAATGCTCCTATATTCTTCCCAGGCCGCCTGTCCTCGCTTCCACCTTCTATAAGCTTCTTTTTTCCCTCTAAGTTTCCTCAGCAGCTCCTTGTCCATCCATGGAGGTCTCCTGGCCCTCCTGCTGCACTTTCTTCTAGTCGGGATGCAACACTCTTGAGCACTTAGCAGGTGATCCTTGAATACCGACCAGCAGCATACATCATGAAACTGAGTAAGAACATAGCCACATGGATCAGAAAAATCTCTAAACAAGCAGTTTGTTACAATATATTGCCTCCTATCTTGTATTCCCTTCTCTCCACCATCCTTACAATAAGCATCACGTGCAGTTTAAAGTTCTCATTTTGTTTATACATAACCTCCAATTCTTTCCATAAAGACTTAATTTTTATATACTTGGTAAAGATTAATTTAGCCCATGTGTCTTGTCTGACTGAGCTCATATACTATCTGATTAAGTCACACAAAAGAAAGCAGTTTCAAATTGGCCTAGAAAAATCACAAAGCTCTGATTAGTTCCAAATGGAGCACTTTGTTAGTGAGCTGAATGGGGTTATAACCAGTGAATCCAACTGCTTGAAGCTTTCATTCCAAATTTTAAATATTTTTTTCCACTGACTTAAACATACCAATACTGCAAAGGTTTGGATTTGCTTAGGAAAAGTAAAATAATGAAAAATGTTTTGCAAATCAAAGTTTTATTTCCAAAGTAGTAACAGCTTTTTTTGTTTTAATTTGAGGCCAAGCAAACCAGAGGAACAATAACCCATGAGCTACGAACTGCAGAAGATAGTGTCCTAGGAGAGTTGGGAGAAACACTGGCAAAAGCTTAACAGTAGACAGATGCCCAGGAAGGACTTGTACAACTTGTTCAACTGTAGAAATTCAGTGTCATATCAGTTCTGGGAGGAACGTTCATCATATCTGAACATTACTGTAATCCCATAGATTTGGCTCAGCACAACTACTAGTAAGCAGTCACTAGATTCTGAATAAAGAACAAGGCATTCCAGTGAGATAAAGATTCCGAGAAGTTGCAAGTAAATTGCTTTGGGCCTTTTGGGATCCGTAACATCTCTGAAGAAAGCCAAGATGCCATTAAAGAATAAGCATCTGCTGTTCAGGAACTGTTAAAGGCTTGTTTTCTAAAGCAGTAAGAGTCCACAGTAAAGGTGGATAAGCTGGCCTCACAAACCAGAAAGGCCCAGGCTATAGATCATAAAACCACAGGAGTGCAGAAAAATTCATCAATCATTCAAGGTCTAAGAGGGTACAGCATCAGACATGTGAACAGAAGACTTTGGATTTTTCAACTGAAATTATTTGAGAACATCAGCAGAAACAGTCCATGAAGACTAATCAAATACAACAGCAACCCCAGAGAGTTAAAGGAATAGAAATATTCTTCACTATACCTAATCTTACCCTTAGCACAGCATTTTGTAGAGGACCAGGGAGAAGGAAAGCCCTCTGTTCCACCTAGCCATAGTTTCACTAGATTGTTTATAAATTGTTTATAAATTTATAAATTGTTTTAACACAAGAGGGGCTTATTCAACAACTCCAGAAGGTGCACCACTCAAATGGGTGCAGAAGAGATTGTTAAACTATTTTTACTCAACTCTTAATGTTGTGTCTACTCCCTCCATAGCAAAGCATCTGGCTCACAGATGTACTGCTGATTGTCCAGATTAAAACCTAGATTGTCTCTTGAATTTCAAGTTAAAGTAGTAGTCATAAATGAAAATAACAAAGAAAATTCATCACTACCTAATGACTGAGGGCCAGCCTGAACTCCTCTGTGCCTCATTCTCCATAATAATAAAAACAGTATCAAAACTGAAAAGCACATCCTTCCCAACAAGGGCTAGACGGAAGGATAACAGAATGCCACCCTGAAGCCCTTCACCCCCAGGAGACAGTAAGGAAGTGGAACAATTGCTTTGACTCAGGGGTTGAGGACAAACACGTCAAGGTACCAGAAGTCACTGCTGGAACTTTAGCCATTATCACATTTTTCCCTTTCCACCTGCAAGCAAACAACTATTTTTTTTTTTTTTCCAGCAGTGATTATTTTTTTTCCTCAGCATCAGAGATACACTAACAGGCATAGATCTTCTTGGGACAGCAAAAAGAAAAGTTGTAGAAAGCTCTCTAAACCCCTTGATCCATCAAAAAGCACACAGGAGAAAAAAAAGGGGGAAAAAAAAATAAATTGCACAATAAAATCACCAGGAGCAGTTACTTCAACAGGTTCTCTTTCAGCCACTGCTACCTGAAGAGGCTCTGCCACTGTCCAAGACAGGTGAAGTCAATAGAAAACAGTAAATCTGTGAAGCCAGATTCAGTAACTGTTAGCTTTGGTCCCCAGGGACAATGCCTGACATTTAATATAGCAGTCTTTCATAAAAAGAACACGACTGATAGAAGTCAAACTTCATGTGGTAAGAATTTTACCAAAACAGCAATAATATGTTCCTTTTAAAAATAACTGAACAGAACACAGAAAATACAAGTATTTGCTGACTTAGTTTGAAGTGGAGCCAATACTAAAAATCAACATAGCTTACTACCTAGAGTACGCATGCAACAATGATACAGGATCCAAGGGAATAAAATACAATTTCTATACCTAATTAGGTATGAAATTTAGGTCCTGCGTTACATAGGATTACAATGATCACGCAGGAAAATGTTTTCACATAAAACTCAGTTTTCAAAAACAGCCAGTAATACACTGGGAAAGTCCCACAGACAAATGCTTCTGCCAATATTTGCTTTGGAAGTCTCCATTAAAAATGTTTTTCCATAATCATAAACTGACCTCCATGCTTGAGGGCAATGCAGGTAACATGTAAAAGTGCATTCAGGGATTGGAGCACTGAAGTCTGGTGGGGGAAAAGTCAACTCTGTTCCTGCCAGTTTCATATTAGTGAGTATTAACAGCAACTTATTTCGAGGTCAACACCAAGGTCTTTAACACTGAGCAATCCTATTTTGCTGAGGAAACTTAGAGAGAAAAAAGAAGCTTATAAAAGGTGGAAGCAAGGACAGGCGGCCTGGGAAGAATACAGGGATATTGTCTGGGAAGCTAGGGACCAGGTTAGGAAAGCTAAGGCCCAGTTAGAATTAAATCTGGCAAGGGATGTGAAAGATAACAGGAAGGGCTTCTACAGGTATGTAGCAAACAAAAGAAAGACTAGGGATAACGTGGGCCCTCTCTGGAAGCTATCGGGAGAACTGGCTACCCTGGATTTGGAGAAGGCTGAGGTTCTCAATGACTACTTTGCCTCAGTCTTCACCGGCAAGGGCTCTTAGCTTTTGGGCTTTTAGGTTAGCTTAGGTTAGTCAGTGGGACTAGACCAGGCAGCCTCTCAACAATATCCCTGATCCGAGCCCCTGGTAGGCAACACACATCTCTCGAGACTGGGTCAGGCTGACAGATGGGTGCCTCTGTGCCTTTCAAAGTAGAGTTACCTACTACTATGACCCGCTGCTACTTCCTGCAGACACTAGTAGTGATCCTCTTGACTGGTGCATCAGCTGTTTGCTCATTTGGTGCAGTGTTTGTTTCCTCCTTAGCCCCTAGCAGAACTGCAAAGTGCTTCTGGGTGGGGACATCGGATTGAGGAGGAAGTCCCTTGCTGTTAATTGTCCTCTTCCTCCTTTTTTTTGTTTTTTTTTTGTTACTAGCTCCCAGCTTCCTGGATTAATGCCCTCCTTCTTTCCTATATGTGCTATGATGGATGCTTGTGGCCCCTGCACAGTTTGGGCCTGGGGCAAGCAGTCCAGCTCCCTCTCAGCTTCCCTGACATCTTTTAGCTTACTGACAGTCTCCCGCAGCTCAGCCACCTGCTGCAGGAGGACCTCCACCAGGGTGCACCCTCGCCTCATGAGACCAGTCAAAGCACTTTCTACACTCCATGGTCTGCGCTGCAGCCTCCCCTCTCATCGGCTCTGTCTGGGCGCCTATGCTGGCCACCACCGGGGCAGCCAGAGCAGAGCTCCCAGACCAGGCCCTGGTCCTGAGGCGAGCGCTCACCATCCCGCTCGCTGCCCGCGTGAACTGCCGCACCACGCCCTGTTTGCCACACTCCTGGTCGCTCGCGCTCCCTGGGATGGGTTTTTACCCACTGAGGGCTGGTGCCGCCACCTGTGAGTCAACTGCTCGCATCAGCTGAGCTGCCGGCTCCTGGGCAAGCCCTGTCGAGGACTTGAGGCTCCCTTGGTGGCTCTTGCTGCTCCGAACTGAGGTTCCTGGATGCTGTGCTTCCCCCCGCTCCGGTGTTGAAGGCGTCCTCTCTGGAGATACCTCGGCAATTGAACAATCCTTGACCAACTCCTGTCTGACCAATTTGGCGGCTTCTATGATGGGTGGTTCGGTTGATACGCTGGAGGGAAGGGATGCCATCCAGAGGGACCTTGACATGCTTGTGAGGTGGGCCAATGCCAACCTCATGAAGTTCAAAAAGCTAAGCGCAAGGTCCTACACCTGGGTCAGGCAATCCCAGGCACTGCTACAGGTTGGGTGGAGAAGAGATTCAGAGCAGCCCTGAGGAGAAGGACTTGGGGGTGTTGCTTGATAAGAAACTGAACATAAGTCAGCTTCAGTGTGCACTCGCAGCCCAGAAAGCCAACCGCATCCTGGACTGCATCAAAAGAAGTGTGACCAGCAGGTTGAAGGAGGTGATCCTGTCCCTCTACTCTGCTCTTGCGAGACCCCACTTGGAGTATTGTGTACAGTTCTGGTGTCCTCAACATAGAAAGGACATGGAGCTGTGGGAGGGAGTCCAGAGGAGGGCCACGAGGATGATAAGAGGGCTGGAGCACCTCCCGTATGAAGACAGGCTGAGAGAGTTGGGGCTGTTCAGCCTGGAGAAGAGAAGGCTACATGGAGACCTCAGAGCAGCCTTCTAGTATCTGAAGGGGGTCTATAAGGATGCTGGGGAGGGACTCTTCCTTAGAGACTGCAGTGGTAGGACAAGGGGTAATGGGTTCAAACTTAAACAGGGGAAGTTTAGATTAGATATAAGGAAGAAGTTCTTTACTGTGAGGGTGGTGAGGCACTGGAACAGGTTGCCCAAGGATGTTGTGAATGCTCCATCCCTGGTGGTGTTCAAGGCCAGGCTGGACAGAGCCTTGGGCAACATGGTCTAGTGTGTGGTGTCCCTGTGCATGGCAGGGGGGTTTGAAGTAGATGATCTTAAGGTCCTTTCCAACCCTTACTATTCCATGATTCTAAAATGCTTCAGCAGAAGCTTGATGGCAATGACACAACCTCGGCATTCTTAGGCAAAAAAGCTGTTATTTCCCAATAGAGGTATGTAACTCAGATGCCCAAATAATTTGTGTCCTGGGTTGAGCTGTAGCAGTTATTTTTCTCTTTCCTCCTAGCTGGTGCAGTGCTGTGTTTTCAACTTTAGTCTGAGAACAACGCTGATAACACACCAACGTTTTTAGTCGTTACTAAGTAATGTTTACTCCGATCAAGGACTTTCTCAGTCTCTCATGCTCTGCCAGGGAGGAGGGGCACAAAAAGGTGGGAGGAAGCAGAGACAGGACACCTGACCCAAACTGGCCAGAGAGGTATTCCATACCACAGCACGTCATGCCCAGTATATAACCCAGGGGGAGTTACCCGGAAGGCCCAGATGGCTGCTCAGGTAAGAGTGTGTATCGGTCGGCGGGTGGTGATCAATTGTATCCTCTCCCCTTGTTATTTCCCTTATCATTATTATCATTGGTGGTAGCAGTAGTAGTTTTGTATTATACCTTAGTTACTGGACTGCTCCTATCTCAACGTTCTTTATGTTCTCCTTCCCATTGCTCCAGGAGGTGGGGGGGGAGTGAGCGAGCAAATGGCTGCGTGGTTCAGAGTTACCAGCTGGGCTTAAACCACTACAGTCCTTTTTGACGCCCAACATAAGACTCGAAGTGTTAAGATAACAAGAGATTTGACCAGAGTATGTCTAACCGTATTTGTGATAAGCAGTCTTTGTTTCAGATTAATAGTCACTCGTCACAACGTTGATTTATTTGCTCTCAGAGTTGTTGTGCTTGGTCTTAGAGTTTCAGCATGTCAGACCTTACTTACAGCCGATATTTGCTGTTTTAACATTCATCAGCTGTAGGGCATGGGCTAAGGTTCCTGTTTCAATGTACTTCATGGTAATGACTTGTAATATAATGGACTCATTGATCATGAAACTGGCCTGGCTTGCGTTCCCAGCGTGGTCATCAACTCTATACTTTGGGAGGCATATAGTGGGAATTTTTAGCAATTACACATCTTTAACTCCTCAGAGGGTCAACCTATGAAGGAGACATTCCCTCACACCCCCTGCTCCCCCACCAGGCTAGTTAGAGCAGCATTTAAGAATTCTAAAGGTTTTGTATGGCCTTTGGAAAGCCTCAAAACCTCCCTGCTGATTGTGCTGTGGATCAGCATGTTGCCACAAATACTGCATGTGTTTTACCCACAGCCATGCCACCCTGAGAATGCCCTATTTCATCTGATCTCGAAAGTTAAGCAGGGTCAGGTTCGGGTCTTCTCTAAGGTTAAACAACCATCTAAGAGGACCACCAAGAGATCTTCCCTGAGGCTGGACAGTCATGAGTGGCAGGGTGTGTGGGATCGTATGGGTAAGACAGTGGCCCCTCCAAAGATTTAGAATTTTACCCCTGAACAAGTGCGAAATTCGGAAAAATTAGCAGAGCAGTTAGACAAGGTGTGCTGTCATCCTGACAATACCGGAGAGAGACAACTTGCTGCAACGTACTGGGGCTTGGCCTACACCTACAGAGCGTCGCTGGAAAAAGATGTCTCTGGAACTGATGGCAAAGCAACAGACAACACAGCTACTCAATCGCCAAGCGCAGCAGCTACACCAACCCTGACAACAGACCCTGCAGCCACTCCAACCACAATGATAGACACTGCAGCTAAATGAAAGAACCAATCTCTGCAATATCGGTTGCCCCTATAAGCAAGCAGAAAAGCAAAGGAGAGCCACAAGTACCAGCTTTTGCAGTGAAGAAAGATCACGACCCAATGCGCATACTACAGGGGACAGCATCCGAACAAGAGTTATTAATACAGGAATCAGAGGACGAGGTCACTTCTTGACCCTGGACCTTGACAGAGCTGCGGAATATGCGAAAAGATTTCACCCGTCTTCCAGGGGAGCACATTGTCACCTGGTTGCTCCGATGCTGGGACAATGGGGCCGAAGGGCAGGAACTAGAAGGTAGGGAAGCCAAGCAGCTAGGATCACTTGCTAGGGAAGGAGGAATTGACAAAGCGATTGCAAGAGAGAAGCGAGCCCTCAGCCTTTGGAGGCGGCTCTTGGCAGCTGTGAAGGAAAGGTTTCCCTACAAGGACGATGTAATGAGTCGTTCAGCCAAGTGGACCACGATAGAGAAAGGCATCCAGTCCCTGAGGGAATCAGCCATTATAGAGAGGATCTATCATAGGCCGGATGCCGGGAAGGCATCTGTAGATCCAGATGAAGTCGAATGTACATGACCCATGTGGCGGAAACTTACACGGAGTGCACCAACATCATATGCCCACTCATGGCATCAATGACCTGGAATGACACGGCACCACCAACAGTGGATGAAGTGACTCATCACCTCCGAGAGTTCGAAGACAATCTCACCCCTTCCATCATTTCAGCTGTGGAAAAACTGTCCCAGGAGTTCAAACAATTGAGAGACGATTTCTCCGATCTATCCAGCTCCCCACGCATACCAACCCATGTCTCAGCTATTAACAGAAGGCACCCTACTGCTCGAGAAAGAAAATATAGGAGGTACACGCCATAGGCCACCCTATGGTTTTACCTGCGGGATCACGGAGAAGACATGAGAAAGTGGGATGGAAAACCTACCTCAGTTCTGGAGCAATGGGTGCGTGAACTGAAGAGGAGAACAATGGTCAAGGATGATCCTCCCAGGAAAGCTGCTGCTCCAGTCTTTGGTGAGAAGCTTCACAGATGGAGTGGAAGAGCAGATTTTACTCCAACTCCTGTGATAAGCAATTCTAACCCCTTTCTACAAGGAGTAAGTGGAGAATCTTAGGATCACATCTGTATTTCTGGAGTGACAGGAGGATCCCAAGAGTTGACTGTACTGGAGGCTGAAATCAGCCTGACTGGGAGGAAGTGGCAAAAGCACCCCATTGCGACTGGTCCAGGGGCTCCATGCATCCTTAGCATAGACTATCTCAGGAGAGGGTACTTCAAAGACCCAAAAGGGTATAGATGGGCTTTTGGTATCGCTGCCTTGGAGACAGAGAAAATGAAGCAGCTGTCCACCTTGCCTGGTCTCTCAGAGGATCCTTCTGTTGTGGGGTTGTTGAAGGTCTAAGAACAACAAGTGCCAATTGCGACCACAACAGTGCACCGGCGGCAATATCGCACCAACCGAGACTCCTTGATTCCCATCCATAAGCTGATCCGCAGAATGGAGAGCCAAGGAGTGATCAGCAGGACCCGCTCACCCTTTAATAGCCCCATATGGCCAGTGCAAAAGTCTAATGGAGAGCGGAGACTAACAGTAGACTATCGTGGCCTGAACGAAGTCACACCACCATTGAGTGCTGCCGTACCGGAGATGCCAGAACTTCAATATGAACTGGAGTCAAAGGCAGCCAAGTGGGATGCCACAATTGACATTGCCAATGCATTTTTCTCAATCCCTTTGGCAGCAGAATGCAGGACACAGTTTGCTTTCACTTGGAGGGGCGTCCAGTACACTTGGAACCGACTGCCCCAGGGGTGGAAGCACAGCCCTACCATCTGCCATGGATTGATCCAGACTGCACTGGAACAGGGGCAAGCTCCAGAACACCTGCAATACATTGGTGACATCATCATGTGGGGCGATACAGCAGAAGTTTTGAGAAAGGGAGGAAAGTAGTCCAAATCCTGCTGAAGGCCGGTTTTGCCATAAAACAGAGTAAGGTCAAGGGACCTGCACAGGAGATTCAATTTTGGGGAATAAAATGGCAAGATGGACGTCACCAGATCCCCACAGATGTGATCAACAAGATAACAGCAATGTCTCCACCAACTAACAAGAAAGAAACACAAGCTTTCTTAGGTGTTGTGGGGTTCTGGAGAATGCACATCCCAAATTACAGCCTGATTGTAAGCCCTCTCTACCACGTGACCCGGAAGAAGAATGATTTCAAATGGGGCCCTGAGCAACAACAAGCCTTTGAACAAATTAAACGAGAGAGAGTTCATGCAGTAGCCCTTGGACCAGTCTGGGCCGGGCCAGATGTGAAAAATGTGCTCTATACCGCAGCTGGGGAGAATGGTCCTACCTGGAGCCTCTGGCAGAAAGCTCCAGGGGAGACTCGAGGTCGATCCCTCGGCTTTTGGAGTCGGGGATATAAAGGATCCGAGGCCAGCTGCACTCCCACTGAAAAAGAGATACTGGCAGCCTATGAAGGGGTTCGAGCTGCCTCAGAAGTGATCGGAACTGAAGCGCAGCTCCTCCTGGCACCCCAGTTGCCTGTGCTGGGCTGGATGTTCAAAGGCAGGGTCTCCTCTACACATCATGCAACTGATGCTACATGGAGTAAGTGGGCTGCACTAATTACACAATGAGCTCGAATAGGAAATCCCAGTCAGAGGGCAAAGATTTTGGAATGTCACCAGAAGAGGAGGTGATGCATGCTGAAGAGGCCCCACCATATAATGAACTGTCAGAGAGTGAAAAGCAATATGCCTTGTTTACTGATGGGTCCTGCCCTATTGTGGGAAAGCATCAGAGATGGAAGGCAGCTGTGTGGAGTCCCCTGCATCAAGTTGCAGAAACTGCTGAAGGAGAGGGTGAATTGAGTCAGTTTGCAGAGGTGAAAGCCATCCAGCTGGCCTTGGACATTGCTGTACAAGAAACATGGCCAGTACTTTCTCTCTGTACTGACTCATGGATGGCGGCAAATGCCCTGTGGGGGTGGTTGCAGCAATGGAAGCAGAGCAACTGGCAACGCAGACGTAAACCCATCTGGGCTGCTGCACTGTGGCAAGATATCACTGCTCAGGTGCAGAACCTGGTGGTGAAGGTACGCCACGTAGACGCTCATGTACCCAAGACTCGGGCCACTGAGGAACACCAGAACAACCAGCAAGTGGATAAAGCTGCTAAGATTGAAGTGGCTCAGATGGACTTTGATTAGCAACATAAGGGTGAATTGTTTTTAGCCCGGTGGGCCCATGATACCTCAGGCCATCAAGGCAGAGATGCAACATATAGATGGCCTCGTGATCGAGGGGTGGACTTAACAATGGACGCTATTGCCCAGGTTATTCACGAATGTGAAACATGTGCTGCAATTAAGTAAGCCAAGCAGTTAAAGCCTCTCTGGTATGGAGGACGATGGCTGAAGTACAAGTATGGGGAGGCCTGGCAGATTGACTATATCACACTCCCACCAACCCCCCAAGGCAAGCGCCATGTACTTACCATGGTGGAAGCAACCACCGGATGGCTGGAAACATACACTGTGCCCCATGCCCCTGCCCGGAACACTATCCTGGGCCTTGAGAAACAAGTCTTGTGGCGACACGGCACCCCAGAGAGAATTGAGTCAGACAATGGGACTCATTTCTGGAACAACCTCATAGACACTTGGGCCAAAGAGCATGGCATTGAGTGGGTATATCACATCCCCTACCATGCACCAGTGTCTGGGAAAATCAAAGGGTGCAATGGGCTGTTAAAATCTCCACTGAGAGCAATGAGTGGTGGGACTTCCAAACACTGGGATACACATTTACCAAAAGCCACCTGGTTGGTCAACAGTAGGGGATCTGCCAACAGGGCTGGCCCAGCCCAATCATAGAATCATAGAATCATAGAATCGTAAGGGTTGGAAAGGACCTTAAGATCATCTAGTTCCAACCCCTCTGCCATAGGCAGGGACACCTTGCCCTAAACCACATGGCTCAAGGCTCTGTCCAACCTGGCCTTGAACACTGCCAGGGATGGAGCATCCACAACCTCCCTGGGCAACACATTCCAGTGCTTCACCACCCTCACTGTAAAGAACTTCTTCCTTATATCTAATCTAAACTTCCCCTGTTTAAGTTTGAACCCATTACCCCTTGTCCTACCACTACAGTCCCTAAGGAAGAGTCCCTCCCCAGCATCCTTATAGGCCCCCTTCAGATACTGGAAGGCTGCTATGAGGTCACCACGCAGCCTTCTCTTCTCCAGGCTGAACAGCCCCAACTCTCTCAGCCTGTCTTCATATGGGAGGTGCTCCAGCCCTCTTATCATCCTCGTGGCCCTCCTCTGGACTCGCTCCAACAGCTCCATGTCCTTTTTATGTTGAGGACACCAGAACTGTACGCAGTACTCCAAGTGGGGTCTCACAAGAGCAGAGTAGAGGGGCAGGATCACCTCCTTCGACCTGCTGGTCACGCTTCTTTTGATGCAGCCCAGGATGCGGTTGGCTTTCTGGGCTGCAAGCGCACACTGCCGGCTTTTATGTACTGTAGAGGGGGATAAAGTTCCTGTGGTGCACATAAAGAATTTGTTGGGGAAGACAGTCTGGGTTATTCCTGCTTCAGGTAAAGGCAAACCCACTCGTGGGGTTGCTTTTGCTCAGGGACCTGGATATACTTGGTGGGTAATGCGGGAAAGATGTGCAAGTCTGGTGTGTACCTGAAGGGGCTTTAATTCTGGGGGAAAACAGCCAATGAACTCTACTACATGCTGTTGCCTGCTCTATAACACTTTTATAGCCCATTAGCTGCATACCCATCTCCACTACTCTGGGCTTGAAAACAACATCTGTGTTGTCATGATCATCAGCAGAGAATAAAGTCATGGAAAGGCCAGCAGCAGCAGAACTGTCCTCAGGTCACCATCGACTGACCCTGACTTCCCTCCGATCATCACCCCAACAAAGAATGAACTTCGATGAAACTAGGTGAGGTCAGCAGTGACCAGACGAGTTCAGCGGTGTCATCAGCAGGCAACAACCCAACACTACACACCATCCCTCCTGCCCTGAAAGACTGTTACAGGAGATGGAGCCTGACATCATGGACAGAATGAATTCGGCAACTTTATAGGGATTGGTCCATGGACTAAGCAATGATATCTCTCTCTCTCTGTATGGAAGCGTGTGTGTGTGTGTGTGTTTGTGTATATATATATATATGAGACAAACAGCGATGGTATATTTGAAAAAATGGGATCTGAGCATGACATGAATGGTATGGAATAAGGGGTGGATACTGTCCTGGGTTGAGCTCTAACGGTTATTTTTCTTGGTAGCTGGTGCAGTGCTGCGTTTTCAACTTTAGTCTGAGAACAACGCTGATAACACATCGGTGTTTTTAATTGTTGCTAAGTAATGCTTACCCCGACCAAGGACTTTCTCAGTCTCATGCTCTGCCAGGGATGAGGGGAAGCCGGGAGGAAGCAGAGACAGGACACCTGACCCAAACTGGCCAAAGGGGTATTCCATACCACAGCACATCATGCCCAGTATATAAACTGGGGGGAGTCACCTGGAAGGCCCACATTGCTTCTCTGGTCGGGCTGGGGATCGGTCAGCAGGTGGTGAGCAATTGTATCCTCTCCCCTTGTTATTTCACTAATCATTATTATCATTGGTGGTAGCAGTAGTGGTTTTGTATTATACCTTAGTTACTGGACTGCTCTTATCTCAACCCGTGGGAGTTACATTCTTCCGATTCTCCTCCCCATCCCTCCGGGAGCGGGGGGAGGAAGAAGGGGGGAGTGAGTGAGCAGCTGCGTGGTTCTGAGTTACCGGCTGGGCTTAAACCACAACAATTGCATTGTGCTGCCTGTTTGCCATTCTAGACAGTCAAAAAAAAAAAAACATTTTAAAGGACCTGAGAGCTCTAGTTTTTGCAAAGATGTGCACTCGCCACATAAGCCACACAATTGGAGCTGTGCTCTGCAAAGAAGTTTCAGAAATCTTTAATATTAGCTAATGCATTGTTTGCTGCCACCACTATACAGTCTCCCACAGTTAACCACAGGAGCTTGCCAAACAAGCAGAATTCATGGGATTTCTTGCTGAAAAGATACATCAAGTTAAATTTTCAACTCTAAAAGGAAAACTCTCTATAGAAGGCAACCCCCCTCAAGTATTAAGACAAATAAGCTACAAAACAACAGCCTATTTCGTCTACCTGATCCTTCACACTTTACTACAGCTTACCAGACAAGCTGCAAGTGAAACCAGTTCACTCACACCATGCTAATTCAAGGCACTTTCATTCTAGACTTCTGGTGCATCAAGCACATTAAAAAACAAGACAGATAAGAAATATTTTTAGTCTTCCTTCAAAACATTTTACAAACCAATCATTAACACCACCTCAAAATCAAAACACATAACTGTTTATAACCAGACCTTAAAAGAGGTACTACTGCTCTTTGAAACCAGCACTGATGTACAAATATGTCCATTTTTTCACCTGAATGCCACCAAAAGCTAGAAGCCTAAAAACAGAGCCACCAGAAGGTAAGATCACCTTACACTTCCCATGAGAATTCTAAGTGGTCCTACCTGCTCTACAAGCCTTTATCCCTTAATGTCATCTGCCTTTAAAACATTAATATTATGTGGACTTTAGAGCTGCCACACTTCTATTGCCAATGTATGGGTGGGAAATTGCCCCCATGGGGCCAGCATATACATTTGGGAGGTAAAAGGATAGTCAAAGAAGCAATTCTAAAACTTGCTGAAATATAAACCAAGCATCAATTCCATAAACCTTTCCCTGGTAGAATGGTTCTTTGCCACTCCTGTCTCTTCTGCAAGAATTCACAAATTAACAAGGTTGGCAGACGTTACCTGACAAGTCACAAATTCACTGAATTGGATTTCTCCCTCCTCCTCCCCACCAATAACCACTTAAGTAATGGCTTGAGTATAATAAAACTACTTACAGTGGAAAAGAGACAACACTGGCAAAGAATTCATAGCCTGCATGAAAAATGTTCACTTTCACTATTTATCACCATGACCTGGCAGGTCTTTAATTCAAATTAAGATCTTACTCTTAAGTAATTGATCTTATTATTTCTGGATTGTTTCAGGTATTTGCAAAAATACTGAAACCCTCTATTGGCCAGAACACCCATTAAGAAGTTGATCCCTTCCAATGCTTACTGTTGGATAATCACACCAATGGGACCAAAGGAAAAATTCTATTTTAGCATGAGGCAAGAGCGAGGAATTTAGATGTTTGCTCGTTACAAAACCTATGCAAAGAAATACAGATCTGAACCATATCAACATCTCTGCTAGATTTAATACCTATTTTAAATCTAAAGAGAACAACTTCAATTTGACTTGCTCCAATTCTTTTGCTAAAAAGTCAAATTCTAGTTTAAGCATGACAATGGTTCTCATTTCAACAGACAAATTAGATCTAGCATTTCTGTAATAAGATTCTGTGGAGTCACAGAAACTCTTATCTATATTCTTAGGAATAACATTCCTATATTTGCTTTTCTTTGAGGAGAAAAAGCACTCAAGAGCAAGTAGTAAAATGGACAGTGCAGTATTTGAATAAAGATGATTATACACATCCCTTTACCAGAGCACACTTAAAGGAAAAGTATCACAGGTACTGAAGCACTGAGAAGTCCATAGAGGAACCAGAGCTCTACCCTAATGCTAAAGCAAATGGTTAAATACTTCCAAACAAGGATGCTGTTCAGTACCTTTGAAGTTGGACACTGGAATTCTTGTTAGGTGTGGTTAACTACTGCTGGCCCTGCTTTTCCAAGCAGGATCTCCACGCAGCTTGTACAGATTCAATTAAACCAGTTTGAAGTCTGGTACAGTTCAAAACACCCAACACCTTACAACAGCATTTTTATCCCAGGAGAGATAAGGCCTACTTCAATGTTGCTTAACTGACAGCTAACAGTTACAAGGTAATTAGTAGAAAAAAAAAAAACAAAACCCAAACAAAACCCACTAAAATAAAAAAGTGGAACACACTCTTAAAACAAAAACTTGATTCAGCCTGCATAAAAAAATGGGAAAACAGTTCACAGAAAAAAACATCAATATTAGCTCAAGACAAATTTATTGGCTGCTCTGGCCCTGATGTTTGGATGCACAGTCATTTCCCAAGCAAACTAATTTAGGTTCTTAAATTCAATCATTAGGCAAAGTGAATTTGGTGGTAATTAATACTGTTACTACATGACACCGTTGTCTTCCAAGGATTCCTTTTGTACGCTAAGCTTATTTCTGAAAATATGTCAGGTTTGAAACTCAATGATTTTATCAGAGTCACAAAAACTTTCGAACAAGAATATCAGTAAAAAATTAGCCAGAACTGGAAGCCTCACATTTCCTAACCAGAACATCAAGAGGCGTGTGTAATACATGTTGCCTCAAGTACCCAGAAAACCAAAAGGACATGCAAAGACTGAGCACATGTCCCCAGCTGGAAGCTACAAAACCTGCCCCTACAGCTCCTGAGGTTAGGTTTGGATTTTTTTGAAAAATTAGATAATTCCTGAGATAGCAACTACTGATATCAGTGAGTAAACACCTCTAATCCTAGCTAGCAACTGCTATTAACACGGTAATCTACCAAAGCTATGAAATCTAAAGCTATGAAATACCTTCAATAGGTTAGGAGGCTGAAAATTAGGTTTTTCATATTTATTCTATCCATACAAAGCCAGCAAAAAAAGCCATAAAGGAAGCTGGAATAGATCACTGAATAGATTGTTTACTCTGTGAGGACTTAAGGACTCAGTTTCAACCCAACAAATAATAGGTTTTTTTCCAACTATCATTCCACAGATGAAAAAAATCTCTGAATATGTCTGAAGATTGAGTATGTAACTTCAATCACCTGAGGCAAACAGTGCAGAAAGGTGAAGGTATTTGAAATGGACCCCTCAGAACATCAGCTCTGCACCACTCCCAATATATAGTCTTTAGTTATCTGGAAGGTTTAGACGATTGAATTAGCACAAGTGAGAAATAGCATCTTATGCTAGAAACTTGAAACAGACATTGGGGCAGTATTTGGAAGTTAAATAGGCAAGAACCCTTTTTCCCATTCACAAGATACCAACCTGAAACAGCCACGTAACTACAGTGTCACTGACTCTTACTTCCTTTCAGCTGCAAACAAACTGTAGTCAGACCCATTATTTATGACCCCGGTTCTGCAGCTGAAGCCACCACCAGATCATGGCACTAATTGCATTGAGGAGCTCCTACCACAGCTGGCTAGTAGAGCCAAGTAAGTAACCAAAGCATTACCTTATTTCCTTGTTTTTACAGAATGATCTCAGTGAGTAGATGAAAACAAGTCCAAGAAATACAGTAACAGATTCATTAACTTCTCCTCTAGTTCTAGAAGTTATGTCCTCAGTGAGTAAGTTTTCACCTACAGCAAAGTCAGATGTTTGTTCTCACAAGTCACACACAACAGAAAGCTGAAAGGGTGGTTCAAGATGTCAGAAGGCTGTCCTGGGTTCAGCTGTAGCAGGCATTTTTCTCCTTCTTAGTAGCTGGTGCAGTGCTGTGTTTTTGACTTTCAGCCTGGGAACAACGCTGATAACACCGATGGTTTTAGTTGTTGCTAAGTAATGTTTACTCCAACCAAGGACTTTCTCAGTCTCATGCTTTGCCAGGGAGGAGGGGCACAAGAAGCTGGGAGGAAGCAGAGACAGGACACCTGACCCAAACTGGCCAAAGGGGTATTCCATACCACAGCACGTCATGCCCAGTATATAAACCAGGGGGAGTTACCCAGAAGGCCCAGATGGCTGCTTGGGTTGGGCTGAGTATCAGTCAGCGGGTGGTGAGCAATTGTATCCTCTCCCCTTATTATTTCCCTTATCATTATTATTACTGGTGGTGGTAGTAGTGGTTTTGTATTATACCTTAGTTACTGGACTGCTCTTATCTCAACCCGTGGGAGTTACATTCTTCCAATTCTCCTCCCCATCCCTCCGGGAGCGGGGGGAGGAAGAAGGGGGGGAGTGAGCGAGCGGCTGCATGGTTCTGAGTTACCGGCTGGGCTCAAACCACGACAGAGGCATTTCTCCCTTCTCTGTGGGTCACAAATTTAGCAGTGGCAGTTTGCCTGCCAAAGCACCCAGATACGTCCATGTATAGCAGCAGACATTTGGGTACTGGTTTTCGTGTGCCCTGATGCTTACAGCTCCCCCTCCTCTAGGAAGAGAGTAGCAGTTTGCAGCTCTAAGCACTATAAATCAGCATAGGAATGAGATGCTTGGCTCAAAGTGCTGACCAGAAAACCATTTCATCTCCTTTGTGGCAAAGGTATAAGACACCTGAATGGGCATCTTAAGTTACAAAACCCGCCTGAAAACTCAGTCACATCATTTCCAGTTAAAAATAAACCTGTCACTGTTAATCTCAGGAGCAAAAGCTTTTGAAGACCTGATTCTTCAGACATATGCCTGGGCTTCGTTTGAAGACAATTTGCTGCACTGTTTCAATCTTCAAAAATCATACAACCACCTTAGATTTCATACCTACAAGCAAATAGTTTGAAGAATCCACAACTCAAGTCCTGCAAGCATTGGCACCATTCAAAACCAGAAGAAAATGAAGGACCCAATGTAGAAGAGAATCAGGTTCAAGATCATCTTAAGAACCTGAATGTGCACAAGTCCAGGGGACCTGATGAAATCCATCCGCGGGTCCTGAAGGAGCTGGCGAATGAAGTTGCTAAACCACTGTCCATCATATTTGAAAAATCATGGCAGTCAGGTGAAGTTCCCAAGGACTGGAAAAAAAGGAAATATAACCCCCATTTTCAAGAAGGGGAAGGTGGAAGACCCGGGGAACTACAGACCAGTCAGTCTCACCTCTGTGCCTGGCAAAATCTTGGAGCACATTCTCCTGGAAAGCATGCTAAGGCACACGAAAAACAACGCGGTGGTTGGTGACAGCCAACATGGCTTCACTAAGGGGAAATCCTGCCTGACCAATTTGGTGGCCTTCTATGACGGGGCTACAGAACAGTAGGCAGAGCAGTTGACGTCATCTACCTGGACTTGTGCAAAAGCGTTCGACACTGTCCCACATGACATCCTTGTCTCTAAATTGGAGAGACATCAGTTTGATGGATGGACCACTTGGTGGCTGAATTGGCTGGATGGCCACACGCAAAAAGTTGTGGTCAACGGCTCAATGTCCAGGTGGAGACCAGTAACGAGTGGTGTCCCTCAGAGGACAGTGTTGGGACCAATCTTGTTCAACATCTTCGTTGGTGCCATGGACAGTGGGATTGAGTGCGCCCTCAGCAAGTTTGCTGACGACACCAAGCTATGTGGTTCGGTTGATATGCTGGAGGGAAGGGATGCCATCCAGAGGGACCTTGACATGCTTGTGAGGTGGGCCGATGCCAACCTTATGAAGTTTAACCAAGCCAAGTGTAAGGTCCTACACCTGGGTCAGGGCAATCCCAGGCACTGCTACAGGTTGGGTGGAGAAGAGATTCAGAGCAGCCCTGAGGAGGACTTATAGGTGTTGGTTGATGAGAAACTGAACATGAGCCAGCTTCAGTGTGTGCTCACAGACCAGAAACCAACTGTATACTGGGCTGCATCAAAAGAAGTGTGACCAGCAGGTCAAAGGAGGTGATCCTGTCCCTCTACTCTGCTCTCGTGAGACCTCACTTGGAGTATTGTGTACAGTTCTGGTGTCCTCAACATAAAAAGGACATGGAGCTGTGGGAGGGAGTCCAGAGGAGGGCCACGAGGATGATAAGGGGGCTGGAGCACCTCCTGTATGAAGACAGGCTGAGAGAGTTGGGGCTGTTCAGCCTGGAGAAGAGAAGGCTGCATGGAGACCTCATAGCAGCCTTCCAGTATCTGAAGGGGGCCTACAAGGATGCTGGGGAGGGACTTTTCATCAGGGACTGTAGTGATAGAACAAGGGGTAACAGGTTCAAACTTAAACAGGGGAAGTTTAGGTTAGATATAAGGAAGAAGTTCTTTACTGTGAGGGTGGTGAGGCACTGGCACAGGTTGCCCAAGGAAGTTTTGAATGCTCCATCCCTGGCAGTGTTCAAGGCCAGGTTGGACAGAGCCTTGGGTGACATGGTTTAGTGTTGTGGTGTCCCTGCCCATGGCAGCAGCGTTGGAACTAGGTGATCTTAAGGTTCTTTCCAACCCTAACCATTCTATGATTCTATGACAAGGGGGAGAAATTATCATCTTTACAGAAACTAAAGCCATAGTCTGCTGTAGAGAAGGCAAAGTTCTCTCTACTTAGGGCAAGGTAACAATGTTCATTTTGTACTATCAAGTAGAAACCACAAATCTAATAATTACTGATCAACGTAAAGCCAGCCATACCCACCTTTTCCTGTTAAGATTAATATATTCCAAGAATAATCTTGAAAAGCACAAATTAAAGTAAAAAGTATATGGGCAGCTGTTTTGAGCCTCCTTGTAGTCAGCAATTGCAGCAGACAGTAAAAGAGAACAGCAAAAAGCTGTTTGGGGTAGTTGAAGACATTTGAAGTTGGTTAGTGATGCAAAGTAACTTGAAGGCTCATGAAATGTTTACAGTAATTTTATATCAACTGTTCAGTCTCTTCACAATTTATTTTTGAGATATTTCACTGTAAGATGTGAAAGAGAGAAGAGATAGAAGGAGGATTGCAAACTCCAATCCTCTGGAAAAAAAAAAAGTAGCTAATATCAAGTTGGGTCATATTTTAATAGGACTAAGGAGAAGCAGCACATTTACATTTGTTTCTGCCAAGAGAACAAAGAACACTGTTCAACTTTTTTTGTTGCAACTCCCTGAATAAACAAGTCATCAGAAACTGTAACGGACCTCTAATTATACAGAAAAAATGGTGGTCACACAAGTGTTAGTCCCTATTCTCACACTTGACGCAAGGGAAACACTGATGGATAACCAGCCCTGTTCACAAAGAGCTCCCTATTTGCATGCCGCTATACATCCATGCCATTCCAGATTCCCGAAGTTTCTCAGGACCTCAAACGGTGCTCATTTCCACAGTTTATTTTTTAAGGATGAGGTCAAAGAGGTTTGCACTTGAGAATATAGGAGCAGCATTCACACAATTTAACACACAGCACTGACTTCAAGTACTGGCTTCGCATAGCTCAAGCTGTAGTAAAGTAAAAAGAGTGATGAGAAAGTGCTGGCACTGGGGAATAAATTCTCTTCCAGTTCCAAAGAAGACAAAGAACACAGAACTCTTGGCAGGCAGCAGCCCACTGCTGCTCACTTTCTCTTGACATCTTCATTGTTGTTTTTTTTCCCTAGGTGATGTTACAACCCAAGTATTGTCACAACATAACTTGGTAACATCACAAGATCAAATCCACAGCGTTGGAATTTATTTGTGCATATTTAAACAGGGCTGAACGGAGAAAGACACTGTTTTTTCCACTTGCTTCATCCAACCCCTGTTTTAAGCCAAGTGCTTACTCTAAAAGTAGCAAAATTACCCAGCTATCAACATCAAAAAAAATGGAGCAATCTTAGAAAAGGAAACCTGTATCCATTCAAACAAAATGCATATTCAAGAGACTGTGAAAGCAAAGTCACCTTTTTCTGTTCCCTCTCAACTATCCTGTACTTGGCAACCAGTATTCAACAAGTATTTTTTAAAGAAACAACCCTTCAATGAATTCAGAAGACCAGAGGGGGGGGGGGAAATCAACTGACTGTCCTGTGTGCCTTACTGCTGGCACAAGAGATGGTAGGATGGATTGACATAAATAGTGGCAGTTTTTCAGCTACATAAACTGTGGGCTATTGTGAAGCTTTGAAAGCATACTCTAAAAAAATGTTCCTGCCCACAAAATTTTATCTTTTTTTTACTCACCTTATTTTGGGAAAACTTGTATCTGGTTTACGGTCTTCCCTTTCAAGCCTAGGGTCCATGCATCTTTTGAATAAGGGAAGTTGCAAGTAGTTAAGCATCTGAAAGGAAGCTTTTTCTGGTTTTAATTATACCCTTCCACACTCTGCATGAAATCTTTCCTCCTATATTTTATTCACGTAGAGCTTTAAACTGAAGAAAAAGGCAATCCCATACCTTGTTCTTTACCCTTAAAACAAAATGTCAGGAAAAAGCACTGGTTTTATGTCTTTAACATAGGAAGGAAAGATTAAGAGAAATATAAAATTTAATAATACTCATTTAAATTTTACAGTTAAAGAAGCAGTACTCAAACACAAAATTAGAAAAATGTGTCTTCAGGGGAAGACTGAGCATAGATTTCTGTCTCAATCTGAAATTCAATACTCAACAGAATCTGTTCTGAGCCCTCTGAAAAAGCTTTATTTAGGATCCTACTCCAACACAGGGATTTTCATAGCCTTTAGGTATACGCCATCTTTCCCAATAGAAGAGTAACACACTTATTTGCTGACTGAGATCATGCATCCTCAAAAGCTACAGCCTGTTTAACTGATCACATGCCCCCACCTTGCTGGTACTTAGCTTGAACTTTCAAGCAGGTTAAATTCAGTCAAAAAGACAGTTTGACTCCCTTCAGTTGCAGAAGGCCGAGAGCACTTGAGCACTCAGTAACATATGTAATGATTAACAGTACATCTTAAAATAATATTATCTAGCTTAATTGCTGGCAGCTGAACGAACAAACAGCAATTTAATGACAGTGAACCACTAAGATCAATACCCAAGAGATTCAGGGTGATGGGCAACCACAATATTTCTTCAAGTTTAGTATCAGAAACTCAAAGTGTTTGCCATCACAGTTGTCTAAACAAAACCCAGACTTGTCAAGATGCCTTTGCCACTGGACAGCTACTCCCAAAGCTGATCCTCCTTTCCAACTTCTTCCAGGGAAACTATTAAACAGATGCTTGTTCCCAAATCTAGAGATACTACATGTTTGTTTCCTCTACTAAATCACTGGTCTTCCACACAACTGGCAGGACTGTCCCCTCAGCAGATGTACTGCCAGAAGCAATCAGTTAAGGTTTATACTGTTGCCTGTTGATCAGCTTGTGAATCCCTTCCCATTTAAATGTCACAAGCCCATAAAAACCCCATGCATCCCCTCTTTTTGCCCTCAGTTGACCACCCCATCATTAACCAAGCAAATGGTCACCACCAGTCTCTTAGGCTGCCATTTACCACTAGAACGCCTGTACTAAAAGAAAGGTTTAAAATCATAGCTGAAGACACAATCCACTGCCCTGCAGCAGTGCCATCATGGTGTGCAAAAGCAGGATACCCACCTTATGGCAACCAGGATGGGTTGCCATAGTGTCGAGAGTAGAGGTGCTGGGATTCTTGCTGGTGCTGGCCATGATATTCTGGATCTGGGTGAGCTCTTGCCTCAGGACCTGTTTCTGGTGGAAGCTGAAAGCAGGATGGTTGGATGCCATTGTGAAGAGCAACAGGAACTCATCCCCTGTGCGGCCCTCGTTGAGTTGTAGCCCATAGTTGTTGATGACCGAATCGATGTGGGTGAGGGTACGGAAAAGGACCCCGGCCGCCTCTCGGTGGGCAGACCCGAGCAGGGCGAGAGACACCAGAAGTTTGCTGCGTACCACCTCGTCGGTCAGGTTGGTGAGGCTCCCCAGGTCGGCGGGGTTGTTGGCCTTGATTTCAGAGTCACGCAGGGAGTGGTAGTCCTTGCGGGCCAGGTCCTCCAGGCAGGCGCCCAGGAAGCGCAGCTCCAGCGGGATGCAGAGGTCCAGGAGGCCGCAGAGGAACTCCACACGCTGCGGGGAGGGCAGCTCAGAGAACCAGCGGTACACACCATCCCGCTGCAGCCGCGGGCACCGCTTCTCTACCATGGTGCTTCGCCTTCCCCCGGCCCAGAGGGCGCACACCCTGCTGGAGGCCGCGGCGGTGAGGGCGGGCGGCAACGCCCCGAGGGGGACCCGTAAGGCCGGCGCCTCAACACCCCCCCAAGCGTCCCCCTCCGCGCTCCCGTCCCCCCGACAAGCCCGGCCCCTGGGGGGCGAGGGGGTCCGGCGGCGAGGAGCGCCGGCGGCAGCCCCCGACAGCGGACAGGGCCAGGCCCTCCCGAGGGCGGCCACCGGCGGCGCAGGCCCGAGCGCTGAGGCACGGCCTGGCCGCAGGGTCCCTGCCCGGCGGCCCCGAGCAGGTCTCTGCGCTCCCACGTTCTCCCTCTCTCACGGGGCGGCTCCTTCTCTCAGCCAGGCGCCAGATGCCTCCATTCGCCGCGCTGGACCCCACCAGAACCGCCCCACCGCCGCCACAACCACGGGAAATAATCCCTCGCGGGAAGGCAGCGAGCAGGCGGAGGAGGACGGGGCCGTACGCTCACCGCCAGCTAGCAGCGGAAGGATCCTACAGTAAGAAATCCCAGCCGGAAGCGGAGCGGGAGGAAAAGAAGAAGGAACAGCGGAGCACCTTCACTCCCGACCTGACCCTACGGCGGGCCACACCCACCGCCCCAGCTATTAGCTGAGCCGTCTACGCGCACCTGGTGATTGGCTACCAGCACTCTGGCCCTATGCCCTCCCTGGCGTACAGAAGCAGGGTCTCGGAGACTTGTCAATCACCACCTTATAGCCCCCCCCTTAATCCCGCCCCTGGCACTGATTGGTGCAGGGATGCAGTATGGCACGAGCTGCTGCTGGGTGCGTGATGCCAAAATCCTGATAAAGCTTTTGGTACCAGCATTTGCCTGAATAGCCTCATCAAACCAAGCCGTGCTCTGCAGTCAAAGCCAATTGGGCAGTTGACTTCAGATTATTTTAAAAAATGTGGAAATAAGAGACACTGAAGGCCTCTTAAAATGGTGGTTCCCCACCACCACCCCTTCCCACTCTAAACTGGGATTCTGGTTGACATTTTGAAACAGCTTTATCATCTTCAGATTTGCTTACGGGTTGCATGGATGGTATCCAGCAACCAAGAGGCTGACACTTCATTTCTTTTTTTTCCAGACTGTTTTTCTATGGGACTTGGCTGTATGTCTGCTGCAGCCCGGTAGCCAGACTGCGCATCAGATAGATAAATGATATGGGTGGTGATCTTTAAGTGGAGCAGGCCAGGAATAACATTTTTAAATGCAGCCCCAGGCAGGCAAAGAATGATTCCAGACTTCATTTTTATATGATGGTAATCTTGGAAGACGGAGCGTGTGTTTTATTTTAGCAAGTGCAATATTGCTGCAAGGCAGATAAAAGAGCTAACACTGATGTTTTTAGGAGCACAATTGCATTTTGCCTTGAGTTGATCTTTATGGGATGCACACGGTGCCTGAATGCAGGCTGCTTTCTGTCACGAGTTGTGTGAACATTTCTGTTGGTATCATATAAGAGGAAAAGGCTTATTCCTTTTGGTGATGGAAACCTCATTATACACCTTGCTAAGATGAACTGCCACACCACAAAAATTCCAAATGCTGGTAGTTTATCCTTTTTTATTTCCCTGTGGAATATCTTAGACCATCAACTGCATTTATTGAAGCCATACTGAAATGCAAGAGTAAACAGTCAAAGGACACTTACTGGGGCTGCATAATGTCATATATTGTAAAGCTACACAACTCTGCTTCTGTGTTGCAGATTCCTGCTGTGAGAGGGTCCTTGAAAATCCCACAGCCTCTCTGTGTCCTTTCCTTGTAGCGATCTGTCATTGAGTGCAAACCATATGTGCTTCCTTTTCCTGCTGTGCCCAGTATTGTCTGTTGGAGGAAGGGATAATGCGGAAAACAGAGGAAGTGCTCTCAGTCCCTTAGGAAAGGTTTGCATTGAATTGCAGCAGTAGACATAAGGACACCAAGTTCTTTGGTGGCTTTTCTGCTTATATTGGTGTCTTTATCCCAGCATTAATCCATCCTGAAAGTGCTGCACTGTGCTTAAAGTCAGGTATCTGATTATTACCTTGTAGGCTTAAATTATAGGTTTAAACTAACAATAGTGTGTGTGGCTTTAAACTAACATAGTAAAATACAGCAAACTGTTCTAACTTGCTAACACATAGGGAGTAAGGAATGTCAGGCTGGTGGGGGAAGGATCATCATGGGACTGATAACAACTAAGGAGGTAGTAAATAAGACCAAGGATGCTAGCCTTCAAGATAACAGAGACTGAAACAGAACAGAAGCAAGGACATATCACTGCTAACTCAGCACTAGGACCTTGCGAACATGTGCAAGCACTGAGGTCATTCAGTAAACACAGTGAGGAAGACTATCGGCGACCACCAGAGACCCCCACTCAGCAAGAAAGCGCATGTGTAATTAGAATGCAAATATTATAATTAGTTCCTGGGGAATCTCATGACTATATAAATAATTTCCTGGAAAAGCTGTAAATATGCATGAGTATGCTAAATATATAGCTGCTGCCAGCAAGTAACGGGTGCGCTCACCTTTACCAAACGATTCGCGTGTGCACCCAGCGCTGCAATAAAGAATGCTGCTTTCTAAAACTCCAAATTGAGTCTTAGAGAGTTTCTCCAACCGACTTTTGCAGTAACAACCTGGTCTTTAGCAAGGTGAAAGTTTAAACTTTTCCACTTGGGAATCAGGTCTAAGCCTGAGCCCAAATGAAAGTTTGCATAAGAATTTTGCTGCTAAAGAGGGAGTACAGCCGTGTTTTGCAGCCAGAGCGGAAATTGTTTGTCTTCGATGCCAGACAGTAAAACAAACCCTAATCTGAAGTGTAGTATATGAACCGTGAGCCTTTTCTCTCATTAGAAGTGGTTTGGGTGAAGCCTGAGGAAACCAGACAGAGAATGACATATAATTCTGTCACAAGCCACCAAGAATTCCTGGCTAGCCAGTGGGCAAAGCAAGGAACTGCCTTCAGCAAGATAAATCAACTTTGTAAGAGCTCATGTTACCACTTGCTCAAGGCAGCAGGTTGTGAGCGAAGGTTGTTCTGGGGTGCCTATAGAGCCATAATCCCGTAAGAGCACAGCCCTCAGGACACCAGAACTGGCTCCTTATTTCATCCCCAGATCGTCCTGTTTGCAGCATCTCCTCTCATCCTGTAAATTCTCCTTGTGCATGCTTGAGACAAACAGCTGGGGAAGATTCCTTGTCAGAGTAATCAGTAAACAATAACCAAGAGTGCAGTTATTTTCCTCTTCTGATTTTCAGAACATGCAGAGGCTGTCACTGAATGTCTCCATCAGGCAAGGGGAGAGAGCCAATTTCTTCAACACTGGATGCATCTCCTTTGGTTCTCACTTTCTGTCTTAAGGGTCTGAAATCTTGTACTCCATTTCCTCAATCCTGTTTAACCAAGGAGCCCAGCTGAAGTATTTCTTTCCCTTTAAACAGCATGTCAGAGCAAATGTAGCCAAATCCACCAAGATAATTTTTATTTTGTGTGAGTTTGATTCAATGCAACATGGAATGTCCAAAAGCATATAAAGATGAACTAAAATAAATCAGTGCGAGTCCGGTGTGAAAGGAGTCAGCAGGAGATGAGAATCTCTGCCGCTGAAATGAGAGGAGGAGCTTTGTTCAGGAGGCTTCTGGTTAAAAGGCCAGTGGTGTTACCTAGATCTACCTCATGCCTACTGCTCCCAGCCCACAGGACTCCTCCACAGGGACCTTTACAGAGCTTTTATCTATCACATTTTAAAAGTTCTCCAGTTCCTTTAGGAGGCTGTTCAACACTGGTCATGAAATGGGCAGTTTTTTCATGTTTGGTATTTTTAGACCTCCTAAATGTGGCTTAAATATTAGCACTTCTGCCAGAAATTTGGCCTGGAAATTCTAAGTCTTTTACCAAAACAACTTGCAAAGTCAAGTCCTAGATGAACCCACTGCTGGCTTGGTCTCACTGGGGATGAGTTAGCTGATGGGCATCCTTCCCCCAGGTGGGTTCCACCCCAAGCCAGCTTTCTTCTCTTTGGGGATTGAATGCTGTCCCAGGACTACATGCTGAGAGAAAGCATACTTCTGTCTGTCCATGTACATAAAACCTGATGGACCAGCTCTGTGTGTGTGAGTGGCACCTCTGTGGACTTTCACCCTTGAGCCGCTGGCTCCTTTTGTGCTACTCAGAGCTACCTCCTTGTATTTCCTCTGCCCTATCCCACCTCTTGCAAAGTTTCTGCTGCTGATCATCCCCTGCCTCTCTCCTCATGCCCTTCCTGGCTGCCCTCTGACAAAACCTTGCTCCCTATTGCCAAATAAAACCACCCATTCTGACCTGTCCGGCATCCACCTCTCCCATTCTTCTTCCCCACTCAGCCTCAGTGAAGCCTTTTGATCCTGCAGCTCCACCCTGCACTCCCCCGTCTCCTTTTCTGCTGGGATGCAGTAAGTGACAGGAGCAATAGTGTTGTGTGCCATCTGCACCGTTAAATGGAAGGGAAAGATAAATATTGCTATGGCATGTTCACTCAACTACTTCTGTGTACATGGGTTATTTCCTGTAAGGTTTCTCACAGATGCTGGAATTGGAGCTCTTGGGTTTGAAAAAAAAACCAAATCCCAGCTTTGAAGCACATCATAGAAAAATATCACGCGGGCTTTGGGAAAAGGGAAAGAAAAAAAAGAAGCCAGATGTTGGGCCTGCAGCATCGCTTGCAATTTGCCTTCCAAGTAATAAACAGAATGCGTTTGATTTGGACAGGGGTGGTGGAAGGTGTCTTTGCTGTGACAGGAGCAAAAGCAGGATGGATTAAAATGCTCAAGGAGATAGCATGAAGAAGAAAAGGAATGTGCACAAGTATTTACTGAATATGAATGTAAAGTTCAGCATTTCTTTGCAACATTTAAAATTCATGCTACACTTGGTTACAGAAATACCAGCTTGGGCAAGAGGGCTAATGTCCCCCACCTGCTAGCCCCACGCTTTAAACACTTCTTTGCAAACTTCAGCTATTTACATGTTGTGCACTAGAATTGCACACTGGGAATAATTTCCTGAAGAAACCCACAAATAACTTCTGAATGATGGCCAAAATGAGAAAACTGGATTGGTTCACAGGCAATTCATTAATAGAAAAAGAGATTAAATTAGCTGAATGAACTGCTCATTATGCATTATTCAGCCAGCTGTACTAATTAGTGCCTTAAGGACTGTTCCTGTTCACACTGCAGCCAACTCCAAAACTCCTTTTGATTTTAGTGGGAGCAAGACGGAGTGCTCAGAGAACAGGCCTGGTGCCTGCCTCCTCTGCAATGCCTTTTACTATTGCTTATTGATTCCAACTTTTTATGTCTTCTATTAAAATGTCCTGCATGATGATCAGCTAATAACAGGAAAAGAAACGTGCTGTCAGTCCCAGAGTGCGTCTTATGCCTGATGTGTTCTCTGAAGGGGAAAGTTTTTCATATGTCTTCTTTTGCTTTGTTTTTCTCCAGACTAAGTGGTACCGAGGAGCAGAGAAGCTTGAAAGTCCTTTGGAAAACATGAATCAATCCAGAAATGTCACTAGGGCAGAAGGTGCAGGAATTAAATGTTTGTACTCTGAGCCCAGAACTTGCAGATGGGCATTTTTTAACTTTTTTTTTCCCCTGTGTAAGGATAATGTTTATGATCCTTCTTTTCCACCAAAAAGTTCCTACAGCACAGTTTTGCTCAGAATGTGGCAATGTTAGAAAAAGACATCAACTCAACCTGGTGCATGTGCCTCTGTCAGAGCTGCTTCATATAAGACTTGCCTCAATAGCAGACTGCTTTGTCCTGCTTTCAGATTTATAACACATGATACTGTCTGCATTGATCTCTCCATCAGACTACTCATGTTAGTGACCAGAATAACATGCTTTATGCCTGGCTTTTCTTACCATGGGCAAGCCAACACCTTCAGGAGAAACAAAACCTGATTCTGCTGTTGCTTATGGGAGACTGCAATGTCATTCTGCTTCCTATTTTATTCTGGGTTGCAAAGCCCTGCCCATGGCAGAGGGGTTGGAACTAGATGATCTTAAGGTCCTTTCCAACCCTAACTATTCTATGATTCTATGATTTCAGAGAGGCACAACTGCAGACCATCATCCACATCATCCTTCCAGCTGGTGATGAGGGCAGGAAGAACCCAGACTGACGTCCAGATCCCAGGTTGAACTTGAAGGGATCACATTTAAATGAATCTCCCCAATCTCGCTGCAGAGCCCTTCTGTTCCTCCAGCCCAGGGCAGAGGTGTCTTCACTGGGGACTGTGTAAGGAGTTGCTGGCCAGAGTGCAGCTTCCTATTTACACGTAGACACATGCAAATTTTGTCTGGATTTTGCCCAAGTCTATCCATGTTGTAACAAATGTCTTTTTTCTCCCAGTTCTTTTGACCCCTTGGCGAGCAGCAGCAATGCAGCTCCGCAGTGCTGATGGTAGGTTTCTGCCCCAACCTGACCCAACCGAGGTGGGGCTGCTGGTGTGTTTCCTTCCCTCAATTCAGTAAAATTGTCTACTGGGGACAGAGCAGAGGATGTACCACCAGCTCAGCCTGGAGGAATCTCCACAGCCCCACTCTTTGGGCTTCTCTCCACAGACTGCCTAAAATGGATATAAAGGAGCCTCAGAGTGGAATTTATTTTCTTCCTAAGACCATCCTTAAAATAACAAACACCAGAAAACTGGTGACATGCGGTACATCTGTTTGAATAACATGGACCTTCTGTCTGTAAACTCCAAATAACTCTTTGATTTGTGTTTCCTTTCTTCTCCTTCATCTCCTCCTCCTCACTACTGTATACAAATCTGTTCTGCAAGCTCAAACCCACCAATTCTCTCTCCCCTAACAAGCTTGTTTTTATGACATGTGATAGTTATTTAATTTCCTCTTTGCTTCTAACACAGCTAATATTTATCTTTCCTTATGGGATTGCATATTTGTTTATACGCTGATGTCAAGGGGTAAGGACAGCACTTCTTTAGATCCATCAGACCAAATTCCTGCCCTCTGACTGCATCTCATGGAATAGCATCTTCCCCTCCAGGCAGTCCTGCAGCAGCCAACGGTCCCAGTTCAGAAAAGCTATTAGAATTAAAATACATGTTTAAAGTTAGCACACGTATAAGTCCTTTTCTAAATAGGGACGTGCTCTAGAGCAGAGCCAGTGGCGTCACTGTTGTGGCAGGCGAGTTTCAATATGCATAAGGCTATTAAAATCTGGCCCAGTGTTAGAGCCTTAATTGCTTCCTCAGAAAGAGCAAGGCTGTGAAAACAATGGCTAATGGCCATTCCTCCTCCTTTTTTTTTAGGACAACCATTTAAACACAGAGTTTAAACATAGGTAAAATGGAGATTGCAAGGCACCATTTCCAATGATCCCATTGAAATCAGTAGGACCCTTAGAAAAGGCAAGATCTTCCCAGGTGATATTTTGTCCATTTTCCTTTTTTCAAAGCTATGCTCTAAACCAAGTTAGGAACCATCTTTTCCTCATTAAATTTGTTTCCTTTCAACACTGATTCTTCATTACTACATGCATTTTTTTAAAGCCCTTATAGCTAATATCACAACTGTAGATCTAGGGTTTATTTATAGCCCTAAACTCTGCAGAGAGCTGTGTGTCTTGTTGCTGTGGAAACTGGGATTCTAAAAGTAAAAGGATTTTAAAGGGATTTTAGAAGAGACCTGCTGAATTTGAGTACTAGCTTTCACTTCCAGAGGTCTGTGATCAACTGTGCCTTAAACTTAGGGGTGAAATACATCCGATGGTCTAGCCCTCAGGGAATACTGGTCCTCTATGCTTTTTTTATGATCTAGGCATAAGATCATAAGGCACAAATGTCAGAGCTGATTAGCTATTGCTTTGCATTTCCATAAGTAAAGCAGCAATCCCTGTGTGTGCTGGCTTCCAGGGCTTGGGGGGAGATCGCCAGGCAGCCTCTGCTTCCCCAGAGCAGCCTTGACATTTGTTCAGCACATTCTCTGGGTCCACACTGGCACGAGGCATATCGTGCCTGGCTAGAAGTTATTCCTGTGATATTAGTTTAAAAATAGAAATGCAGGAGCCAAGACTCAGACCAAGGGGATGGTAATTCAGTGACTTAAATTTTCCATTAGAGGGTGCCAGGAACCTACTGTTGCTGCAGACCCCAGAAATCATGGAAAACGGGACTTTGTCCTGTACTTTTTGAGACCAGTAAATCTGTGCCTGTAGTTGGACCCAATCCTTGTACTGCCCAACTAAAGTAACCTGCTTGCCATGCTGAAATGCATATGGGGAAGAATTGATGTGGCAGCTGTAAATAAAAAGCACATCAGTAGGTGGCAGCCTGAAGCAAATTCAATGAGATGAAGCCCTCACACTGCTGTGTGTGAACAGGAGCATCAGCTGGGGATGGGAGAGGTCTTTACTGGGCTTCATGGGATGGTGATGAGATGTGGGTGAAGTCCACTATTCCTCATTTTAGTTTGTCCCTGTGTAGGAGGTATTGACAACAGGACAGATGTGCAAAGAGCTGGCTTTGCTCAGCCTGGAAATGAGAGTTGTTAAGGATAAAACAGACCTGCAGGGTTGCGGCATCCTTTGGGATGCTTGTAAGAAAAAGGGGTGACTGACATTTGTCAGGGGTGGCCCCTGTATCATCAGTCCCTCCTCAGAAAAGGGAAACCTTTCTGCAGCAGTTCCCAGCCCTTCAACTGTGAAATGTCAGGGGTCTCTCCTGGATCTCATCTGCACGGTGGGTGTTATTAAAAAAATAAGAGGAATTTTTAAAAAGGGAAAGCAACCCAGTCCTCCCAAATTAGGCTTTTGAAAAGAAATGCAGGCTTTGGGAGAGAACATGGCAGAGCAGGATGAAAGTCTCCTTTTTGGTTTTGAACCTTTGGAAAAACAATTTGAAGATCTGTAGTTTTGTGGAAGAAGTGTTAGTGAAACTATTCAGATCAGCCGGTCAAACCCAGCTGCGGAGACCCTGGCTCTTCTTCCTCTCCCAAAGGCCACCGATGGAAAGAGCTCAGATAGCCACCCATGGGACACCAGTTCCTCTTTACAGTTCAGCTGCAGGGGAGCACACTGCTGCTAACACATGGAAAAAGCAAAATTAAGTCTTGGACTAGGAGATATCTTTGTGCATGACCTGCTCTGCAGTGATTCAGCAGGCAGATCCATCCCTGTGCATTGCTTTCCCCAT